>NC_092044.1:118910057-119230112 GCF_003086295.3 Arachis hypogaea | reverse complement strand
ATGGCCAGAGGCCAGCCAAGCCTTAGCAATCACTGCTCCAAAGCAAGATTGATAGAAATCAACAAGCTCTGTGGTGATAGTTGAAACCTCGGTCCAATGAAATTAGACATGGCTTTCAGCCAGCCAGATTTCAACAAATCATCATGAAACTCTGGATCATCTTCAAGAATTTCGAAAAAAAAAATACCTAATCTAAGCAACAAGATGAACCGTCAGTTGTCCAGCCTAAACAATCCCGGGCATAACACCAAAACTTGATGTTGTTGCCGGATCTTGGCACTGATGTTACCAAAGCTTGCTCAAAACTTGAACAATCCCCGGCAACGGCGCCAAAAACTTGGTGGCGAAATTGTGAACATTACTTTTTCACAACTCTCATAATCCCCGTAATGGCTCCAAAAACGTGGTAGCTCAATACCATGGCATTACACAACTTCGCACAACTAACCAGCAAGTGCACTGGGTCGTCCAAGTAATAAACCTTACGTGAGTAAGGGTCGATCCCACGGAGATTGTTAGTATTGAAGCAAGCTATGATCATCTTGTAAATCTTAGTCAGGCAGACTCAAATGTAATGGTGATGAACGAAAATAATACAAGTAAAGATAGAGATACTTATGTAATTCATTGGTGGAACTTCAGATAAGCGCATGAAGATGCCTTCCCTTCCGTCTCTCTGCTTTCCTACTGCCTTCATCCAATCCTTCCTACTCCTTTCCATGGCAAGCTCGTGTAGGGTTTCACTGTTGTCAGCAGCTACCTCCATCCTCGCAGTGAAAGCTAATGCACACACTCTGTCACAATGCTGCCAATCACCGGTGTGGTTCCCTCCCCTACTGGAATAGAATCCAGTGATTCTTTTGCGTCTGTCACTAACGCCCAGTAGTTACAGGTTTGAAGCACGTCACAATCATTCAGTCATTGAATCCTACTCAGAATACCACAGACAAGGTTAGACCTTCCGGATTCTCTTGAATGCTGCCATCATTCTTGCCTATACCACGAAGATTCTGACTCACGGAATGGCTGGCTCGTTTGTCAGGCGAGCACTCGGTTGTCAGGCGATCAACCATGCATCGTGCAATCAGGAATCCAAGAGATATTCACAAGCCTCAATGCTTGTAGAACAAGAGTGGTTGTCAGTCACTTTGTTCATGGGTGAGAATGGTGATGGGCGTCAATCATCACCTTCATCAAGTTGAAGAACAAGTGATATCTTGGAAAAGAACAAGCGGAATTGAATGGAAGAACAATAGTAATTGCATTAATACTCGAGGTACAGCAGAGCTCCACACCTTAATCTATGGTGTGTAGAAGCTCCACCGTTGAAAATACATAAGCATAAGGTCTAGGCATGGCCGAATGGCCAGCCTCCCAATGATCTAAGAACTAAAATGTTCAAAGATATAAAGATCCAAAGATTTTAATACAATAGCAAAGGTCCTACTTATAAGAAACTAGTACCTAAGGTGTACAGAAATGAGTAAATGACATAAAAATCCTCTTCCGGGCCCACTTGGTGTGTGCTTGGGCTGAGCAATGAAGCAATTTCGTGTAGAGACTCTTCTTGGAGTTAACGCCAGCTTTGGTGCCAGTTTGGGCGTTTAACTCCCATTTGGGTGCCAGTTCCAGCGTTTAACGCTGGGATTTCTTGAGGTGACTTTGAACGCCGGTTTGGGCCATCAATCTTGGGCAAAGTATGGACTATCATATATTACTGGAAAGCCCAGGATGTCTACTTTCCAACGCCGTTGAGAGCGCGCCAATTGGGCTTCTGTAGCTCCAGAAAATCCACTTCGAGTGCAGGGAGGTCAGAATCCAACAGCATCTGCAGTCCTTTTTGGTCTCTGAATCAGATTTTTGCTCAGGTCCCTCAATTTCAGCCAGAAAATACCTGAAATCACAAAAAACACACAAACTCATAGTAAGTCCAGAAAAGTGAATTTTAACTAAAAACTAATAAAAATATACTAAAACTAACTAGATCATACCAAAACATACTAAAACAATGCAAAAAGTATACAAATTATCGCTCATCAGTTATCAACCCAACTTATTCATGTTTGTCATCATCAATGTTAATTATTTTTCTAACTCAACAGTTAAGTAAGGTTTTCTTGGACACATTTGCACCAAATTCCAATGCTTGCACACAGAGATCTCGAGTCATTAAGTCCATGTACGACTATTCGTGGCCAACCTACACGTAGATCCGGGTTGAGACCAGAGAGTGATGGTTCAGAAGTGGACGGTAAGAACTATTGATTTAAATTAATTAACTGTATTTGAACTGTATTTTATTTTGACTAATTAATCTTGGTGAATCACTTTGTACAGTTGAAATTCATATGAGATGCAAAACATAATGTCATGATCAAGAAGATCTATGACCACGGACAACCAAATGGCTTCAGCAGATGATGAGCAACGATTGTCAGGAAAAAGACCACCTAGCATCGTGGATTCATCCAAATATCAAGTAAGAATTGCAGGCCTATTTTAGAGATAACGAGGGGTTCCAGCATCGTCATCTGATGAACGTCGTTAACAGGGCTTCACTCAGGTCGTCGAGGTATACGGATGAGTCAGCGACCTTTATAAAGGCGAAGAGCAGACTGGTAAAAATTTTGGTATTGTTTAATATTTTTTTAGTTACTTGAATTAGCTTTTAAATTTGTTCATTTATTTTATAAAGCATATAATTGATTTGTAAGCATTCTTGTTTTGAATATGATCCTTGGTGTTAGCCTTGCTCTATTGATATATACTTATATACTTCTCTATAAACTAAATTGAACTGAGCTGATATAGAACTGCTTCATTGGTTTAATTGATTGATTTGTGTGGTGGATGATGAGAGAATGTTTGAACCATATATAAAATGGGTTCATAGTTGAATTGGTTCTGATACAACTTGACTGGTTTATAATGTGTAAAAATATTGTTCTTTTTCTTACTTCATCTATTTCTTTTAATTTTAATTTCTAGTAGCTTAATCTCCTTCTAACTTGTTTAATTTCATATATCATTAATCTATTAGGTGCTATATGGAGTGGTTAATGTGGGATCATGAGCACTATTATATATATCTATCTATAAGTATGTCTAGGGTTTGAAATATTTATTAAGTCTGATGATGATACTTATTATAACCATATATAACTAGTAGCTTGGGAATTATATGATGATGATCTTAGTTGTTGAATTTTGGATTATCATAAAAAAAACAAGGATGATGATTTAATATACTCTTTGATTTCCTGTATTTTGGTTCATATATATTTGTCTGTCATTATTTAATTTATTCATTTATTTTATTGGTTAATATATTAATTTGTAGTTTAAATCATTAGATCGTGAGGCAACACTGGCAGAGACCTTCAAGTACACCCATACTTTGAAGACAAACTAGGAGAGATTTGCTGACGAGCGGTCTGCGACTCATTATGTGAGTTTAAATTAATCCTAAATTTCAATTTTATTTAGTTTAAAGTCAATTATTTAACTATTATTCTAATCACAACTAACGTGTGTGACGCATAAGGAGTACACATAGAGGTTGGAGGCCGCAACCCAGCAATCTCAGCCGTCTAGTGGGGACGACGAAACCGGCTTCGAGACCTCAGTGGTAGATCCTGATAGGGTTTGGCGCGAGACCGCCTCTGAACCCCACAAGAATCGCCACTTCAGGTTGTTGTCATTCTTTGCCAGTGGCCTCCTATCCTCCGCGTTGGCGGCTTCTTCAGCCTCTGCCTCTGCCACGAGCGCTATTGATCCCCAGGAAGTTGTCGACTTGAGGAAGGAGGTGCAGAAGCTAACATAGAAGCTTCACCAACAAGCGAAGTAGTCTGAGCAGAGGTGTAAAGACCTTCTTGCACGCGTTATCTTCAGCTCGGACTTGACGGAAAAGCTGGAGCAGCTCAATCAGTTATAACAACAGATGAAGGAGTATAGCCAACAAATGCCGCTGGAGGCAGCGACGATGTTGTTTCCAGCAGCAACGCTGCTGGTCGGGGCACCGACGGCAGCACTTACTCCGTCGCCTCAGCAGGGGGACCACGAAGATTTCTGGAATCGGTAGGGTTTAGGGTTTTATGCTTGCGTGTCTACTTCATTGTATTCTACATCTATGACATTTTATTATATTTAGACCATTTATTTTTTAATAAAATAATTTGTTGATATCTGCTAACTTTAAGTTTATGCTAACAATGTTATTAACAAGAGTCTACTATTTGTAGCTTAACTGTGCCAAAAAATAAAAAAAAATATTACCGTAAGATTTACCGTCGGATTCGCCTAAACATGTGAAATGGTGCCAAAGTTACCATCAGATGTATCAACGGTAACGAGTGGAGCTCCGAATTCTGGGTGACGTTGGTGCCAAGATCCGAGTGATGAACTTCGATACCCCTAGTGTTCAGGTGCCTAATTTCTTATGCCCATTCCCTTTTTCTCTTCAATTTTTCGATTTTTCCTACTCGGTAGTTGACGAATCTTGCCATGGTTGCCTCTAGTTACAGCTTACTGTTTGTAATACAACTTTCCTAATTTAGCTTTGCTTTTTTTCTTTTCTTTACCTTTTTGTTTTGGCTTATGGATTAAGCTTCCTTGTTGGTGGTTTCGATTTTGATTCTTAAATGTGATTGTAGTTTAGGGAGAGACGGAGAGAGAATGAGAGTGGCAGAGGCCGGAGGGGAAGAGGGACGGTGGTGTAGCTACGAATTCCACTACCCTCTACTTTTTTCTTTAATTTATTTCTCTTTTCTTTTTTTTTCATGGGAGTTTGATAATTGTGTTCAATTTTGTCCTTTGGGAGTGTTGAAGATGTAAGGATTCCATGCCATCAACAAAGAAGAATGTTTGGATTTGTGACCTTTGTTGAACCAGAATCTGTTAAAATGATTTTGAAAAAGGGAAATCCATTATGTTCATGGCTCTAGGGTGCTTGTAAAACCTTACAAGGAGAAGCCAAAAGTTGATAGGTCTTTTCCTTTTGTCTACTCTTTCTCTCATTTCATTATCTTCAATTCATATTCTAGTTCTCCCTATAAACAATTCTCAAGGGATTCACCATAATCTCAAACCTAAAATTGAGTTATTCACTTTTGGCTATCTGATTCACATTTTTCATGTTCTTAGAGCAGAATGTGACATTGACAATGATAGTTACTACTATTAGTATGAGGAGTGCTATACATACAAGTCTTTTTGACTTACAAGTCTTACAAGTTACTAGGCCTTTTAATGCGTTATTCAACGTTTCTTGTTTTCAAAGCGCTACACTCAGAACGGTTATTCTTCTTCTTCTTCCTCTTCCTCTTCCTCTTCGTCTTCTTCTCCTCTTCTTCCTCTTCTTCTTCTTCTTCTTCTTCTCTTCCTCTTCCTCTTCCTCTTCCTCTTCCTCTTCCTCTTCCTCTTTTTCTTCTTCTTTGTTTTTTTTTTTTCGATTTTCATGGTTTCTGAAATCAAGCTTTGAAATCGTTTTGAAGAAGAAAAAGCAGCAGAAGATGAGGAGAAAGAGAAAGAGTTCTGAATTATGCAACGAATTTTGGGTGTATTTCTTAAATACTTTGGGTGTATTTTTCGTAATCCTTTGGGTGTATTTCTGTAATCCTTTTGAAGATAATGGAACTTCAGAAATACACCCAAACGATTACAGAAGTACACCCAAAATGATTACAGAAATACACCCAAAGGATTATAGAAATACACCCAAACGGTTACAGGAATTCACCTAAACGATTATAGAAATACACCCAAAGGATTACAGAAAATACACCCAAAGGATTTAAAGAAATACACCCAAAATTCGTTAAAATACATCTTATGCATAATTCAGAACTCTTTCTCTTTCTCCTCCTCATCTTCTACTGCTTCTTCTTCTTCAAAAACTATTTCACCATGAAAAATCGAAAAAAAAAGATAAAACAGAGAGAAAAGAACGTAAATGAAGAAGAAGAGGAAGACGATGAAGAAGAACGTGCAGAAACGAAAGAAAAGGAGAAGAAGAAGAGTAAGAGGAAGAAGAACGTGCAGCAAGAAGAAGAAGAAGAAGGAGAAAGAGAAGGCAAGAAACGAAAGAAAAGAAGAAGGAGAAGACGAAGAGGAAGAAGAATGGTTCGAAGCGTGTTTTGAGCGTTAGTTTTAATTGAACTTGTAAGGCGTACAAGCCTTAATCGCTTGTATGCGAAGAATTACTCTATTAGTATTATCCTATTATGTATCAATATTTGACCATCAATATTACCTTAATTAATAAGTAGTGTTAATTTCATCACTTCAACGCAATATGCGTTTCAATTAAAATTATAATTATTCCCTAATATAATGAATTATGATATGATGCACGGACACTGACATGGACACGGGACACGACACGACACGGGACACGCGAATATACAAATTTTAAAATCTTATAAGACACGGGGACACGGCGTATATATAGAATATAAAGTATTTTTTAGATAAATTACAATGAATTTTTGATGTTTTATTGCTGTTAAAATATAAAATAATTTTTGAACTGTTTTTAATATTTTTTTAACTATATAAAAGTATCTAAAATATTTTTTGTTTTAATAAATAATAATATATATGATTTCTAAACTCATTTCAACAATATATGTTAAATAAGACTGGACACGCGGACATGTGATGGTATTTAGGTGTATCCAAGTGTGTCCAGAGAAATTTTTTTATTTTTTATTAAGACACGGTTGGACACAGCAGACACGCGTATCAGACGAGTATCGATGAGTGTTGTGTCCAAAATGTGTCTGACATGCAGACACGGCAACTCAACAAAGTGTCCATGCTTCATAGATTTCATCACTTCAATGCAATGGCTTATGGTTTGGATTTGTTAGTTTTATTTTTCTGTTTGGACAGTTAAGTCTTTATATTTAATGAGGTGCACTAAATAATAGAACCCACCAAATTGCCTTGAAGCCCAATATCAAGTTGCTGTTAATACAAAATATAATAAAACGCTATATGATCTTTGAAGGTAGGATCGTTGTTACTTATTGCACTCTATGAGCGTGGGGTACAAAGCAATTTATCATTATTAGTTTGTTCAGCTTATTTTTTAGCATAGAGTAGTGGACTGAACAAAAGAGTAAACATATATTATGCTGAAATTCAATTTAGAGTTATGTAACCATTCTCGATCATCCACTTAAGGTTCCATTGATCATATTGACATTTGTGTTGGGTGTGTAAATCTCTGTAGTTTCTGCCTAACACCATTGCATCATATGCACACGCATTTTCCTCTTTTGTTTTTGTAATAATGCACTCTATGTGTTTGTTATTTTGCTTCTTAGAAATTAGAATCATTTAATTATTTCCAGTTTAGTGTTTCAATAACTCTCTTGCATTCTTTGTATATTGAAGAATTACTATTCAATTACTGTTATGAAATAATACATATCTAGTTTATTACTTCTACTCTACTTTTGCTCATTTCTTCTTGCATTTCATGATTACACTTTATTAATTTTATACGTTACTATTTTGGTTCAGTTTTAGTACTGGGCGAGAATATGATCTATGGCATTTTCAACTAGGTGGGACCAGCTATGTTTCCATTTTTAACCAAGTGGGGAATTTTGAATTCTTCGTGATTTTATAAGAGGAGATAGGTGGTAAAATTGAAGACAAAAGTGAAATAAATAGTAGACTGGAAGAGTGGTAATCTCTGACCTAATTTGGCACCTTATATATCTCTAACAATTTAGGTGCAAAATGTAATATCATGTTTGTTAGTCATTACTCATTATTATGTATTCTTGAAATGTTAGCTCCAACTCTTTTACTGGGAATTTACCCACTACATTTGCTAGGCTCAGTAAATTGAGTTACGTGTAAGTGTCTATATGTCTCTACTCATTCCTTTTACATCCCCTTATACTGTAGTTTAATTTCATTAGTCTTGTATCTTTGCTGATCACTCTCTTATTCTTCGGTCGACTCAGTGATAATCAATTTTCCGGAGCAATACCCAATTCTATTCAGAGCTAGACAAGTCTCTGCTGTGTGAATCTTTGATTTCTCCTGTGAAATTTGAACCTTACTTGTTACCTTTTTTTCTAATTACACAATATCAATTGGTTTACCAAAGTAATGGTTCTTATAATTATGCCGGGTGATCCATGGGAGTGGTATGAGTGGACCAATTGCTTCTGGAATTTCATTTCTGAAAAGCCTTACTGACTTGTAAGCATGCTGTTTTGAATTGTAGCCACCAATGCTTGAAAATTCAAAACTACTTAGGTGTTGTGTTTTCAACATGCTTAAAACATGCTTTGCAGGAGAATCAGCGACTTGAAAGGACCAGATTCTTATTTTCCACCACTTAGTAACTTGACAAACTTGCAAACACTGCGAGTTTAATACTTTAATGCTTGCATCTTTTTTACTTTTTCTTTTTATTTTTTATTTTGAGTTAATAATGCCTAACTAAGAAATGCTCTTAGCAATGGGAGAAAGCTAATAGCAATGCCTGTTTGATCCTCAATTGTTGAATTGTTTCCAAAGTACTGAGAAGTTGCAATCTTATAGGATCGGTTCCAAAATATCTTGAAAATGTAACTATTTTAAACTCATTGTAAGTGATGCTTTATTCTTTTTAATTTTTTTTTTTTTTTTTTTTTTTTTGTTGGCAGTATGCTTCTAACTTGGAAGTTTCATGCACTGAATGTATTTTTTTCAGAAACGAGACATTTATTTTTCTTGCATATGGTACTCGTTTATTAGATAAAGTGCATCGACACGTTTCCTCTTATCAGTCTTTTGATTACATTTAGTCTTTTGGTTCTGCTCTTCCGCTAACATTTCCTCTTTATTACATATAATTCAAGTGGTGCATCTATACTCTCTATTCTGTTAAGGTGATTTTAATCTGTGTTCTAATTGATTAGTTCATAAGGGAGAAAACCACAGCTGCATGTATCAACACAAACTGAATAAGTTAATAAGCTTTTTCCATATTTTGCAGTATCAACACAAACTGATCTAATAAGCTCTCTTCTTACAAGTGAGGTATGTCAAGTCTGTTTTCATTGACTATATGAAATCTATTCCTTTTGTTAATTTCATCTGCATCAATATGGAAAATATGCATAAAATGAAAGATGAATATTACTATATCAATAATAAGAGAGATGAATATTAGTAATAATAATAACAATCTCCCATGATCAAAACTGTCAAAAGAATTTTACTATATCAATAATAAGACGTTAAGGACCACCCTTTGTGTGTGTGTGTTTTTAATTGCTGCTAGATACACAAATAAATATATAATAATAAAAAAATAAATCCCTTTAATTCATATATCTAGTTATGAGTTATGACTATTGAAATGGATCAACCCAACAAGAATCTTCATCCACTTTTGCTTCAGATAAAGCCTATAACTTACATTAATGCTATGATCTTTAGCTTGAGATAAAGCCTGTAAGTCATATATAGATATTGTTACTTCCAATGCTAATAATAGAATTAGAGACGCACTTTTCAAAATAATAATAATAATAATAATAATAATAATAATAATAATAATAATAATAATAATAATAAAAAAGATGGGAAATTTAATTATATCTAACCTCAGATTTATTTATGCCACCAAGAGCGGAAGACCATAATGGACTATGTATTAAGCATAGTTTACTCACCAAATTGAATGGTGATATCATACAAAGTCACATAAGGTGAAATTGTGTTGAATTGGCTGAAATCTTCTTATTATAGTTAAGTCAGCTATTTTAATGGTTTATTTATTTTCAAATTATATTTTTGTTGTAGGAATTGGATCAAGAGAATGAGATTTCTTTGCTAAAAATGTCATCTTTTTATGATGGAGATTTTATGTATTAAGAGCTACATGTTAAAGATATTTATAATTAAAGAATCATGTTATGTTAGATACTTTATTTGTATAGGGGTTATTACTTTTGATTTTCAATACTAAAAAATTATGTTTAATACTTTGTTTATGAGTTATATAATATTTTGTTTATGGGTACTGAATGTTTGTTATTGAAAAATTTTAATTCAAAAATTATTTGTTTAATGCGATAAAATGATGGTTAAAATTGTCTTTTTAAACGATAAAAAATGTCACTTTTATTCGGTATAAAAGTAGTTTGTAACTGCAATTTTAAACAACATGAAACGTTATTTTAATCTGGTAAAAATGACAAATTCAAATGGTATTTTAACCAATAAAAATGTCAATACTATGATAAAAATGACGGTTCAAAAATGCCATTTTAACTAACTAAAAAGAAAAAGTGCACCTTAACCTTAGTCCCTTTTTAACTAAAGTTCAAAGGAGGCCATTTGCTTTTTTCAATTGGGAGAACTCGTGAATCAAATTATTTTATTCTCATATTACATTTATCCCATTTTAAATAAGTATGGCTCCAGGAATACATAAGGAGCAAGCTTGGGAAAAAAAAAACAAAGAATAAAACTACAAAAAAAAAAAAGAGGACGAAGTGGTAGTATCTTGTGATAGCTCTTGGGATATTCATAGACTTTGAAAGTTGTTTTTTTTTTCCATTATTTGGTATTGTATTTATACAATGAATCATGACAAACAATAGCATAAAATTACTCTCAGCCTTTCTCTGTGATCATGACTCCCTCTTTGGTCACTATTCTTAGGTGTTGGAGAAGAAAAAGAAGCCTCACTCTGAATTTTGATTCTTTGAAGGTTTGGGGTTAAGTTTTGGGGAATTGAATGAAACCAAGGCATGCGGAAAGCAAATGTGGATGTGATATTTTGTTAACAAAAATCGACAGTAATTTTGTGTAGTTAAAACAAAAATCAACATTTTAGCCATCTATTTTATATAATAAATCTACACCATTTATTTAATTTTGAAAAGAGATTTCTATTGTCTAATTTATCATTCACTATTTCGTCGGCAATGTGACGATAATATTAAAATAGATAACTAGTCTGTCGATTTTAAAGAAAATATTTTCACCCATTATTTCGTCGACAATGTGACGATAATATTAAAATGTTAAAAAGTTGCCAAAATAATAGACGACATGGTCGTCGACTTTAATATTTTTATTTCTAATAATTTTTTTTCATTTTATCGACGACAAGCCGTCGGAAAATATCGACGAAAAATCTGACCGTTAATTTTTAGCGTCGATAATTATATATTGTTTCTTGTAGTGTATATTTATACACAAATATATGATAGCTGATTTTAATATATAAGTAGCAATTGTTTTACTTTGGCATACAATCCCTTATCTTTTTAAAGTATTTTTATAATCTCTGAAAAAAGGTATTTTATAATCATTCACCGTAATTCCATAAGAAATTATTAGAATAGCGACCGATTTTAGAGATTGAAAAAATTGGTCGCTAATAGCAACTGATTTAGCAACCGATATAAGATTTATAGGACAAAAAAAATGTTGGTCGCTAAATCGGTTGCTAAGTTTCATTCAACGACCGATTTTAGCGACTAATGAAAATAGTCACTAATAGCAACCGATTTGGTGACCGATAATATTTTTCTTCGACCAAACTAAAGCTGGTCGTTAAAATTGGTCGCTATTTTTAGTTTAATGACCGATTTAGCAACCAAAACAGAAAATTTTGTCTTTGGTTCTTTAGTCACAAAATTAGTCGATTTTTTAATTTAGCGGCCGATTTAGCAACCAAGAAATAGGCTAAAAATAGTTGGTCATTAATTCGGTCACTACGCTCAGTTAGCGACCGATTTTAGCGACCAATTATAAAATGCTATTTTTTGGTTGCTAAATCGATCGCTATTTCTAAATTTAGCGACCGATTCAGCGACAGAAATACAAAAATAGTGTTATAAACTAATCGGTTGCTAAATCGGTCTCTAGTTTAAATAAAAGGGAAGTTACTGAGTTGATCTAACCTTGATCTAGCCACACCATCTTCAGATTCCTCGCACTTCTCACTAACCCTAATGTGACCACCATCGGAAGCATAACATACTCTCTATTTGTGCCGCCGTCATCATCATCGCTGTTGTCTACTGCCTGAAGCCTTCAACCATCTTCGTTGCTGGCTCATCGTATCTCACCTTCCTCTCGCTGTCAAGCTCTTATGATTTCTCTTACCTCGATCTCGATCTCACTCTAACAATCTCTCTCACCTTGATCTCGGTCTCACTCTCCGCTGCCGCTTCTAACTCACAATGCATTCTCACCTTGAAATTGAATTTCGAATCAGAAAACAATTATACAATTGTTGTTGTAGAACTTTGCTTCTTGTTGTTGCATACAATCTGAGGAAGGACTTGGTGTAGCATGGAGAATATGAGTGCTTGCTGAATACCATGGAAGCATATGTCATTGATGTCTGCCTTAGTTGGTAAGAAGTTAAGAGATTAGAAATTCACCACTTGCCATTAATATTGATTATTAATTAATTAGATGTTTCTTTATTTGAGGATGAAGATTGAGGAGTAGTATTATGGTTGGTTGAAAAGGAAGGTTGTTAATGTGTAATTACAAATTTCTTTGGTTATTGTTTGTATAATCACCTAATTTTGATTGTTATACTTATTTTAGTATTCTTTTGTTGTAATTGTATAGATTTGTTTGTCGCCACTGTGTTTATCTCAGAAAATAAGATTCAATAATGAGGAGAATGTGAATGGATCAAATGCAAGGAAAGAGAACTCTTTGATCATATGGAACAATAGTCCTAATTTTGTTAGATATGAAGCCCCAAACCTTGATGATGGGGAAGAAGTCATTATGATTATTAAGAATGATGAAGTATCTGTTGATGAGGTGGATTAATCAATTAGTTAGTGAGATCTATTTTTGATATTTTTTAGAATATCTTTGAGTGGTTTGGAGCAGCAGTGCAATGTTGTTAATTTAAAGAAGTATGAAGCCTTTTTCATCTATGTAGTATAAGTATTTTAAGTTACTTTAGCCATTGTTATATGAGTATTGGGGATCATATATTTGATTTTCTTGGGTTTTGATGCAGGTTAAGACATTCTTTTATCTATGTTTTTTATGCTTATTGCATCATGCATGTGTGTCTATATTATATATGTCTACTCTAAAATTTTATAATATAATTAATTGATGATGTGGGATTTAATTATTTTAGGTAAAAGAGTTGCCGGCTAAGGTAGAGGTGATTGCTTGGTCAAAGAAGACTGGAATTCAGATGCTTAGATACAAATATCACATCATGGAAATTCAAGGCCACCCTAAATACTCTAAAGCAAAAAGATTACATTTTGGTATGTTAGTTGTTCCATCTTTTATTGTAGTTCTATATATACATTTCTCTGGGTACAAAACAAAAATTAATTTGGAGACTATTTGAAAAATTAAATTTATTAGAGACTAAAATGTTCGAAAGATTTGGAGTATGATTCTAATTTATTATTTGTAATGTGATAGGATGATTTTGCTGTGGAGTAAGGGAGAAGGTTGCACTTTGGGAGGCAGACAAGAAGATATGGAAGAGGATCTGCCTTAGTTTTGTCAGGGATTTTTTTTACTTTATGTAAATAATTTTTTTTTTGTTTGTTTTTTGCATTTATTTGGAGTCATTGACTATAAACCCATCAATGTACATTTTAGATTGTAGATCATAAATTTAATGTATTTATAAATTTTGTCTCTTTTAATTTTTATATTTCAATATAGATATTATGAATATT
The DNA here is from genome assembly GCF_003086295.3 of Arachis hypogaea. NCBI lineage: Eukaryota > Viridiplantae > Streptophyta > Magnoliopsida > Fabales > Fabaceae > Arachis > Arachis hypogaea. The sequence goes on along the minus strand of NC_092044.1, from coordinate 119,216,409 downwards.
TTTGTATTTATTAAAAAACTGATTTATGTTTGATTCTTTTTATATTTTGTTGAAATATAATTATTTATGAAAACAAAATTTTAATAGTGGTATATGTGAAATTAATAAAAATCTATAATTAAAAAATTAGTAACACTGACTGATTTAGTGACTGATTTTAAATTTTCAAATCAAACATCAGCGACCGATTTTATCAGCAACTGATTTAGCGATCGAAAAGTCGGTTGCTATTTTAGCGACCGATTTTTACAGCGACCAAAACAGTGGTCGCCATTCAATGATCAATACGTTTGATATTAGTTTGGTAGTATTAATGAAAAATTAGTTGATAACTGTTAGCGACTAAAATTAGTCGCTATTTTTAAATTAGTGACCAAGATTTTAAAAACCATCGGAATTGGTTACTATTCTAATAATTTCTTGTAGTAATTATATTGCAAGTTTCAAAATTTTAACCTGTTTTGTGTTGTGTTTGATGTGTTATAAAACTTATTCAAAACGCATTTACAAGAAAATAAAGCTAGGCGGCCTAGTCATTTTTAACTAACTTTTACTTAATTTATGTACATGCTTCTTGTCGCGCTCTTTTTTTTGTTTGATTAATATATTCAATAAAATTATTAAGTATAAAAATTTTGATGCACAAGAAAAAAATATTAGTACATAATACATAAATTTTGATAAGTAGTATATAAATTTTTAAAAGATTATATATACATAATATTATTATTGTTTAACTACCAAACTATGCGTGTCACAGACATTTTAAAGCACAACATAAAAATATTAGTGTACAATACAAAAATTTTGGTGTGCAGTATATAAATTTTTAAAAGATTAGATGTTTATAATAATATTGATACTGAATCAACAAAATATGTACAATACAAAAATTTTAGTATACAATACATAAATTTTTTAAAAATTATATACTTAAAATAAATATTGACTCACTCAATAAATAAAATACATATATTATATACAAAAATTTATATGTAATGTGCAAAAAATTTTATATTAATAAATTAGGAAACACTCAGATAAAGACGTTTAAAACGTCTTTTTTTAAAGATGTTTTCTAATTTTTAAAATTTAATATATATAATCGATTAAACTGTGTTATTTTTGTTAAAATTAGATCAGACAAATAAATTTGACTGAAAAATCGATAAACCAAACTTTAAACTAATCTAAACTAATATTTTTTTTTATAGAAACTGACTATAATACTCTTATTATAAAAATGAGTAAAGTATCATTTTTGTCCTCAAAGTTTGGGATAAGTTTTAAAGTTGTCCATAACGTTTCAATTGTCCTATTTAAGTCCCTAACATTTCAAAATTGACTCAATGTTGTCCTGCCGTTAAGGATCCGTTAACAGAATTGACGGCAGGACAAAATTGAGACGATTTTGAAATGTTAGGGACTTAAATAGGATGAAGACGTTGAGGACAAAAATGACACATAGAAATAATTTTAATTTATACTTCAATAATATCAATTTTTTACTATACATAGTATTCAATTATTTTTTAATCACATCTAAGTAAATTACATTTAATCATATTACTTTCATTCTAAATAAATTATTTTTTTTATAATTTTACTCTTAAAGATTTTTAGTTATCATGAAATGTTTGTAGAATGACTAGTATATAAACTTGCGGAAAAGAAAAAAAATATATATATATACAATAAAATATAAATTATACTTTTTGTCTCTAATGTATCAAATTCTTTAAAATTAAAAAAAATAAATTTATTCAAAATGAAAGTAATGTAATTAAGTGTAATTTACTTAGATGTAATTAAAAAATAATTGATATTATTGAAAGATAAAATTAAATTAAAATTTATTTTTATGTATCGTTTTTGTCCCCAATATTTTTGTCCTATTTAAGTCTCTAACGTTTTAAAATGGTCTCAATTTTGTCCCGCTGTTAATTCTGTTAACGGATCTCTAACGGTAGGACAACATTGAGTCAATTTTGAAACGTTAAGGACTTAAATAGGACGATTAAAACGTTAGGGACAACTTTAGGACTTACCCTAAACGTTGGGGACAAAAACGATATTTTACTCTATAAAAATTGACTAAAATACTCTTATTAAATATATATAATAGAAGTATTTTACTTATTTTCTATAATAGGGGTATTGTAGTCATTTTTTATAAAAAAAATATTAATTTAGACCGGTTCAAATTTTAGTTTATTGATTTTTTAGCTAAATTGATTTGTCCGGTCTAATTTTGATAAAAATAATCCAATTTAATCGATTATATGCGTTAAATTTTAATTGCTAAAAAAAATCTTTAAAAAAAGATATTTTAGGTGTCTTTATCTTTATGTGAGTGACTCCCTAATAAACTATACAATCCCGCTACCTTACCATAGCATTTCTGCCAACATCTGCCAATTCTTATTTATAACTGTATTTAATGGAAGTATTTTTGTGAATGTGTCTAATAAAAATATTTTTTTTATAACTGTGTTTAATAGAAATATTTTTATAGATATATTTTTTGAATATGTCTCTTTATATATGTATTTAAAATATAATAATTAATCATTATTGACAATAAATTAACAGATAATATATTAGTACCTATACTTTTCCTAAATTATGTGCTATGTACAAAATTTTGATACAATTAATAAGTTTTTATACTTTTCAAAAAAATTTATCCACCGAAGAAGCATGTGATACATGCACACATTTTTTCATTGACGTCACTTTGATCGAATTTGATTATAAAAAAAATTCGTACGTATAACATCACCAAAATTTTAAATATTAAATCATAAACATTTAATCTTAAATTTAAAATTATAAATTTAAACATTAAAATTGATAAATATTAATTAACTAAAAATTAGTTCACTAAACTTTCTCTTTTATATTTCTCCTAAAAAATCATATATACCTCTATCTTCTTCTTTTTTTTTTTTCTTTTCCTTGACATGTGTCACTTTTCCTAACGAAACGAAAACAACAGAAAAGTAAAATAAAAGCGAAAGTCTAGAGCCAGCAACTTTTGTATTTTGTGGCCAGCACTTAACCATCAAAAGAAAAGTGAGTGATCTTTTACTATTGGATAACCAATTGATGTAATCTCATACCATTGAAAACATGATTAATGGCCAATTAATGATTACAAAACACAAAAATTACTATCCCCTAACACTCCTCAAAATAAAAAAGCATCTTATTAGGAAGAGTTCATTGTTCATGGAAATATTACATAGAAGGCAGAAACACCACAAGCACAGTATTCACATACACAATGGACTACATGTACTACTTGTCCTTATTATTATTATGTAGCGTCATGCCCAATCATTACACAACACTTGCAATACCACCTTTCTCAACCTTGAAGCTTTTCCCTAAAATTGAACCAAAAGACCAAGATATTATGTTATTAATTTGTGAGTACTGTCCAGTGGCACCAGAGAACCCTACCCTAACTTGTTCAGGAAGAACAGTGGTCAAATCTAAGTCATGAGTGAAGTCCACTTTGTAACCATTAGGGTAAGAAGCAAAAACTCTAAGAGTCTTGCCATAGGGATTATAGATTATTGTTACCGCCACGGGTTCTCCATTTTGAAAGTCCCATTCAGCGGTAACTTCCGACTTAATAGAGTTCACATCAATTCCGATGTGTTTGTAATCGGGATCCCCGAGATTGAGATTAGGGTACGTATCAAATTCAACAGCAACAACTTTGTCAGATGTGGATTTAAAACCAATGAGCTCTTTGCGCGTGTTGTTGAGCGCATTCGAGGCGCTAAAGAGGCCAAGGTAGCCACCACCGGAGTTAGGAGGGATAGTAGTATCCGGGGAAGCGAGGAAGAAGGTAAGGCCGTCACCCGGAGTATCAGAAGGTGAAGAAATGAGGAAGATAAAGGAGGTGACTATGGATGCTACTGCTCCGGTGGATTTATCGTAGAGTGAAATGGGTTCGGAGTACAAGGCTCGGCCGACGCTACCTCCTTGTGGGACGCCACTGCTGTCAACCCTAGTGAGTTGCAAGGCTCCGTTGCTTGAAACGGAAGCGTCGCCTTGGATGATGAGATTCTCGTTACTTTGATCGAACTTGTCGAAGAGGAAAGTGGTGACATCCGCTGAGTTCACACTGTGGAGTAGGATGAGGAAGATGGCCATGGAGGCAAGAAGGGGAAGGGATAAGGGTATTTTGGAGTTAGACGCCATGGCTGGTACTTATAAAGTGGAAATGAGTATAACACCGCAGAATAAGTTATGCTTAGTAAGGGTTGCAAGTTCAGTGCTAATTTAAGGGGTATATATAGAGTGGGTGACGGTAGGTTCAAGGCGCATGATGCATGCAAAACTTTAGTAAAGTAAATATAAAAAAGGAAAAGTAGAAAGAGATAATGAGTTTAATGTATAATGAGTATAATAGAGGTAAAAAGAAAATTAAAATCAGATGATAATTAATTTAATTAATTTTAAATAATTTTGTCGATTAAATTTCAAAAAAAAGTAAGAATTTGTAAATGGTGCAGTTACGTATACGGACATACGATGGTAACTTTTTTTTCTTCGCATGTGATTTTGGTTCTGCATCGTCTTTTTACTCTCGTTCATTCTCTTTCTATCACTCTGGTCTATCGCCGTCAGGAACACCAGTTGCCACTGCCTAAAACACTAGCCGGCGCCGTCCAACTTCCCGCCGACGACGTCCAGTCTCTTCGTGTTCCGCTTGCGTGCCGTAGCAACGGGAGATCGTACCGCATAACCCTGTGTGTTCTCGTTACTGTTGTCCACCCGCTGCTAGCCGTGCAGGCCCACCGTAGCCATCGCCTTCCGTCGCGTGGTTCGAGACGCACATTATTCCCGTACTATATATCCACATATCCACAACCAATGAATATACAGAATCAAAGACAGAGATGACAAAAAATTTGTTGGTCTATGACTTTGGTTGCTATATATCCATATATCTACCATCAATGAAGATACATAATCTTTAGCTCTCTTTTCTCTCTTATTAAACACTTCTGATTTAATTTTGTTCTCTTTCACAATCTAATCACTGTCGACTCTCTTCATCCCCCAAATATGCTGGATGTTCAATTCACTAGGTATGTAAATGGTTATTTTAATTCTTAATTGGATGATTATTTTTGTTCGATTCAATTTAAGTATATACAATTAACAAATGCTGGATGGTCATTTCACTAGTTAGCAAGATGATTATTTTAATAACTACGGGGATAGTTGTTTGATGACGATCCCATAACGGTGACGGGAGAGGGGCTACAAGGGTGGTTGACGGGTGGGGAGGAAGAGTGATTTGGGGTAAAAACTGTTTGTAATTTAGGATTTGAGCGGTTATTTTTAAAATAATTGAACGGGAGTTTTTGGATTTAGGATAATTTGTGGAGTAATTTTTATTTTTTATTCCTACCAGACTAAATAATTAGTTCATTGTACACATTGTCAAGATTTTTTATTATCTTTCTGACAGAGTTGAAAAAAAATGTTAGGTGGATAGTAAAAATTAATTATTATATATTTATATATGTAATTTAATTTATTTTTAATATATATTTAATATTTTAATATGTATTTTATATTAATAAATAATTTTAATGATTAATTTTAATGTATATTTAATATAATTGTAAATATATAATATTAAAAAATATTGTGTATTTTAGAAATTCTAATAGACGTTAATATATGCGTGTAAGTGATTGTAGTGTATTTTAGGAATTTTAATAGTCGTTAATAAATTTATTGGTATTTATTATTTTTAAAAAATGAATATAACGTGATTCAACAATAGTTTAATCTATGATATTCAAAGTATATAAAATATTATTATAATATAAATCAACAAAATTTATCATTAATTATATAAGTGATATATTGGTGCTGTTTTGTTGCATGCATGGTGTCCGATCACATCATATGGATAAGATCCATTTCTCGCTTTTTATTTTTCATGTGAGGGAGAGAGAGGTGTATAACAAGAAGATGTGAGGAGAGATGTATTTTATATTGGTATGCGATATACAAATCGGAAGCAATCGATTTGTGATTTCGAAAATAAAAAAAATTTAATGTTGAAATCGGACCGTCTAATTTTTATTTAAAAAAAAATAAAAAATACAAATCAGATCCTCTAATTTATAGTTTATTTTCTTCTTGAAATAAATCGGATCCTCCAATTTGTAGCTTTTTTTTTTTTTAAACAAATCAGACAGTCCGATTTGAATAAAATACTATATTAAAAAAAACACCTAATCTTTTAATAACATTGTATTACATATATTTAATCAACATAAAAAAAATGAGCCAAGATTTCTTCTTAGCAAAAATTATTGTTGCTCTTGCACATACATGTCAATTAACATTGAAATTACAAGTCACCCCAGAGCCAATGATTCACCTCTTAATTCCCACATGTTTCACGCAAAGGAAGAAGATGGCAGTTGTATAATTTTTCATATGAAATTTTTTATTTTTATATTTTTGGGGGGAGGAGCGGGGGTGTTAATGACCTTCCCAAATTAATAATTTTACATGTGAAATTTTTTATTTTTGTACTTTAGTCCTCTCTTAATTTTTTTTAGCCTCTTAATTTTTATATTTTAGACTTAGATTATGAATGCTTTTATCTATTATCTTATCTTATTATTTATACTGATGTGATAGTATACTAATAAGATCCAATATATATATATAATACATAATGAGATTTAAAATCTAAAGTAGATCATCCAATTACTTCATAAACATATTAAATAAATATTATAATTAGATCTAAACATTCAATCTGTATTGAAAAAGACAAAAATTATCAATAGAATCCCAATACAAGAAATTCTTACATGTTTATCATGTTGTTCTGTGGGCAACAAGTGAGAGTGTATTGAGAATTTAATTTAGAAGTTACTCAAATTGATTGGGATGATGAACGAAATTGTTATATTAAAAGGGGCTTTTCATCGTTGATTAATATAATGGACAAATCGTTAGATATATATCATTCTTTTATTTCTATTAACGGTTTAATTTTTAGAATTAATAATTTTATAATACGATATTAAAAATTTTTATAATCAAGATGTCTAAAATTTGATCTTTGTATATAGTAGTTTTTGTTAGAGATATAATTTTTTTTTTATCAATTTAACCTTTTGAAAAAAATAATTTTATGATACGATATCAAAATTTTTATAATAAAAAAATTTAAATTTCGATCTTTATTATTCCCCTCTAGAAAAAAAAGAATAGCACAAAATAATAATAAAAAAATTATACAAAAATTTAAATAAAACTAAAAAAATTATTATTTGAAGAGATATGCTAAAAAATCTAGAATTATTTTCTTATTATTATACCGACTTACATAACATTTTTCACGTGTATTTTTTTCTTTTTCTTTTTTGGACTACATTCGCTGGTATATATCTGGTCCAATTGTTAACAATCAATAATGTATGATTCAATACAATATTTCACGACAAACAATACGACACCACCAATAAGATTTATTATTTTTAATTAATATTTGATTAATTTTAAATATTAAAAAATAATTTTTAAATTTTAAATTTTAATAATATAAAAATAAAATATCAACTTAAAATATTGGTTAATATTAAAAAATATTAATTTCTAATAAATTTCTTTCACAAATTATATATAAATAAGTAAAATAAAAAAGATGTCGTTGTTGCTTTAACGCACGCCACTATTATTTTTGTTTATAAAATTTGGTTTTAATTTATTCATAATTAACTAAACATTTATAATTAACACTTATTTAATCAAAATATTTACTTAATTGAAATATTATTAAAAACTTAACTAATGCTCCCTTGATAGTAAGAGCTTGTTTTGGTGAGTTATTAAGAAAAGATTTTTTTGAATTATTATTTTTAAAAGATCTTATAAAAAAATAAAATTAATTTTATGTTTAAATATTTTATACAAAAAGATCTTTTTATATATCAATTATATTTGAGTATAACAATATAAAAATATTTTTTTATTTATTTATTATATTTTTTATATGTATGTATTTTTGAAACAAATTTAAAAATAATATATTATTAATAATTAAAATAAAAAATATTTTAAATAATTTATATAATAATTAAAAAATTAAATATACTTAAAAAATAATTTATATTTTAATATTCATAAAATATTAAAATATTATTATAATTTATATAAAAAATATTTTATATTATATTATATATTATATATATATATATATATATATATATATATTATGCTCCTATATTTTATAAAAATTTTAAATTTATGTATTTATATTAGTATCCATGCATAATAGATACCCATATTTATTTTGTATTGCATTTTATTAAGACAGCTCATTTCAATTGTCTCAATCAATCGTGAAGGGGGGGAAAAAATCTTATCCTCCAAATGTGATGATATGTGTGGTATATGTGACGTGTGTGTAATTGTATTATCTTAATAATTTCTTTTATCATATACATGAAAAAGAAATTCAACAATCGACCAACTATAAAGGAATACAACATGCTGGAAAAAAGAACGAGTTCGTTAGTTATATATTTATATTTATAATTAAATTTCATAAATAATATAATTTAATTTAATTTATATTTGTAGTTAAATTTTATAAATAATATCATCAAATTCAACTTATATTTATAATAAAAATATAAATAAAAGTATAAAAATATCATGGTAATTAAGTAATTTTTTATATTCATTAAAAATATGATTATTATGCTATAAAAAATATTGATTTTAATAATTAGTTATTTTGTTAGAAAATATGTGAAATAATGCATATATATATATATATATATATATATATATATATATATATAATTGATTTTTTTTTATAGTTATAAGGTATTTTTGTTAACCTCTTATATTGAATAGGTTAGGAGCCTTTAGAGGTAAGAGCTATTATTAGTATATAATCTCATAGAATGATGAGTGAGTCGTATTTCGGTATAATTTATGCATCATATATAGAGAAATCATTTAATTATTCAATTAATTTTCCTACATATTTTTTAATTATTAGTTGTAGATTTTTTTTTATTTTTAATATTTTAATACATTAATTGTACATATACTCAATATACTTCTAATATATTTGTTACGATATTAATTTTACTAAAATATTTTTTTACAAAACAATATTGAATACTTTTTATATTAGTTAAATATTGAATAAACTTAAATATTTCGTTGTTCAAAATTTAGAAAACTACATGCTAAAGAAAAATATATTATTAGAAAGATATATCAATGTTGTATCACTACAACAAATATAGAAGATGGCGGCAGAAAATTGGTGACCGTTTACAAATTCGCTGCAGATTGACTGGATAGCTGCAATTGTCGTAGTGGTTTGACAACTGCACCAAAATTAAATAGCATAATGGCGGTGACACGTCCTAACCGCTAGAAAACAACACAGTGATATATATAACAAATTAACATAGCGCGTTTATAAAATTTTTTTCGCGTGAAGTCAATTGTGTAGGGGCGCAAACTACTTCTCTGGGAGTCTTTGCCACCGTGATGCTCCCCTCAGTCAATTCCAGCAGTCTCCTCCTTTCCATTACTGTGTCCATCACTGAGCCGTTTTTCCTCTCTCTAACCATTTGTCTGAAACCTAGGTTTGCTAAGCTCTCTTTTAATTTGGTTGAGTTTTCTTTTTTGTTTCACTTTTCAATTTGGCTTAGATTGATCTTGTTCTTCTTGATTTGGGTATATACAGTCAAGAATTAGATTCGTACTTTTTATCTTCCTCGCGCGAACACAAAGGGGTAGAGGCGCAAAACACACCTCCGCGTGCGAATCCTTGCCGCCGTTCCCCTCCGCCCGTCAGTACCAACTGCATCGCGCTTCCCGTTGCTGGTAGATCCATTGCCGACAGCTTCTTCATTTAGATTACTAGTATGTACAAAACCCCTCGTTCAAGTTTGTGTTGTTTTCCTTTTGGTTTCAGAATTCAAATCTGTCCACATTAATCCTTATCTTCTTAATCGCATACCAATAGTTAGTTTTGGCCGCACTTGTTGTCTCCTAACCATCCTATCTCATTGTCCAGCAGGACTAGGTGCAGGTTTTTTAATATAGAATAATTTTTTAGATTAGATTAATCAGTGCCATAACCACCGATTTTCTGGTTAGTCAATTGTTATTATCTACTATCTTAGTCGGCATTTTTTCAGAATGAAAGAATATTATCATACTAATGTTTAAATTAGAGAGAAATAAAGATCAAGCGCATCAAAATGGAGTTAATTAGTAGAAATATGTAAGCTTTATATAACAAATATTTTTATACTCTTACATGATTTGCAATGCTTTGTAAGCATCCATCCCTGAAACATGCTTTGCAATGCCTAAGCCAACTATATTTTCAGAGGTTCTGTTTTGTTGAAAATGTAGGCAATATCATGAAGGAGGTAGGGCCTGTTAGCATGACCTTTGATATACCAATGTATCATGCTTTAAGGCTTCATGTAAAATGTGGAGATGATCCTTTGAAGCTATATTTTTTCTATATTTACTTTCAAATATAAATACACGTTAACAAATTTATTTACTTATTTTAAAGAAAAAAAAGAAAAGGTGTTGGTTTAACATTGTGCCTGATTTTTCAGATGATTTTCATAACTCATTAGTGTACTACTGATCATGAAATTAAATGGTAGCTGTCCATATGAAATTAAATTCAAACTATTTTGTATAGTCTTCTATGATTTGATGATCAGGCATTCGGAGCAAATTCCCTTTTTATTACTCATTTAGTTTCAAAGTAATTGTCAATTACTCAATTTGAATAAAGTGGTAAAATATAAAATTAATGTATCTGAACAATACATTGATTTTTTAAACTTTCTTTTTGTCGAAATTGACAGATATTTTGAAGTAGAGACTAATACTTAACCTATCATATATTTTGGGTTATTTTGTATTCTCTAGCTAGTGACTTAAAAAGATGCAGAGGTTTTATGAAGGGTAAATTACACTAATTTCTTCTATGATATTAGTATTATGAAAAATACCTTATTTGTAGAGGTATATACTAATTTTTCCTGAAATTTAGGTTATACTACCTATGATGATGTAAGAGCAGTTAATGATCGTGCTATTAAAGCTAAAACTGAAACCGAATCCCTTAAGCATGACCTGGCTAGAATAGAAGCTGAACAGGAAGTTGTAGTTGCCCAAAATAACCACTCCTTGGATTCCTTATCAAAATTGGAAGAGAGTAGAAGAAGCTAAAGAGAATGCAAGGAGATTGAATGAGGAAGCTAATATAGCCAGAAGTGAAGTTGAGGCCTTGAAGTTGGATATTGCTAAACTTACTAAAGAGAAAGAAGATGCAGCCCTTCGATACGAGCAATGCTTGGCTTAGACACACAAAACTTTACCTCATCTGCAAAGAAATTGCAAGATGAGAACTCAAATCTGAAGGAGGCATGCAAGGCAAATCAAGATGAGAAAGCATTTCTTTTGCAAAGACTGGAAATCATGGAACAACTTTTGGAGAAAAATGCAGTTATGGAGATTTCTCTTTTAAATTTGAATGCTGAGCTGGAGGCTGTCAGAAAAAAGGTAAAGGTATTAAAAGAGAAGAGAAGAAAATTATCGAGTTGTACATTTGAGTGAAGATAACTTCGCAGGGAAGAAATTTATGATTCATATTCTCCAAGAAGATGGCAATCACTGGAAAGGGGAATATGACAAGGAAGTAGAAGGGGATGTACATGCTCAAATGAAAATTTTCATCTTGCAGAAAAGCATCATGGATCTGGAGCAAAAGAATTTTTCACTACTAGTAGAGAGTCATAGACTCTTGGAAGCATCCAAAATGTCTAAATAGAATGATATCTAAAGTGGAGAATGATAATGTTCAAGAGCAGGTTGATGTGAACTCCATGTCAGAAAAAATTAAAATACTGAGGATCGGGCTGCTTAAGATATCGAAGACTCCTGGCATTAATAGTGAGAACATGTGTGAAGATATTATTGAAAATCAGGAGCTTATGAACTATACATATGACAAACATGAGGAGACATACTAATTCTTCATAGCTTGCAATGAAAGTGAGAAAATGGTGCTTGAGAATTCAGTTCTTGTCATGTTCCTCAGGCAACTGAAATCAAAGGCAGAAAATCTTGTGACAGAAATAGAACCCTTGATGAGGAGTTCTTGGCACAGCAAACGGATGTCAAAAATTTACTACGTTAAACATTGAACTACAACTAGTTGAATTTATCAATGATCAACTAAATTCACAGGTTAGAATTGGAAAGCGATTGTTGTCTCAGAAGGAAAAAGAGATTCTGAAAGTAGCAGAGTTTAGTATAGCAAACCAATTGAGTCTCTAGACCATAATTTAGATATCCATTAAATCTCCTTGTATCCTAATGGCGGGTTATTTGATCATTTGTGATCAGTTTGGCACCAGTTAATATTGAAATATTTGATCAATATATTGTTTAAATGATCATTTCCAAGTTCAGAATTCGGTCCTTAGGAGCTGCCTGTCGCGTCGCCGTCTCTGCCCGCGTCGTCGTCGTCGGTTCAGGCTTGCTGCTGGCCCGTCTTCTCTTCTCCGGTGCGCACCGTTCCTATGGTGCAAGGTAAATATTCATGCTTACTTTTGTATTTATCTATGTCTGACGTATATAAAAGTTCTTTATTAGCAATAAGGAGCATATAGTAGTCTATACATATATATAAGTAAATCTCTTCACATTTGTTTTTTATATTCATATATATATATATATATATATATATATATATATATATGCCATGTATAATAGGAACCATATGGATAAGGTCCAACGTAAAGTGCATAATTTCCAAGGTAGTTAAAATTGTGAACCTACTATAGTTAAAATTATGTTTCATATGTCAGCTTAACATAGTTAAAATTGTGAACCTACCACTGAAAACAAATGAATATCCCTTCACTTCTAAATGAATCCACCAAAAACAACTAACTATATACATGAAAAGATATATGAAAATATATATATAAAATAACTAACTAATATATATTGACTTCCTTTTTTATTCAATTAACATATGAATGTGCAACTTTAATACTTCTATATATTGTGTTCTGGTCTCATGCTAATATATAGACCTCTTTTTTCCTTCCCATTCTATGATATATGTGTGCATCCTAGCTATGAGTTATGAGCTATGGTTGATAGTTTTTGTAGAATTTTGATACTTTTCACTTGCAATGTTGTTAGGCAAATATATTATGATTATTGAGATTAAGATAGCAAATTTTTAGTTTGTGAAGTAGATTCTAATTTTTAGTTTTTGAATCTTTGGATTAAATTTGAAATTCAGATATTGTAAGGGATTACAATGTGTCAGATTATATTTTTTGTATCACTGTTTTGTCTTTTTCAATGGCAGGGTGAGGAATTGCCATCAGACATCGCTGTAGGGATGAATTCCGTGGAAGGACCGAGTGAAAAATAGAATCCTAGGATTGGAATTATTTTGGTTTGAAGCAAATATTTTTTGAATTTGAATATGCAATTCTTAGCAAGATATTTACTATATTGATATTTTTATAAATATATTATTTTATTTTCCAGTTAATTTTGTTGTTTTTGCCATAAGTTTAGATTCAATAGATGAAAAATGTTAAGATTTATAGTATTAAAAAATCCAAAAAGGACAAAAAAATATATCTTTAAAATTAAACCAAAAAAATCACCATTTTTTAAAAGGAAAATCCAATTTTTTTTTAAATTAGCGGCGGTTTTATAACAATCCTAAATTAACAAACAGTAATAACAACGCGGCGGTTCGTAACTGCCGGTAAAAAATGGACTAAATCCTAGTACTTGTATATCGTGGCAGTTTAAAACTGCCGCAAAATCACCTCTCCGCACCAATAACCCGGGCGGTCCACCAAACCGCCGAAATTTGATTTTGAAGCGGTTTATAACCACCACTAATAGGAAAAAAAACCGCCGTAAAGCAGCGCCTCTGTTGTAGTGTATATGTATATTATTAGCTCATTCGAATATTATTCGACAATTTTCATTTTCTTTTGCGGGTGAAATGTTTTATGTACATATATCAACGTCTTATCGTTGTACTAATTAATTTACTATGGACACAAAATGTCATTCAATTCTCATGGCACTAGAAGCAGCCCCTAAAAATAAAGTTAATGTTTGTGTTGAAGGTGCGGTGAAGGTAGCTCAGAGTGTGTGAGTTAGATGAATGAGAGACAGAGAAAAGTATAGAAAAGTACTTGATGCATTGAATGGTAGAACTCATCTTACACATGAGTCTTTAGGTCTTTATATACAATAGATGATAGCTTGTAATTAATCATTCATAACTACAAGTCTGTAACTAATTTCTCTTAATTAGTCTAGCTAGCACTAAGCTATTCACATGGTTAGTTGTTGCATGTAACTACCTATTCTAAATACAAAAACTTAACAGCAATTAGTTAGGAGTCCTAGCATATATATTACGTAACACCCTCTCTCAAGTTAGAAGTGTAGATATCCTGTAATAATGCTAATTTGTTAAGTAACAAAGAGAAGGTCCCTGGAGATAATGTCTTTGTCAATAAATCTGCCAATTGTTCATGTGTCGAAATTGACAAAAGTGCAATGTATGATCTTTTCAAGAATCTTGTCTCTAACAATATGGCAATCAACTTTTATATATTTGGTTCTCTCATGTAAAATCGGATTGGTTCACTACAAGAAAAATACCTATTCAGCCACACTTTTTTTAAGCTACATTTGAAAAGCGTAGCCTATTCATAGAATAGGCTACGCTTTTCTCTGTGTTGCCTTTTTATATGAGAAAAGGATACACAATTGTGGCATCATTTAAAAAGTGTAGCCTTAAGTATTTTAGAAATCACTTATAAAGCGTAGCCTTATCTAAATATCCATGAATACACTTTTCTTATCTAAGGAAACGTTTTTAAAGAGTAGCTTATTTATTCTGTTTCAGGTGCGCTTTTAAAATGTCTCCTAATATGATCCTCAATAAACACTTACTAAAATCCCCCTCACTCACGCAGCAGTGCAGCACACACTCTCATCCTCACTCAACATACACAAACACAAAAGAGAGAAGAAATCAGAGGGAGAAGGAAAGGAAAGAAAGAGAGGACGACGCCGTCTAGGGCTCCGCCGCCGTCGCCGTTGTCGTCGAGCGCCAGTGAGAGAGAGAGCTCGAGGATGAGAGGAAACGCGATGGAGGAGAGAAAAAGGAGGTGCTCCGTCGCCGCTGAAACTCCACCACCACTGCTAGGGCTTGTTTCAGTCGTCGTTCTGCCACCGTCGGGCTTCTGTGCCCCCGCCGAGGAGCTCGAAGGGAGGAAAAGGATGGATGTATCGCCGCCTTTGTGCTCTGTCGCGGCGCTGCCGTCAACTGGAGCTCGCCGCTGAGCTGCTGCACCACCTCCAAGCCGTTGCGTCGCCGCTCATCTCTTCACTGTCACTGCTCAACACCATCGTCGTATCCTCTGTCACCAGGTAAGCATTCTCTGTTCTGCATCCTCTCTTTCTTGCTCATTCTCTAACTCGCTCTCACTTTGTAGTTCAAAGGTGTGTATGATTTTGATAGTGATGATGAACTGCAATGGCTAATTGAGATACAGAAGGTATGTATCAATTTTCAATTGGTTATGTGAATTTTTGGGGGGTTTTGGGTTCTAATTTTAGGTTTTCTAATTTTGGGGGTTTCGCCTTCTGATTCTCAATTTGTTATGATTCCTTTCTGTGTTTGGCATAAACGGAAGCAATAGGTGCTGGAAATTTTATACGTGCATGCTAAACTAGGGAAATCATTCTGTAGGAAAGTGTCGATTTCTCTGCTTCTTTTCTTCCTTCTTAATACCTTTCATTGATTGTAATTATGTAGATTTCGATTTTCAATTTTGCAGTTTATCTCCTTTTGTTTTTCAGCAAATCGTTGATCAAACAATCAAGGAATCGGATCAATGTGATAAGGAGAAAGAGAAATTCAGCAAAGAAGTTTCTTAAGCAAGACACCATTGATCTGCTTGCGAATCATTTACAGGTTTCTTACAATAGAGTAATTGATTTATTTTTTCTGCTTTTGTTTCATGAAATTTAGAAAACCTGTATGCATAAACTAGCGATTTTATTTTTTAATTGTAATTACTTTCGCATACAATTAGTAAACTACGTGTTTGATATATGAATTACTATAGTTGTTATTATACTGAGCTAGGACCAAATACAAAGTCTGAGTCTATTTTAACATTTTTAATCAATTTTCAGTATTGAAACTGTTCAAGTGGATTTGGCATGTTATCACACAAGGCTGTGCACCTGATTCAAGGCATAAACGAGCAAAAGGCAAGGTTTCTGATTCACAATGCTTAATTGCTCAGATAATTGTTGTTGCTGGATTAATTTCTTTATTTTGAAATATGAACTGGTTTCTAGTCTTCCACATAGTCCAGCTAAGAAAGCCTATGTTACTGATTAAGAACTAAGAACACTATTCCATTTAATTGTAGCGAAAGAGAGAAAATCCTAATGAACCAGGTTCACCAATTTTTACTATGTACTTATGTACTATCCCTTATTTACTCTGTGATGTCCCTCATTAGGTTCATAGTATCTTTTGTAGCAGCAATGCCCTCTGGATCCCTTGCCACAACAAGGAAGGTATCAACTTGGCCTCCTTTCTCTCAGAGAATAAAGCAAACAGGTGCTTTTCATTAATATGTACCAAGTTTGTACCAGATTTTGTGGGCTTAACCCAAAAACTATATATTTCAAGTCTTTATGTTCATGGAAAACTTGATATACAACTCTAAACTGAAATGCTAATGAAGTAGTATGTTTCATCATTAGAACATGCATATCTATTATCTCATTGTTTCCATCTTAAATAGTAGTTTGTTATTCTTTCTTAAACAAGTTTTAAGATCACTTTTGCAGTTTCTAATTCTTCACTTTTATAGTTATGCTTCACTTTTACTCCGCTAATTTGATGCGTGACGCCTCGCTCAACGACCGAGTGGAGCTCCGAATTTTGGGTGACGTTGGTGCCAAGATCCTAGTCATAAACTTTGATACCCCTGGTGTTCAGGTATCTAATTTCTTATGCCCATTCCCTTTTTCTCTTCAATTTTTTATTTTTCCTACTCGGTAGTTGACGAATCTTGCCATGGTCGCCTCTAGTTACAGCTTACAGTTTATAATACAACTTTCCCAATTTAGCTTTGCTTTTTTTCTTTTCTTTACCTTTTTGTTTTGGCTTACGGATTAAGCTTCCTTGTCGGTGGTTTCGATTTTGATTCTTAAATGTGATTGTAGTTTAGGGAGAGACGGAGAGAGAATGAGAGTGGCGGAGGCCGGAGAGACGGTGCTTGTTGGTCTTCCACCTTTTAATGCAGAGCATCCTCAGGTTTAATAGCATACCTTTTGCCATGATTTTTGCGTTTCTGTTCTTGTTTGCTGTATGGTTTAGCTCTTACTGACAGATATTTCTTTTTGGGGGTGTTTGTAGACTATATTTGATAATATTCTTAATCGTAAGATACCTTGGCCTGCAGTTCCTGAAGAAATGAGTCCTGAAGCTCAAGATCTTATTGATCGGTAATAATCATGTTATCTTCATGTTATATGTATCTGGCAATTGCAAACTGTTTATTCTGGTCAGCATTTTAGAATATCAATGCTTTGTTTATGTTTCCAATACTGAGCATGCTTCCATTAATTTGGATATTTTAGCTTGACTGCTTAAGCCAAAGATAGCATTTGTGAATGTATATTGTTTAGCAATCCTGGTGCCATATCTGCTAAATATGAACTTTATGTAAAGCTTTTTCTTTATGCTCCCTTTGCTGGATGCCGATCTGTTATAAATTATGGTTTTTTGTCCTGCGTTATTGTGCTAAGTTGAAGTCACGATTAGGATAGAAAAATGAATATTTTCTTGGATTAGTACCTGAGATGTGTTTATTTACAGATTATTGACTGAAGATCCTAACCAAAGACTTGGAGCTAGAGGTGCATCAGAAGTGATTTAATTTCTTATTAGCATACAGATGCTTGTTCCCCATTTTTATGATCATATTTCATTTTACTTGCATTTCAAACGTCACATTGATAGATGCTTAATTATCCAGGTGAAAGAACATGTTTTCTTTAAGGATATAAATTGGGACACACTTGCTAGATAGAAGGTATGTAATGCTTCTCAAGTCATAATTAAGTACTGTTAATTTCATCACTTCAATGCAATATGCGTTTCAATTAAAATTATAATTATTCCCTAATATAATGAATTATATTTCATCACTTCAATGCAATGGTTTATGGTTTGGATTTGTCAGTTTTATTTTTCTGTTTCGACAGTTAAGTCTTTATATTTAATGAGGTGCACTAAATAATAGAACCCACCAAATTGCCTTGAAACCTAATTTTAAGTTGCCGTTGATCTGTGGCATTTCCAACTAGGTGGGACCAGCTATGTTTCCATTTTTAACCAAGTGGGGAATTTTGAATTCTTCGTGATTTTATAAGAGGAGGTAGATGGTGAAATTGAAGACAAAAAGTGAAATAAATGGTAGACTGGAAGAGTCCACTAGAGATTCCAAAAGCATGAGGTTAAAAGAATCTGATGAAACTTTGAATTTTTTGTGAAAATAATAACAACAATAATAAATGTAAAGAAAAACCAAGAAAAGTGACAAAGCTAATTTAATAAGCTAAGAAGAGCAAAGAGCAGTTTTAAGAGGGAGATCAGAGAGGTCTATTCAAGAGTCAGGATTATTCTGTGAACATATTGCATTATTTTCTGAATTGAAGAATCTTAGTCTCATCTATCTAATTGCTCATTTTGATTTTGAGAGGTCTATTTCCAAAGTCAGCAGATTTTTGTTTGTTATGAAGTAGTCTCTGACCTATTTTGGCACCTTATATATCTATAACAATTTAGGTGCAAAATGTAATATCATATTTGTTAGTCATTACTCATTATTATGTATTCTTGAAATGTTAGCTCCAACTCTTTTAAGTGTCTATAGCTTTTGAGAACCTTGTGTTTCTTTGGTGATAAATCGAGTTAAAATTAAGATTAAAAAAAGGTGATTTCTTTGGTGGTCTTTTTATAATTACGAATGTCATTATGAATATTTTTTTAACTAATTTTCTATATAATTATGCAGGATAATAATGAAGACTAAGCTGACTATTATTGTGGTTTATTGGCTAAGATAGAGTGCTATTTAGAATCTTTACATGTATGATTGACTAATGATTTTTATTAGAAGATACTTTTATTGGCTAAGTGATATTATGGTTTTGATATAGCTATGCTTACTTTAGTTTGAGATGTATAAATTTTTACAGTTAACTTCATTCTTGTACTTTTGGATCAATATTATAAATATATTTTGGTTAGAGATAATTTTTATTATATAAAGAAATTATTTAGTATAATTATGTATTATTTTTATTTTGTAATATTCAACTCATTTAAATAAAAATGCGGAATTATTATATATGTAATCATATTAACTATTATGTTGTATTAATAATTATTATATATATATATATATATATATATATAGAAAAAAAATAGTATACAAAAAAAACGAGACCTAAGGCTACACTTATATACAGTAGCTATAGTATATAAAAAAAAAAGAGGGACCTAAGGCTACGCTTATAAAAAGTAGCTATGATATACAATGTGGCTACGCTTTACAAGTGATGCAGTAGTGTTGAAAAGCGTAGCCTATTCTGGAAAAATAAAAGCTGAAAAGCGTAGTCTTTGGTCCTAGATAGCATCACTTGAAAAGCGTAGCCTATTCTCAAAGGCCAAAAGCGTAGCCCTTGGTGCAGAAAAGCGTAGCTTTTGAGAATAGGCAACGGCCGAATAAGAATCACTCCAAAAAGCGTAGCCGTAGCCCAAAAAGCGTAGCTGTAGCCTAAGGCATCATTTTTTTTCACTTTTGGCTACACTTTTTAAGTGTACCTAAATGGGTGTTTTTCTTGTAGTGGTTGTAATATGAATTGCTACCTAACTATCACAGTAGAGACTGATAGGATTGGTGAGAGGCATATCCAAGTCAAGCCAAATCTTCCTGATCCACACAGCTTTCTTTGTAATAGATGTCATTGCTCTATATTCCGCTTCAGTAGATGAGGCAGCCACAATCGTCTGCTTCTTACTCTTCCATGATACATTGACTCCTCCAATGTAGAAACAATATGCTAATGTAGACCGTCTCGAATTTGGGCAGGATGCCCAATCCGAATCAGTGAATCTTGTAACACTTAGGTCAGACTTCACTAGAAAAAATAATCTCTTGGTAGGTGCCCCTTTAATGTACTTTAAAATTTTATGAGCTGCCTTGAGGTGTAAGATAGTTGGTGCTTCAAGAAACTGACTTAACTTCCCAATAACATAGCTAATCTCTGGTCTAGTATTGGCTAAATACAACAATCTCCCAATTAAGTTTCTGTATTCATTGTTGGCAGGTAAAGGCTCCCCCTATCTTTTGACAATTTGATGTTGTAGTCCATAGGAGTCAAAGAGGGTTTGCAGTCTTCGAGACCATGATCTTTGATCAAGTCAAGGGCATACTTGCGTTGATACAATGCAACTCCAGTGCTGTTCTTAGCCATGCTCCTCCATTCCTAGGAAAAATTTAAGGTCTCCAATGTCTTTTATTTAAAATTTTTCATCTAACAAGGACTTGATGAAATTAATCTCAAAAGATATCATTCCCAACAATAACCACATCATCAACATATATTAAGAGAGCAGTGAATCAACTTTGCTGAGATTTAGTGAAAAGACTATGATCAGACTTTGATTAGAGATAGCCCGATTCTAAAAGAACAGACTTCAGCTTAGTATTCTACTAACGGCTTGCTTGTTTGAAATCGTAAAAGGTTTTTTGCAGTTTACAAACCATCTCTAGAGGTGCATTAAACCCTAGAGGAACCTACATATAGACATCTTCTTCAAGGTTCTCGTGTAAGAATGCGGTGTTGACATCTACTTGCTTGAAAAACCAGCCTTTCATGGCAGCTATGGCCAGAACAATTCTTAGTGTGCTGAGCCTCACTATGGGACTGAACATGTTGAGATAATCAATGCTTGGAACTTGTGTAAAGCCTTTAGCCACTAGACATGCCTTGTATTGTTCAATGGTCCCGTCGGGGTTATGTTTAAATTTGAACACCCACTTCTTGCACCCAATTGTCTTTTTCCCAACTGGTAAGGGAGTGAGCTGCCAAGTTTGAAGATGATGAAGAGCATTGAGTTCGTCCTTAATAGCACTTTTCCAGCGAGCATGAGTTGTTGCCTCTTCATAACACTTTGGTTAATTGTCAGTGGAGATGGCTAGGGAGAAGGACTTATGAAAATTAGAAAGTGCATTATAAGCTACAAACTATGAGATGGATATCGTGGGATTGCTTCCGTTGTTGTGTTCATGCACTGGAAATCCTTTAAGTGGGCTAGTCTTTTCTTTTCTCTAGTGGACCGTCTTTGTGGTAATTGAGAATCGGGAGGTAATGCATGAGGTGGCATATGGGTGTGAATTGGTGCAGTGGCTAATGACTCAAAAATGGATCAACTAAGGGTTCAGGGATATGTGCATTAGGGACTTCAATGTGTGTCTCATGCAAAATATGTGTAGTGTATGGACTAGTGATTGCTTCATCGTAAATGAATGGATTAGATGCATGAATAATGTTATTATTTTGCGATGCAAAGGGAACCTCGGTCTTATTGATAAAAGGGAAGTGAGTTTCATAAAACTGAACGTTTCGAGACACAAATATTTCTCTTGAATGCATATCTAGTAAAACAAATCTTTCAGCCCCCTCCCTAAATCCTAAAAAGGTGCACTTTCGTGCTCTTGGATCAAGTTTCAATCTACCAGAGGAAATAGTCCTTACAAATGTTAAGCACCCAAAAACCTTTAAGTCCGATAAGTTAGAAAGTAATGAATAAAGAACTTGATAGGGTGATTAATTTTGTAAGAGAGTGGAGGGAATTCGATTAATAATGTGAACAGCATGAGAGATAGCAAAATTCCATAAGCACTTTGGAATGTTAGAGTGAAATAAAATGGCCCTTAGCTTGTGACAGCTAGTATGTGTTAGTTGGTGCTTCCTCTCAATAATTCTATTTTATTGAGGAGTTTTCGCACACGATTTTTGATGCACAATACCAGTGTATTTTTCATAAAAAGATTTCATTAGATATTCTGGCCATTGTCATTTCTTATAATTTTTATTTGTTTGTTGAATTGAGTTTTTGCAAAGTTAACAAACGATTATAAAAGACTATTTGCTTTTGATTTTGTTTTCATGAAATGCACCCAAGTATATCTTGACTTATCATCAACAACAGTTAAAAAATATTTGTGTCTATTTGTTGAAGAAATTAAAAGAGGTCCCCATATATTTACATAAATTATGTCCAAACAATTTTCAGAAACGTTATTACTCAAAGAAAAGGGTAACAATTTTTGCTTAGCTAAATGACATGTATCACTTGGACTATTTGTTTTATTATGAGTGATAAAGCTAAAATCTATTTGTTGAAGAAATTAAAAGAGGTCCCCATATATTTACATAAATTATGTCCAAACAATTTTCAGAAACGTTATTACTCAAAGAAAAGGGTAACAATTTTTGCTTAGCTAAATGACATGTATCACTTGGACTATTTGTTTTATTATGAGTGATAAAGCTAAAATCTTTTTTCATGGCAATTAGCCTTTTACATGGTAAATGTCCTAGTGTATAATTCTATATATCCTTGTCTGTTATTACTTGTACGTGCATGATATATGATTGGTTTTGCTACAGTTTTATTACTTGAGAAATAGAAAATACGAAAATTTATTCACTTGTATAAAGTATTCAACGTAAAGTTTTTACCAAAATTTTATAACTAAATTGCCTTAAACAAACAAAACTAAAAATTTCTACTTTAATCATGTCGTTATATGTATGTTTTTTATAGCTATTTTTATTGTCTTCTAACTCTCTTAACAAATGAAAAATAGTTGAAAGTCAGTACTTAAATTCTCCAAAAAGCCACTTAATGAGTATGTGGTCTGATTAATTAGTTGTAATTTTTTGTTAAATCGGAGTATCATCTTTTTATTAGGAGGAAGTGTTAAAACCTTCTTAATGTTTAGAATCATCCCTTTTGTCATGACATCCTCTAAAAAAAAAATCTTTATGATTATTGTTACACAAAAGAACAATAGAAATTAAAAAGATAAAAAATCTAAGCATCCAAAATAGGAGGAAATAAAAAAATTTACTAATGATATTAACATTCTAATAATCGGTATCCTTGCAGTTATTGTCATTGTTGCGACCTTGGACTTTTTGGATAGTAAATAAAGAGTAAAGCTAGGGAACCAAAAGCATATCAGCCAAAATCCAGCCAAATACCTTTCGATGAATTCAAAATCTTTACGAGTTAATATATATGGATGTTTCTTCTACTAAGTATGAGAATGTTTTTTTTTTTCATATTAAATGGATGTTTTTTATGTATTTTTCGAATTTGTGTTTGACAAAAGGAAAAATAAATTTTAGATCGGGCTTGTTGAAAGGGTTCCGTGATCCCAAGAGTGATTATTGGGGATTTGAAACATATTAGTCAATGAGAGATTTTATTCAAAACGGCAATTAATAACAAACATTAAAAATTAAATAAAAATTAAATTAATTAATTTAATATTGTTTTGTTTATCTTTTGGCCGATCCCTTTTTGGTTCCACATACTTTTCCGTAAATAAATCGTCGATATATCCTCAAACGATTTAACCTTATTTGACTTTTGGTCGTAATTTTCATCTTTCGAAATATATTGGCAATTTTATCGCAATACCAAAATAATACGGTAACTTATAATACATTTAGAAATATATGTGTCTTTTTCTATTAATTTAAACTTAAAAAAATAATTTTATAATATAGTATCACACCATTAATATGATAAATTATTTAATTAAATAGTTTGGTTAATGCTCTTGTATCTTCATTTTTATTGACATTTTAGACCATTTGTTTTCGTTGCTTTGTCAAGATACAAACTTAACTTTTGCAAGACAATGACAAATTTGAAAACGGGTGCTAGAGTTATTTAATAAATTTGCTACTATTTTAAGTTATTTAATAAATTTGCTACTATTTTAAATCTAAGTTGTTTTGTTTTGTACGAAATTCATCTTGACCATTTCGCTGCTGCAAATTAATAAATTAATGAAAAGTATTAGAGATAGTAATTTTTGTGATTTATAGTTATCAAGTAGTTATTAATAATATTTTTGATGATATAGAATTATTCATTTTTATTTTACTAGTTACATACTGGTCAGAATTTAATAAAATTACTGAAATTAGACTTTTTCTAAATGAATTAAAGAGATATCCAAACTGATTATGTCAGATATTTTATTCAAATGGCCAACTCCAACTACAAGCTAACCGTTGATTAGTGAAAACATTGGAGCATACAAGGACAACATTAAAAACACGCACAAGCTAATTAAGGTTGATAGGATACATAAATATATATGGTCTTTATCTAGAAGACATTAGGGTACACCACATCATGCGCTTGCAACACCGGTTACTGTCTTCAAGGATGAAGAGAACGACCATGAACGAATTAGATTTATCTGACGACCGCCAAGCGAACCAGCGGAAGAAAAACCAAACTTGACCCTCTCCGGAAGCTTCTCTTTCAAATCAACAACTTCTGAAATAGTAAGAATTTCTCCACTCCTGTTCTTCACAGCAACACTCAATGTCTTTGATGAAGAGTCGTATATCACAGTCACCTCAACCACTGATCCACTCTGTCTATTCCACTCTACAGTCCTCAATGAAACAACAGAGTTGACATCAATTCCAACATGACTATGAGGTGGGTCCCTATACTCGCCGTTGGAATAGGTATCAAACTCTACGCCGACAAATTCACCCACACCGCTTGGATCAGCGACTCCGAGAGCGCCGCCAGTTGCGCCGGGAGGAATCTGAGTATTTTCTGGTGCAATGAAAAAGACAATGCCGTCGGCGGGAGTGAAATCTTGATAATCCGTTAACTGGAAAGAGAAGGAGGTGATGAAGTTGGCGACATTTCCGCTGGCAGTGTCCCAAAGGCGCACGGGTGGCGCGTACAGAACACGGCCTGTGCTGCCGGGACTAGTGAGGTCGGTGAGGAGCACGTTGCCATCTGTAAGAATGGTGGCATCACCTTGGAGTTCTATTGCTGGGTTGCCATGGCTGAAAGGGTCGAAGTTGAAGGAAACAACTTCAACTAGGTCAATTGAGTTGGCCTTCTTACTTGCTACTAGCAAGAGAAAGAAAGTCAGAACAACCCAAAATGGTTTCATGGTGGGAAATTCAATACTAACAATAACGTTAATTAGTTTTGGAATGGTTTTGATGATTGCCATTGGGGTTTCTTTCATATATTTATACACGCATGCACAAGGGTATTGCATGCTTACGAAAACAAAATACTCTAAATATATGTATAGAGAAATTCTTTGGAGCATCAATTTTTAATATTTTCGGTTATTATTTAACTAATATAAATATTAAATTATTTTTAAGTATGTGTTGAAAAATTTGAATATAAATTATATTAATTTATTTGATAAAATTTTGATAAATATAATTATATATTATATAAATTTTGTATGTAAAATTTTTACAAATATAGGTGTAAATTATTATTGGCTAAATATTAATAAAAAATAATAATATTTACTGATTATATAGCATTGTTCATATGTATATATCATAAAATAAAGATTCAGCGTACAAATTTTTTAATTTAAAATTAATAATTAAAAATTATTAAATAATAATTTAGTTAAATAAATTAAATTTTTTAATAAATTTTAGATATTAATTTTATATAAAGACACTGCATGTGATTTTTTTACTGTGTTATAAAATTATAATCCCTTTTGATTTTCTCACCAACCACATTTGCCCTCCGAGGAATTGTAGAAGTAAGAAACTCTCACGCCATGAACTTTGATCTCTTTCGTTATTCATAATCATATGTTTCACTTTATTTTTTAGGATTTCAAAATATTTAATTGTTTGCAATATTTAAATGGTATATATTTTATTTGTATTAAAAAAGATAAGTAACTATCTCATTCTCAAAATTAACTTAACGGTTAAAAAATAAATTAAAATTGTCCCAAACTTATAAAAACTATATATAATAAATGAAATTTGACAATTTAAACTTAATTATATATTATTATGACAAGGGTGGAGGGTAATTTAAAACAAAAATATTATTTATACACTAAAATCAGTCATTATATAATTATGTATGAATATATATGCTGTTTAATTTAATTTAATTTTAATATATATTTTATATTCTAATACATATTTTTTATTAATGACTAATTATGGTGACTAATTTTAATGTGTACCTAATATGGTTGAATCTAAAAACAATTTTAACTTGGGGATAATATTATATAAAAAATTATGTAAGTATATAGCAACTTTAAAATTAAAAATGATCTCACACTTAGAAAAATTAATAAAATTTTATTTTTAGACAACCTAGGACTTCTTTATATCCATTTATTATATCATTAATTTAAGAATTTATTTTTAATATATTATCAGTATAAAACAGTTTTACAAATTTATTTAATTACAAATGTATCAATAAAAATGATTATTTTTTATGTATATTAACTATAAAAATAATTATCTAAAAAAATTAGATGTATTTAAAAAATTTTGTAAAATATTTTACTGTATTAAAATTAAACTTTTAATTTTTTAATATTAATTATATTCATAAAAATATGTTTTTTTTAGTATAAAGACAATGTTATTTATTCAAATAAATAATTAGCTAGTATACTTTTTAGGAAACAAAGAGCGTGTAAGTTCATATAGTCTCTTGGTTTTGATTTTTCAATCTCAAAAGGAATTTTCATAATGCCTATCTATTATTATATCAAGGTAATCAATCATTACTTTTTTTTCAATAGTATTTTTAACAGATATAATAATTTATGTTTTTTTTATTAATTTAAATTTTTTTAAAAATTAATTTTATGAAATGGTATCAAAATATTTATAATTTAAAAGTTTAGAATTGGATTGTTGTTGATTTCAAGAAAAAGAATTTTAGTATAAAATAAATAAAAATAAAAAGACCAATAAAAAATTAATCAGTATTAAAAATATAATCATTCATACGATTTTTTTATTAGTTTAAATTTTTAGAATAAATAATGTTATGATATTTTTAATTTAGTAATTATTTTGATTAACTAAGTATTAATTATAAATGTTTAGTTAATTATAAATAAATTAAAAAGCACATATTTTATTTCAC
Organism: Arachis hypogaea; assembly: GCF_003086295.3. NCBI lineage: Eukaryota > Viridiplantae > Streptophyta > Magnoliopsida > Fabales > Fabaceae > Arachis > Arachis hypogaea. The sequence continues at coordinate 119,188,976 of NC_092044.1, read as the reverse complement.
TTTTCTGTATATAATTTGTGAAATATTATATTGAATCATAATTATTAATAATTGGATTAGATAAACGTGAATGTCATTTAAATCGGTATTATAAGTCTTTCATTAATAAAAGATAAATGATGTACGGCGAAGGACGCTGTAACCCATGCGTTATATATATATATATATATATATATATATATTAGAATTTTATTGATACGTGTTTTGATGATATATTTCAAGTGTACTATAGAAAGTTATTATATTAAAATTACTAAAAATTAAAGTTTTACATTCTGAATGCAGTAAATATATAAATAAATTATAATTATATTCCTAAAATATGTTTTTAAAATACAAATTAATTAAATTTTTTAATTATTTAATTTCTTTTCGATATCATTAGGATTTATAAAATCAGGGTCACCAATAATCACCTCTTGTAAGATGTGCCTCCCACGTGGCAACACGTTGCACAAGAAGACGATGGCCGTTGGATCAAGTACTTCGTCATTATCCTAACCCGTCAACTGATTATATAAGGTCTTTGGTTGTTGCACACAGATATCCATTTTCTGTGGAGAGATTCTAATTTGGTGCGTTCTTCGGTGCCTACATATCTTTGCCGAAATATTGCCGAAGAGATTATAGTATTGACAAGTGGATATAGAATTGTCAGGGTCACTACAACATTTTCAGGTTGAGACAACATTTAAAAAATGTTGCCTAAAGGCTGACAAAAGATTGCTTTTGATCTATTGCAACACTTTTGGACCTAAAGCAACGTTTTTTGGTGGCGTTGCATATGCAGCCGTTGCCTTAGATCAAGGCAACACTTTTTTGTTTCAAAAGCAACGCTTTTGAGAGCAACACTTACCAAGTGTTGCCTTTGATTGAAAAACAACAACACTTCAGAAGTGTGTTTAGACAACACTTTTTCAGTGTTGTCTTTTCTCTTATATTTTGGACACTACTAAAAAGTGTTGCCTATTTGCAATAAAATGCAACCCATTTACGTGTTGCTTATAAGTTTGAATTCACAATACTTTGAAGTGTTGCCTATTAGTTATGAATATGCAACCTTTTAAAGCGTTGCATTTTCTTTTGGATATGCAACCTATACAAGTGTTGCCTTTTCTTTTGGATATGCAACCTATACAAGTGTTGTTTTTTCTTTTAGATATGCAACCATACAAGTGTTGTCTAATATTCAAAATATGCAACTAATAGAAGAGTTGTTTTTTGATAAAAATAAAAGTTACTTTTGTAATAAAAATACACAAAAATAAAATTTACAAAAAAAATTTTTATTCATACATGTGTAATTATTTTATTTAATAAATTTGTGCACAATAGAAAAATTTATAAAAGAGACAAAATAACTAATAATAAAATTCTAATTAAAATAGATATTATAAAAGGTTTAATTAGTATTTCAAATACATGTTCATCAATAATTCTCAACAAAATAATAAAATTCTTGTCTAACAATAATTGTCATAACAAAATAGTAATTAATATTTATCAAAAAATATCAATTTACTTGCATATTTTATATCCATGCTTGACTTGTCCCATATGTTAAATCTGCAAATAATATATAACCAAAAATAAGCAACTTATCATTAAAACTGAAAAATTATAATAAAAATTTCTTTATGACAAGCAATAAATAAATTTTGTAAGCATTGCAAATGGTTATAAGTAAAATCTAATGTAAGAAGATAGAATTATCCAATGTGTATGCATGCAAATGTTTGTGTCTACCTCCAGGTGCTGTCGTACTTCATCACCACCATGATAAGAGTATATCTGAACAATGTGCCTTGAGTAAGCAACTCCTGTTTGTTGAACAAAGTCATATCAATGATTGGTTGCGTTGACTTCAGGAAGTATACATTAGAGAATATCATAAACGAATAATTTAAAAACTTTCAACTTACCGAATAAAGCACCATCTGGACTCCAAATCACACGGTTGATAGAAACACCTGGATCTTTGACAAGAGCAGCCTGGATTACACATATATAGCTTTATTTCAGTAACTATAAGTTACAAGTCGGGCTTGGTGTAAAAATTCATGTATAAAAGAGAAAATTTTTCAGGAACCAAGATTAAAGATTTTCAAAGATAAAAGACCAGAAGAAAACTAAACCCATATAAAGAACCATAGAACTATAGAATAGAAGGAAAGCATGAATTTACCTGTGGAGTGCCATCTAGAATCAGAATAAGGATTAATAGCCTTAGACTTTGCAAGACAAACTTTAGCATCTCGCCATCTAAAAGCAGAATAAGGATTAATAGCCTTAGCCTTAGATCAATGTCACCAGACTCCACACTACAAGGGGGAAAAAAGTAAAAATAATAAAAAAAATGCAGTTAGCACAAAAAGCAAGCTCATAAAATAAAAATTAGAAAAAGGGTATTTGTCCTACCTTATTTTTAAACATGGCACTATGCAATGCTGCCATCAATCAAGTGTGACTGAGTTGAATTGATGGGTGTATTTATTAGTAGGGTTTGATATATGCTTAAAACTAGTGATTATTTCGTATGTGATGGGTGTATTTATATTTTATAATCACTTCAGACATTAAAAACACTACATATATAAACTAATTATACAAAATTCAATATACTTGTACTAATTCAAGACAGTTTATTATCACTAAGGACTTCAATCCCTTCCTTTCTGTATTCGAGTTAATATTTTTAATTCAATGCGAGATAGTTTTTCATCCCTTAATTAATCTTTTAGTAGTGAGTAACCCTTCTTTTTTTTTTCAGTCATTTCCTATTAGCTTAATTTAATTTGTCGGAATCGGGTAACTGAAACTGAAACAAATCCAATTCTATTTCCAAGTGTAAACTGAAGAAAGCAAAGGGAATTACCAGCTCATACTTTAGGATCTAAAGGCTTCCTTGGAGCAGCACATAAAATAGCCACTATTCACTTGGCAACTCTTTGGATATGAATCCAGTAGTAGGATCAGTTGTGCTGTGCAAGCCAAGGAGGCAAACTACTTTTAAATAACATTCATCTACATAATATTATTTGAAACAAGCAGCAGCACATCACATAAAGACCAAATTCGTATGAGCAGGCACAACTACCAGCCATAGGTTCAGCAAGCATTAGAGTCTCTTCTGAAGCTCCTATTAGTACATTACACATTTGGTGTTTGTATATTGGATTATACAGTGAATATGAAATGGAGTTTGTGGAGGTGAACTTATAATTCAACTAAAATGTTAAAGGGAACCATATATATGGCATTCAAATGCTAGATTCTTGGAAATAATATTCATGTGATGTCATCATGTCTAATTGTCTGATAAATTCATAACCAATCCCTGCTGCAATCATCTTCCTAGTTCAGCACATAATGCAGTGTGCATGCTTGTGTTTATATCACAATCAGTGTTTGTGATATGATTCTACACCAGAAGCTTCAACTACATATAAAAAGTCTAATTACTTGTTGAAAGCTATACTTAAATTACTTGTTGAATCACAATCCAGCAACGCAGCAAGCAACAGATCAAAACAGTAGAGTAAAATCTAATTAAGCTGGTGAAGATTGCAATATTAAGAAGGAAAGAACATTTCAAACCGTCTTTGCTTAGCTTCCCAAATTCTTTCTCTGTTCTATCCTTGCCTCCAGCATGAAGGAACATAGAATTGTCAACAATAGAGACAAGATTAGAGGCATTGCTTGAATCTGGTTCTTCAGGCATGATCATCTCAAAGATAATCACTTTTCCATTCTCTTCAAGTGCTTTATAACAGTTTTTCAGCACTGTTATGCACTTCTCATCTGACCAATTATGACAAACAGCCTGCCACAATTTTATCATTAGCATCGTGATTTATCATTGTATAAATTATAGTTGAAATATAGTCAAACAAAATTATCACTTTTCATGAATATATAGCATTCTTATTTTTCTTGTTGAAATATAGTGCTAGTTATAATTCTTATGAGATATATTTCAATAGTTGATGAATATATAGCATTCTTATTTTTCTTGTTGAAAAATCTTGAAAACCAATTTTATTAGTTGAAAAACAATTAGTTATCTAACTTGATCACTAAACTTAATAAGGGTTTCCACTGGCTCATTGAACATAAAAATAATCACCAGATCTTCTTTGACAAAGATTGCAGGTAGTTCTAAAAAGGAAAACTTGTTTTGGTATTTTGACCTTGAAAATGGTAGCTAACTTATACTCTTATCCATTTTGCATATCATCATAGGCATATATGAACAAGTTATGAGGTATAAAACAGCATAATCAAGTTTGAATATCAAATAGCAATGATCATTATGCTGACAACTGCGTTTAAAACCTCATTGAAAGTCAAATTGCACTAACTGCTTTAATTCATCAGAAAGATAGATATAGTTGGGGATGTTGTTATAAGTTGTCCAACAAATACACTTGGAAGATTAAATTAGTTCACAACTCTCACAAATGTTACCATAGCTTTACCAAATACTGATGACATTTGAGGGCCTTGGTGGTTCATTCAGAGCCCATGAATGATTACAATCATAATATAAATTGTATCAACTTACAGTTTCAAAATTTATAGGATCCATTTCCTACAGCTTATGAACATGGCCTCTAGTGTCAGGATCAAAAACGCTTCCAATAAAGCTGTAAACTTCAGCAAAATCCGGCAAACCTGTAAATTTTAGTCAAGTTGAGCTGGTCACCCCTAGTTAAGTACCGATTCAATATGATTACAAATGTAAAACAAAAATCTAACATAAATAAGATCATTACCAGGAATTACACAAGCTTGTTTTCCATGATTTGGCATCTCAGTAGCTGCTAGCATTCTAATCCCCTTGATCCAATATCATCTGAATCAGTAATACAATAAGTGGTGAAAAATTCCAGTTAGTACTAAATTATAGACTATTAACATCAACCAAACAACAAAAACAACAGAGAGAGTAATACATGCATGCCTTCATTTCCATTAAGATTTGTGATGAGTTCATCCTGGCAGGGCATGAGTTCATCCAACAAAAACTTAATCATTCAAGTGCTGTACTGGGCAAGCTAATCACATTTATCTGCTTGTATTTTTTTCAATAAAAGATTAGCTACTAGATATTAGAAGACAACTTTACCTACAGTTTAAGGAAGCTTGTTTACATTGTCCATCCTACAAGACTCAGCTCCCTCTAAAGAAAGAGCTCATGCCCAAGTATGGTTCACACTTCATAGGGATAATATCAATACTTCAACAACAAGTGTCCACAAAATAGAAGCTCCCTAAGATATAGTATAGCTGTTTCAGTAGTGCAATTAGTACCACATATTGATCTATATCTAGTATGTGAATAACATCATACTTTTTCTTTAATTTACAAATAAATGAAAATGACAATTTATTCAAATTAAGTCCTTGTCTAAAAAAAGGAAAAAAGAAAAAAAAAAGAAGAAACATGTAGAGCATAACAATAATGGTTTAAACCGCAAACTACTGAAACTATTGAAAAAACAATGTGAACTACGGCAACAATCTACACCCAAAGAACAAGTAAAGTGCAGAATACTAATAAGAACCTGAAAGCAAAGGCTGTTTCTACTTTCCAGAAATGACCATGTCAATATCGAAAGTAAGTCATCAACTCTGCAATCTAATTTTCAGCCAAATTTATTTTCTATATAACTCATACATCAAATAACAATCAGAGGCATGCAAACAAATCCAAACAAGCGCTTACAAAACCTATACTCTCTGATTATAGCAATAGAACTAACAAATATACATAAAATGGTTACAATAGTCAAAAGAGGTTAACAACAAAGTCAAAAGAGGCGAGTGACTTTGGATAAACAATATTCAATTTCAAATGAAGGAATACTAACTATTTGGCAACGAGTTTAAGCTATTCGAGCAATGCATAGATACCTCAAAGCCCTGGAATTAGAGCAACGCAGAGCAAACCAATTGAACATCTAAATAAGAAACTAACTAATGAATGAACTCAAAAGGCAAAACCTAACCTTACTTTTCAATGATGTTCCCGACTCTAACCTGGACAGCAAAACACACACATAAAAATTGTTATTTATTAACTTATATTAATATTCAATGATGAATAAAAAATACCTCACTGGATATTCATTTTTTAAGGCTTCAAATTAAGAAGTGGAGAAAATGGCTTGATTCTGCGGGATTGAAGTGTGGACCATGGAACATTGAAGAAGAAGAAGTAGAAAAAAGTCTCTGAATAGTTTTGTTATTTCAACAATTCAACCAAATTAATTATGTAAAATCTGGAAGAAATTTTTGTCATGCCTGAGAGATCTATGCAAGCCTTCAAGGATGACGGCGCCTTCAAGGAAGAGATGCCTGAGGATCGAGGTGAGAGGCTTGAGAGGAAGAGGTGAACGACGAAGAGTTGTCGACTCGCCTGCGATGGACAGAGCACGGCACCACGGCGGAGCAAAGCAGAGGTTTCAGAACGGTGGAGTGGAGAAGAGATTTCAAAATTGCTGAGAAGAGCAGAAGTTTCAGAACGGCGCGGGTAGAAGAACACATCAAATCAGACTATAGAAGAACGCGATGCGAGCAAAAGAATACAGCGCAAGCAGAGTAGAACATGGCGCGAGCTTAAGCAGTGATGAACACGACGACGACGAGCAGAGAGGAATGCAGAACGCGCGTCAATGTCGTTAAAGGGAAAATTTGAGTTAGGGTTAGGATTTTGATTCTGAAATGGTATGGTTCAAGTTTTGTTTCTAAGTAATGGTAGCCACGAATGTGAAGAATCAATTATTGCTTGATGTATTTTGTGGTTCTTTTCTTGTTTTTGGTTGAGTTCAGGAGCAAAAGAGTAATTTTAAAAAAGAAATAACATAAAAAATTTAATGAAAAAACTTTAGACAACACTTAGAATGGGAAGTTCATTAAACATTTAAAGGCAACTCTTAAAAAGTAAAATAGATAAATATTATAAAGGTTGCCTATTTAATTTATAAAGCAACGCTTTTTTACATGTATCTTAAATTGATCAAAGAGAACGTTTCAGTATATTGGTTAACAAAGAGTTGCAATAATTTTATTTCTTTGCAACAAATTTTAAATGTTGCTTTTGACTATTTTAAACAACACTTTTTAAGGGTTACTTATATTATATGTTACAATAGCTCAAAAATGTTGTAGTGGGTAATAAAATTTATAAACGGCGTTAACTTTTTTTTTTTTTTTAGCGTATTGATAAAAATATTGCTTAAAGAGAAAGAGTTACTCTAAATCGTTAATTTGGCTCTGATACCAATTTTGAACTTTGAATAAAAATAATTTATAAATTTTGAACTTTGAATAAAAATAATTTATAAATTCTATAATATTGACCATTTCTACTACTTTGATGTATATTTATAATTTTTTAATCTTGTTTTAGTTTATAATATTCTTTTTTGCATGGATTACTGTGTATAAAATCTTTTATCTGTTTGTCTTTTTTTTTAATATAATTTCTCAAATCCTCAATTACTTCTTTTATTTCTACACTTTCTCTTGTTTCTAAATATCTGTTTAATTTTTCAATTTCATTCTCCATTTTTTCTTTTAGCAGCTTTAATTCTTTTAAGTCGTAATATGGTTTTCCAGGCATTTATAAATTTTTTAAGTTTAATTCCAACTTGTTTATAGTTATTCTTATTTCTATCCTTTTTATTATAAGATCTTCAATTTCAATCTGAAGATTATTTAATTCCCTTTTATACTCCTTTATTTTACTTTTTAATTTTCTCGTCCTATTTCTTCTTATTTTATTTTCCGGTTTTTCAATCTTTTTATGCTTCATTATTTAAAATTTCCGCAAACTCTATCATCGATTCATCACTATTTTCTAGAGATTCTATTAATTTTTCTAGCTCTTCAACTTCTCTTTTTAACTTGTCATAAATTATTTTTAGGGCTTCAAATGCTCTTTGATTTATTTCAGAAAACTGTAAATAATTCAAACGATTTTCTCTTTCAAAGAGCTCTTGTTTTTTGTCTTGATAAGTTACATATATTTCTTCTTTATTTATTGTCATAGTTTAGTGTTTAGGGTCTCATTTAATTTTTCGACTTTTTTTGTTAGTTCTTTTATTTCAGAACTTTCTTCTTTAATTTTTAACTTAGATAAACTTAAAGGGCTATTAATTTTAGATTCTCTTATTTGAAAATTCGATGAAACTAATTTTCCTGATGGTTCTTTTAGTAATAGAACTGGGTTTTCAATAGCTTTATATTTTGGTATTTCTGTTTTTACAATTTTCTGAAATAATTCATCAACATAAATCCTTTCTCTGTTTTTAAATGTTATACTATGATGGCTATTTGTTAAAGCATAATTTATTGCATATGTAATTGAAAAAGGTTCATCGTCTTGTTCCATTAGATTCTTTCTATGAAATTTATAAGCCAAACTTATAGATCTTCAAGGTTTTCAGTTGATAAAGGTATAGCATATCCAAGATGGGCGTTGAATTTAACATTTACGTTTGCCAAGTTTCCATGAACAATTCCAATGATTTGATCTATTGGGTCATCAGTAATTCTTTTATCACAGATTGCTAAGCTTATTGGTGAATTAATTCCTTTCATATATATAGATTTGATTAAGACTTGTATAGTACTAATATGAATCCATCTAATTTTAGATCTTTTTTGTTGATCCTTAATTTTCTCAATCTGTTTGCTCAATTCTTCATCATTTATCAGAGCTATTTCAAGTTCTCCATTGGCAGATTTTATTTTTATAGGGGCTTCAAGTTGAATTTTTCCATAGTATATTATATTTTTTCTATTAAAAACTTCTTTTAAAAGATTTTGTTTATTGAAATTTTCATTTGATTTGAGATTTAATTCTGTTTTTAGAACAGCCTGTTTTTCATTATCTAATAAAGCAGTTAATCTATAATAATCAGATTCTTCTGTTAATTCTAAACTTTCTAAATAATTCATGACTATGAGACTAAGATAAAGGCGTACCTTTCTGGAGAAAAACTTCCTTTATTTAAAATATTTTACATAAGATGGTTTTATCTCCAGAGGGGAGATTGTAGATACTAACTCCAGAGGGGAGTTTAGAATTGGTTTTTCCTAAAGGAATTCTTCTTCAAACTATAGAATCGCCTCGGCAGCTTCCTCCTTGCTCTCCTAGCATATGAGTACTCGTAGCCTCCTGCTTTCTATCGTCTGATGCCTTCTACAATTGCCTAAGCAACCTATTTATAATGGTTGGGTCTGATGGACAATTCCCATCCTTACCCTTCTTATGACGTCATTGCTTACGTCATTGTTTATTATCTTGCACCAGCTACATTGTTGGTGCTCTATGACCTAAGCGCTTACGTCACTATGCAATAATGTTGAGAGATGTTTCAGATGTGCTGTCCTCCTCTTTCATCATGTGACCTTCAGATGCGTTGTCTTCTTCCTTTATGTGGGGAGATCCCATTTCATTATTACTTTCTTCAGATGTTTCTGAGACACACAGCTGGCACTTGTGGTCTTCTCTGTCTTTTATCAAATAGCAGAGATTCCTCTTTATCCCTTCGGGGAGCTTCTCTAAGAGTCCAGATAAGTTGTAGAATGCTGATTCAAATTCCACTAAGAGTCTCATCTCTCTTTCTTCAATTTCATTTCTTTTACTGGACACAAGCAGAGTATTTCTGCTTTTATAATTGATTCTTGTGTGAGATTCCCTTGTTATCTTTTGAGTTCTTTCGAAGACCCTTGCTAGTGTGCTGGCTAGTCTACCTTCATGACTGTAGATTGTTAAATCTTGAACTTGATCAATTGGTTGAAAATTTCTTGGGAAGACGGACATGAATATTACTTGATGTGCTGGAACCAAGCACTCTTCTTCTTCATTAAAAATAGGTTGACTGTTTGTAAATTTTAGGGATATATCCCTTGGATTTACGTTGTCAATCATATTTTTAAATCTCTTTACTGCATCAACGAATCCTGCAGGAAACTCACTAATAATTTTCAAATCATTAAAAATTAGAATTGTATCAATTAATCCATACTGGAAAAACTGATAGGTGTCAGATGGGGAAGCCTCTGGAAATATAACCAGCTTTGTTAGCTGTTCTTTGGCAATAGGATAATATCCCAAGATTGCCCTTTTTTCTTTAGTCCAATTCAGAACTATGTTAAGGGTTTCTCTGAGATTTGATCTACAGACCCTTTTCTTTTCCTTGATTTCAGTCCTTGTAGGAATGTTTCTTATTATCCCTGTTCTCTGGGTTTGAATTGGAGCTTTATCTGCTCTTTTTAGGGTTTGCTCTGGATGAAGAGCTTCATATTCTCTAAAGGATTCCTTTGCTTCTTCCAGTGTTAAAAACCCTCCTTTATGAATTATCCTTGATTGATGTGTAAATGGTGCTGCTTTTTCCCAGGCATCATATACTCCTTTCATGGGGCCATTATAAATTACATAATATTTTTTATCTTGGGTGGATTTTTTGATAATTTCAGCAATTGTTTTATTTTCTGGAATTTTTTCCTCACCTGATTTGTCCACCACGCTTAGCTAGCCGAACTCTGATGGTTTTGGTTGTTGTGTTGATTTCATTGCTTCGATGGCCTTCTTGAGGGATTGGATCTGTGTCCTTATTTGCTAACAATGCTTTCATTTTTCGAGTTCTTGCTCGTATTTTTGAATTTCTTGATCTAATGCGTTGTAGACGAACTCCATTCTCTTGTTAATGTATCTGCAATAACATTTTTGTCACCTTTAATATATTCAATTTTTATTGGATATTGTAACAAAAATAATTGCCATCTTACCAGTCGTCCATGATTATAATCAACTTTTAAATTATATCGTATGAAACCTGTTAGGTAACTTGAATCTGTCCTTAATGTAAATTCTCTGGGTAGTAAATCAATTTTCCATTTCTTAAGAGATTTAATTGCTGCTAGAGTTTCCTTTTCATGAGTGGTATATCTCTGTTCTGTTGGAGTAAAAGTTCCTGAAATATACCTGCAAAGTAATTCCTTTATGGAATATTTAGAATCTAGTGATTCTTTTTCTTGTTCCAAACTTTTTATAGTTTTCTTAGCTTTTAGACATCCTGACCAGGTTATGTCTGAAGCATCTGTTTCTACTATTAAGTAGTCGTTTTCTTCTGGAATATAAAGTTCTGGAAGTTTTTCACATAATTTCTTAATTCTTTGAATTTGCATACTATCTTCTTCATCCCATTTCCATTCTTTTTTAGTACTTATTTTTGGAAATAAGCTTTTAGTGTATTCTGTTATATTCTTTAAAAATCCTTGATCCGAAATATAATTTATACACCCTAAAAATCTTTGTAATTGTTTTCTATCTTCTATTTTATTAGGAAATAAATTTACCTTTTCTAAAATATTTGGTTGAAGTTTTAGCTTTCCTTGAGTGGATAGAATTAATCCAAGAAACTCTATTTCTTGTTTTGCTATTCTCGCTTTCTTTTTGCTGAGAACTAATCCTTTCTGTTTACATCTTTCTAAAACTATTAATAATTTTTGAAGATGATCTTCTTTATCCTGTTTTGTAAAAATTAGTATATCATCAATGTACACTAAAACAAATTCATTTAACTCTTTTAGATTTTCTTCCATAAATCTTTGATAAATACCTGGGGCTTGTTTTAATCCGAATGGTAATACATTCCACTCATAAAGTAATACACTTGTTGATTCTTTCGTTGGACAAGTAAAAGCAGTTAATTTTTTTGTTTCTTCGTCCAAACGAAGTTGCCAATATCCTGATTTTGCATCAAGAGATGAAAACCAAGTTGCTCCTTTGATTTTTTCTAAAATAGAATCTTTTCTTGGAAGTTTATGAGCATCACCAATAGTTGCTTCATTCATTTTCTTATAGTTTATTACCATTCTTCGTTTTCCCCTTTTAATTTCATTATTGTTTTCAACGTAAAAAGCTGGAGCCGCATGAGGACTTTTACTTAATCTTATAATTCCTTTTTCCAAAAGATCTTTACATTCTAATGAGAACTCTTCTCTATCTCTTGCGGAATAAGGAATTTTATTTGGAACATTTATCTCTTTTGTGGGATCTTTTAATTTAATGCTTACTAATTCGTTATTTGTATTTTTAATATCTAAAGGATTTTCAGCACAAATTTCATCCAAAAGTTCTTCTATCTTTATTTCAAGATTATTTTTTGGAATATTTATCTGAAAGTATAGATTTAAATAACATGTTTCTAATATAGAAAATATTTTAAATTTTAAGATCTTATCTATAGTAGTAGTTGGTATTTTTATACGTTTTGATTTTTGATTTATTGAAGAATCGTGTGGAGCTTTTAAAACTATATATGTTAATTCTTGAATGAATGGATGATATAGCTTTAAAAAGTTATTTCCTATGATAAAGTCCATTCCAGAATCTAACATATATATAGATGGAACAATGAACCTATAATTTTGAATAAAGATTTCAACCATCTCTGCTTTTTGGTCAATTTTATGTATTGATTTGTCAGCTATTCTAACTCTTAATGGTTTCTTTAATTTTTTCCAATCAAGTTTTATATTTGAACTAGTAAAGCATTGTGTTGCTCCAGAATCTATGAAAGCATTTATAAACTTTTCTGTTATTTTTATAGTAATAAATGTAGCATTATTACTCAGTCTCTGAGTCTGTTTCCGAGACATATTCAAAAATATAGTCTAAGTTATCATCAGATTCTTCTAATGGTTCCATGAAACAAGACTTAGCAATTTCTATTTGTTTAGTAAGATCCTTTTTATCCTTCTTTTTTGGGCATTCATTTGCGTAGTGTCCTTCTTCTTGGCAATACCAACATTTACAATTTTCTTTTTTATTCGGGCAATAGTTATTTCTTTGTCTTTTGTTTTTACTGTTATTTTCTTTTCTAAAATATCTCTTTTTTCTCCAATTTGGATAGTATTTTCTTCTTCTAAATTGATATTTTCTTTTTCTTTGAAAATTTTTATTAAGACCATATTTTTGAGGTATCTCTTCATTATCCTGACAGCAAATTCTAATTATATTTGCAAATCTTTTTTGAGTTGCTTCTTGCATACAACGTTCTTTTATTTCCTCTCTTATTGCAGAGGTTGCTCCACCAAAATTATTTTCAATTGTTCCTCTATTTATTTCTCTTATAAATCTTCCCATTATAAATTCATTAGCAGGATATGGAAGTTTTGTTATATACATACTAAGATAATGATTTTTATCTTCTTCTTTTAATTTGTAATAATGTATTCTATATTCACATATATAAGATTCCACATTACATAAGTCATATATCTGAATATTAGCTAAATGATTTTTTGCTTCTTGATATTCTTTATTATAGACTTCTTGTCTATGATCTATAATATTTTTTCCAAAAAATTCTTTATATAGAATCATCATTATATATAATATCTTATCATAAGCTGTTGTTTTTGTTTCTAATTCTTCTATTATTTGGTTTTCTATTGATGTCATATAATCTCTTATAGTTCCTTTAGTATGAAACCCTATGTAATTCCAAATGTCTCTTCCAGACAATTCACTAAGTTTTGGATTAGTAAAGGCTTCTAATAAGAAGGAATTCAACCAGTTTTCGAAAATTTCTTTTTCGTTCTTTTTGCAGTCTAAATCGAGCATTCTTTCTCCTTCCATTTCCTGGATTTTAGGAACGTATTTTGATGGTATTTTTGTATATTTTGATTCTTTATTTATAAAACCTTTTTTAAAAGCATAATTATCAAAATCTGTTTCCCAATTAAATTGAGATTGATTATCCTTAGATGTTCCAGCTTCATTTTTTACTTGTATTGGAATTGCTGGTTCTTCGTCACTTGAATAATCTAGAATGTGTTCTTCATTTTCTATATTTTCAGCATTTACTAATTCTTCTTCTATTTGAAAACCATGTTCCATAATATTATTTTCTTGAGCCATTTTTAATTGTTTAAAAAGCATTGTAACTTCTTCTAATTTTTCTTCTATATTCATAATTTCAATGGTGGTTTTACTTTTAAATCTGTTACGTTGATTATATTTTGACACTTTTCTTCTTTGGGATTCTCTTTTTCCTTATTTCTTTGAAATTTTATGGATACTAATATTTCTTCAAGCATATCTACTATAGAATTTAATTGCGGATTAAAAGTATGATAAAGATGTGGGGAATCATTTCCATGGTAACATTTTTTTTGAAATTCCGTGTGAAAAGTAAGTTTTTTCTGGTTTTTGAAGTCCGTCAATAAAACTTATAGTAAAATAAAGATTTTGAGAAAAATCATTTTGTATTGATTTTAAGAATTCGGTGTCATTACAATTAACATTAGTTAAAATCATTAATTTTTGATCTATTAATTTTGATAATTTAATTATTTCTTCTCTTAAATCTTCTAATTTACTTTTTTCCATTAGGTGATGCTTTTCTTTGTGAAGAGTTACCACTTTTATATTTAGAAATAACAATTTGCTACAAGGCTAATAACGCTATTCCGTTAACAAATTAACTGCTGGGACCCATTTTTTATTTTTCGGCAGTTTCGGCAGCAAACTAAAGGCACGGGAGAATTCGCTTTCTAATTTTGTAATGTCAGCGATGAAAACGGAGGTAATACCTTTTTAAAATATGGGAAGAGCGGAGGTGTCATCTGTCATGTGATGTAGTTTTGAATTTTGCATTTGAAAATGCATGTTTATAAGCACGTGACGAATACTAATAGCCATCTTAACCTTTTTTTAATACAATTATAAAATATACTGTATCTCAGTATGATTTTGTCGATCTACTTATATAACTTTCAATCATACGAGAATATTATATGTTTTTTATAGTCTATCCATTGTGTTTTGAACAAATATTTCAAAACAGATGAAGTAAATGTTAAACAAAATTATTTCGCTAAACAAAGATAAACAATTAATTTTAAATTTCTTAAATAATATAAAAATGATTACAATCATGAATATTGTTTATCAGAGGTAGTATATATTCTTTCCTTTTAATGTCCTCTTATTTTGTTTACGTCTTTCTCATCTATATTTAGAAATAGTAATTGTTAGAAATTAAACTAAGAGAAGAAATTAGATAAAATAGTTTATATATTTATTATATACAAGGTAAAGTTTATTTATAGGTGTTAAATAAATTTAAAAAATTAAAAAAAGGATAACTATCAAATTTAAATTAACTAATATTTATAAATTATTCTAACATTCTTCCGTAAATTCAAGTGGAAGTTATAGTAAATATCTTGTTTAAACACTAAAATACTAACATACATAAATAGAATTATAGTAATTTTACATGTAAATAAAATTGAGTAAATACTCAATTCAGTTTTTGTGCATTTTAAAATAGGATATGACGATTTTTGTT
Source organism: Arachis hypogaea (assembly GCF_003086295.3). NCBI lineage: Eukaryota > Viridiplantae > Streptophyta > Magnoliopsida > Fabales > Fabaceae > Arachis > Arachis hypogaea. The sequence goes on along the minus strand of NC_092044.1, from coordinate 119,173,599 downwards.
GAAAAAATAAATCTGTTTTGATTCCTGTCTCTGTTTATCATGAGTCATGACAGTTCTTCTATCATCTCTCCTCACCAAACTTAATGGAAGAGACCTACGTAGCACTTAATATTGTTGATGTGGACGTTAAGTCACTGTTTAAGTAATGTGTTGGCGAATGAAGAATGGTCAGGAGTCAATTTGTTTTCCTATGAACAATAGTCAAGGGTCGATTTGTTCCTCTAGGGACAATGATTAAGGGTCAATTTGCCTCTCTTTAAACCTCTAATTAGCGAATTTCTGGAGGTTGTTACCATTTTTGCAACGATAACTTTGATCCCATGAATTTGTTTTTCGCGCATTCTTTACTGTTGGATAGCATAATATGGGCAGCAACATGATCCTAAGACAAAAAAAAAAGATAGTAAAGTATCATTTTTGTCCCCAACGTATCGAGTAAGTCCTATTTGTGTCCCTAACGTTTAAATCATCCTATTTGTATTCCTAACGTTTGTAAAAGTGATTCAATGTTATCCTGTCATCAATTACACATCATGATTTTTAGTTAGAGTTCTAAAAATCTCTTCTTGAAGTTAGAATACTAATGTCTGGTCAGAACCAAAGATCCACTCCAGATAATAACTCATTAAAAGTTGAAACTAATCCCTGCAACATTTACATAATTCACTATTTTAGGAACATAATTGAACCTGAACACAAATTTCGGGTACAATATTAAAATCGAACACATTCAGGTGAGAATAATTGAAAAATACAATCTGATCTATTAGTATAATTGACGGCAGGATAATATTGAATCACTTTTATAAACGTTCGGCATACAAATAGAACGATTTAAACATTACGGATATAAATAGAACTTACCCCAAATATTAGGGACAAAAACGATACTTTACTAAAAAAAATCAGAACATTTGTCCCTAAACCAAAAGCATTGTATCGCTGAGAGATTTTAAATAAGCAAAATAAATAGCTGAAACAACAAAACATATGTCCTTAACTCCTAGAGATAATATCCACACTAATAAAGTCTAAGTTATCTAATACCAATTCTTCTTAGGTGGCCTAAGTTTTAGAGGCTTTAAACTTAAAGTGTACACAAATTAGAGAAGCTTTGATGACCGTCCTTGAACTTGCAACAAATATTGTCTTTGTTGATGTTATACCATCTTTAATCGTTTTATTGGCCCATTCGATGGGTTTGGTGAGTCATAATGTCTCACCTGTTTGATTTGAAAGAGTAATAAAAGGTTTCAACTGAAATGAATCATTCCTAAATAATATAGATTTTGGTTCTGTAAAGCATGTGAAATGACATTTTTTTGGATAAATTAAAGGAGGACAAATTGATTTTGACCATTGTCCTTAGAGGGACAAATTGATCCCTAACCATTGCTTCATAAGAAGACAAATCGACCCTTGACCATTGCCCATTCACCAGCATGACACTTAATGGAAACTCAGCGTCCACATCAGCAACATTAAGTGTCATATGGGTCTTTTTCATTAAGTTTAATGCGAAAAAATGACGTAGGGATCGCCATGACTCATAGCAGAGAGGAACAAGATCAGGACAGATCTATCTTTTCTACATAAATTTCCTTGTATTATTTTAAAATAGACAGAGACCAAATTAGATGTTTACTCAATAAAATTGATAAAACTGTGCAAGAGCATATGAAACTATTGTAAAACTTAGAATGCAAGTAGAATTACAGAAAGTTGTGGTGCATATAAAACTACAAAATATATTTTTTTAATGAGAACCTCGTTATCTTTTAAAATAATTGTCAACGACCGTTTAAAATTTTTTTTCTCAAAATTATATGTATATGAACAATATTTGTTCTTAACAGAATTTGAGATAATAATATTAGATTGCTCAAAAAAAATACTATGCTTTTAATACCATATTACAAACAAAAAGAGAAAATTAGAAAAATATATAGAGTATGTATGTTTACTATTTATAGTCTCCCTCGTATGATTTAATTAAAGTCTATTTATAGGTAGCTAACAAATAAAAAAATAAAAAAATAACTACTACCAAATTTAGATTCAAATATAAATTCTAATCCAATTATTATTTAAATAATATTATAATAGTAATAAAAATTTGGTTTTATATTGATAATATTATTTTTAATTTAATAAAATTAATTATAAATATATTTAATAAAAAATAGTTAAGTCGATAAAAATGTTTCCAAGCATTTCCATGTGATGGGTGCGTCATAATTCTATCTTCTCTCTTGTTGTTACTATGCCAGATTATGTGCGGGGTCGAACTCATCGATACATACAATCATTTCAGCCTAGGAATTAAGAGCAAGTAGTGCATCTATTTCATTGGAACTCTCTTTAACCGCCGTTACCAATCTGTTCTATCTCGACTTGAAACTTCGGTTCCACAAAATCTTCATTCAGTTAGGTTTGCATTCTCTTGTAATACAGCATATAACTATTCAAACAACAATTAATTTTCGCCAAATTTAGACTCAATTTTGAAACTAACCTTTTTGCTTCGTAGTGGCTCCAAGAGATGCCAGTGGTCTCGACAGGTACCTCTTGTATAATTTAACTCTGACTTAATACTCATCTTTCTAAGACATGTTGACAACTTCGAATAAACGCACCCCTCAAACAAAGGTTTCGCGACAAATTCTAATATATGATAAAATCTCTTTGCCTCCAAGTTAGGCTCTTGTTCAGTCTCTTCCATTTTCGTAACACCTATTGCATCAAACACCATCTCGTTGTATCTCTCTTCCTCCCAATTCATTTCTTCCATGTTTAGTTCTCTCACCACTTGAATACTCATTGATCGACCATCGGATCTATTCAAATTTGAGGCAGACCAGTTAATTCCTTGCTCGTCCACTTCTCTCTATTCCATCCACATCCAATTCCTATCCTTGAATCCATTACGGTAGAGGTGAAGTGTTATGTCTGAAGGTCTTAACCACTTAGTTAGCTAACACTTATAACACGGACACCTAGATATCCCTTCAGACTTAAACGGTTTCATACTGAAGATATGCACAACAAACGTGTCAACTCTCTCAAAGAGTTTAGGGTTTAAACCCTATCCCATCTATCGTTATCCCTATCATACATCTATAGACGATGACTTGAAATTATATGGTAACACATACCCTAAAATTCAACCAACAACACAACTTATTAAAATTTTTAGAAAATTCGGCAGAGTATATCCTGTAATTAGAATCTCCCGCCAAATATAATTATTATTTTCTCTCAAACCAAACATGTTTTAAACAATTTAAATGATAATTTAGTAGAACTTCTCCTTAATTCAGAGACATCCATAAAATAAATATAACATTTTTCGCAGAGAAAACAGCTGCAGGCGTAAATTATAACATACACGCATTTAATAAAACATCAAATCCTAACCGTTCTAGAGTGCAACCTCCTTATAACTCCACAATTTTCTAGCAAACAAGGGTTTTGAGAAGGCACCACTACGCGACTTTCTTCCACTTCTATCCTAAAACTCTAGTTTAGAAAAAATAAGTCCAACATAAAATTTAAGCAATTCACTATATTTAGAGATAAAAAACTGACCTGGAATATTACTGCACAGAAAAAAAAAAAAGCAAACTTCAACTAATCTCAGAGAAAATAATACCGTCCTAATAAAAATGATAACTTATTAAATTCACAAGCTAAAACTAATTCAGATACTAATTTGAAAGAATAAATAAAACTCATTATTCCAATTAAATAAAACCTAATTCTAATTTCACCCAACTAACAACAGGCATCACAAAAATAAGCGAAATAAGTTCAATGCAATAGAAAGAAACTTATTCACTAAACTCAACTAAAATCTTTAAACAGTTCAAGAACTCTTAATCTCACCATACTTAACCTATCCTAACATGATTTAATTTTTACTTACATTAAACTAACACAACTCCTAATCACAAACTTCATTAAATAAATTTAATTAATAATTTAACAAAAACCCTAACAAAATACCAAACTCACAAAATAATCTAGAAAAATAAAATAGCCATACAAACAATAAATCCGATGATAGTGACTGCAAGGTCTCTTTAACGGGTGGTAACAGAGGCGGCAGTGATGGCAACGTTAACAGCAACCGTGGCGAAAGATGCGGCAGGAACAACAGTAGCAGCATTGACGACGACTTGCAACAGCAGCGACAACTGGTGCTCCAGGTGGTGACGACGACGACGACATGCTCCCGGCGGTCACGACGATGACAACTTCAACGAAGAGGAAGAGAGAAGACGAGAAGAGAGAGATAGTGTTCGCAGGAGTGAGGGGAAAGAGTTTCGTGTTTGAATTTTACCCTAATTTCACCGTTGGATTAATCCACCGATAAATTACCAAAACGACGCGTTTTACTAAACCGTGATACCGACGAAATATATTGACGAAAAATTCGACGGTAAAATTAGCGCGGGTGAGTTATGTTTTTGTGCCATTAATTACCGTCGAATTTAGCGATGGAAAGGCTGCTCCGACGATAATCATTTCTGGCAACAAATTTCTCCTCTTATCTGTCAGAACCCGACGCTAAATCCGCCTGTAAAAGTCAATACTAAATCTAACAGTTCTCAGCACTTTTCTTGTAGTGAGGATTTCAAAAGAAACACTGAAATTAATATAGATCTGAATGGCATTTAAATAATTTTTTATAACGAAATTATACAGATTCCTACAAGATAGGACTCGCGTCGCCCCATTTATTATACGAGTCACCGTTTTCCATCCTCGTAGAAAGAAAATGCTTCTTAATCTATCTTTTAACAGATAAATTTCTGTAGATACTCGTCTCACTAGAGAAACTTATCATATGCCTATTCATTATATGCATTACAAGGAATACACATTTTAGTGGATGTTTTTAAAGAATTTGTGGTGCAATTTAAATAGCTACTAAACGGATTTGCAGTATTTGGTGGACTGCCAATCTTTAAGGCGTTAATATATAGATTCATGACAATTTCTAGCAAATACTGGTATAATTGTTGCTAACTAAAATATCGTGGCTACTTGTTTTTATGGCTGTGACTTAAACTCAAATTTGTCATTTTTTGGCCGTTTTAGATCGCTACTATTTAGAAACATAAAGATTTTCATTCTTTTTCGTACTGAAGAAAGACTTAAGTACGTGATATATAAGCCCATTAATTAAGGGTTAGAGTAGTGTTGTATTATAATAAGTAATTATTAAAAAAGATTATAATCAAGTTATCCTAAAGATTAAAATAGGAATACTACTCTTTCTTTTTTCCTTTTTCGGAAGAAAAAAACATTATTCTTCGTCTTATTTTTTGTCTCTTTTTTTTTAACCTTTATTCAAGTTACCATCCTGCCAAAGCTATGATATAGATTATATATATATATATATATATATATATATATATATATATATATATATATATAATTTTATATGTATTTTCTTTCTATATTTATATGTTGATTTGATAGAAATTTTGAACTATTTGAAAGCTTTCTAGTTCAATAGCTTGAAACTCAAGAAATGCAGTAAACCTGAATATCAGAGCAGAAAGCATAAGACTTGAAAACAGAAAACGAATTGACAGAAAATCAGAAAGCTTGCATTAGAAGAAATCTATTAATTGATGAAAATGTGAATTAGCAATTACAATACTCTATGCTAAAATATATATACATACATAGAGTTCTTAAGCTAGACTTGGTCAATAACCGAATTACAACTGCTATCTCCAAAATCATAACTACTCTAACTAATCTTGATTTTCTTGAGCTAACAAGTCTTTTTCTTCATCTTTGGGATCTATATGAATTGCTGATATGTTATTACAAAACAGCATGACAGAATCAATGTTTATGTTCATGAACTTCAACAATCCACCAATGAGCAAAACAATTGCACAGTAGGCACGTCGTGTATTTAGACCCAGTCTTCATTAGTATAAACAGAGATGTTAATGTTGAACTTGGTGCTAGTGAAAAATCTAAAAGAATATATTATATAATAAAGATTACACTTAATATAAATTGAAAGACAAAAAATTAAGAGGATATATTTTTTATAGAGAAAAGTATTGTTTTTGTCCTTAATGTTTGAGATAGGTCTTAAAGTTGTCCCTAACGTTTAAATCGTCCTATTTAATTTCCTAATATTTTAAAATCGTTTCAATGTTGTCTTGTCGTTATTAATCTATTATCGGAATTGATTGTGGGACAAAATTGAGACAATTTTAAAATGTTAAAGATTTAAATTTAAATAAGACAAAAATATTAGGACAAAATGATACAGTACTCTTAGAAGAATTACAAAATCAAGTAAAATGATAATAAATTTTAACAGATGAATTATATTACTAATTTAAGATTTTTACTCATATTTGTAGGATGATTAATATATAAACTTTTAGAAAAGAAAAAGAAAGAGTATGTACATATATAATAAAGTATAAATTATATTTTTTTTGTCTTTATTATACCGAACTTTTTTAATGTTTGATTTAATTAAATTTTATTTTTAATTTCTTAGTAAATTTTAATCTTTTTTTAATAATTTCAATTTTTTTTACGACAAATAATTACTTAATTTATTTTTAAATTTTGCTTTTAATAAAAAATAAGTTTCCTTAGAAAAAAATGTAATTAAGAGTAAAATTATAAAATTAATTTTTTTTTGTGACTGAAATTATAAAATTAATTGAGTAATTATTTATCGTAAAAAATTGATATTATTAAAGAATAAAATTAAAATTTATTTTAAAATTAAAAATAAAGTTTAACTAAATTAAACATTAAATAATTTCGATACATTAGAGATAAAAGGTATAATTTATACTTTCTTGTATATGTATCGTACTCATTTTTTCGCCAGTTCATGTACTAATTATTTCATAAAGTACAAACATTTTATGATGAGTAAAAACCTTTAAAAATAAAATTATAAAAAAATAAATTTATTTAAAATGAAAGTAATGTGATTAAGTACAATTTATTTAGATTTGATTAAAAAATAATTGATTAACTATGTATCATAAAAAATTAATATTATTGAAGAATAAAATTAAAATTTATTTTTATATATTATTTTTATTCCCAACATTTTTGTCCTATTAAGTCTTTAACATTTTAAAATCGTCTCAATTTTATCATGCTGTCAATTCTGTTAACAACTCTCTAACAACAAAATAACATTGAGCCAATTTTAAAATATTAAAAATTTAAATAAAATAATTTAAATGTTAAAAATAATTTTAAAATTTATTCCAAATGTTAAAGATAAAAATAATACTTTTTTTATATTCTGTTAACAGTTCTCTAACAAAAAATTAATATTAAACTAATTTAAAAATATTAAAAATTTAAATAAAATAATTTAAATATTAAAAATAATTTTAAATTTTTTTTCAAACAAAAATAATACTTTACTCTTTTTTATATGAGAAAGTATTGGGAATCAATACTAATTGTATACAATGTGTACAATCGATTAAAAAAATACAATTAAAAATTAGACCACTAATTAATTATTTAATTTCAAATTTTAAAATTTGAAAAATTAGGACTACTATTTAAATTCATTCACACTACGTACGGTTATTTCTAATCTTACCATAACCTCTAATACACGTCCAAAATTCACCGTCATCTTCTCCGATCCTCACCTCGCATCACTGAATTCCTCGCCAGCCATACCAACGATGCCGCATCCTCCCACCGACACTGTCCTCACCTCTGTCGGTCAGCCCAACGCGCCTCGCCCTCCGACGCTTAGCCTAACATTGCTACCGCTGTCTTCGCGCCTCTCTTCCGAATTTCTCCCATTCCTTCATGCCTCTTCTCACAGATGATACCACCATTCTCTTCTTCTTCTTTGGATCCAAGCATGGTTTAGTTTCTTTCATGATTTGAGCCCTATGCTTCACAACAGTGGCGCTTTCGTCATGCCTAGTCTTTCAAAACTATATTTTACCACAATAGTTGTTTTTTCTGATTATTCATCTTCTTTTTCTTCTATTTTAATGATCAATTTAGGATGATTATTTTAGTAGGTATGCGGATGGTTATTTTAATTTTTATGTAGATGATTATTTTAATTGGATTGGGTTTAGTTATATATAATTAAAATATGTTAGAAGTTCAATTTATTAAGTATGCGAATGATTATTTTTATCCTTAAGTGGATGATTTTTTTTACTAAGGGTAAGTGGCGTGTGGCAAACCAAGTAGCGATAGTAAAACAGGATGATTATTAATAAAGGTAGGGTGACTACCGATTAAAGAAAAAGTATTAAATAAAATGTTTTAATAAATTAAAATTTCAAATAGTTATTTTTTTTAAATAAGTAATTAAATTTTTTAAAAATTTAAAATTTAAAATTAAAAAATTTAAAATTTAATATAAAATAATTGAATGAAATTTTTTGAATTTATTATTTATTTCTATTAAACTAAACAACTAATTTATTATACACATTATCAAAATTTCTCATTAGTTCCTTAGCTAAATTGCGCCAACCCTCGTTGACGGTATAGGTGTTAGGTGATGTGGGATCTCGAAAATGTGAGGTGCGTCAGCCTCTCAATGATGGTGCGACAGGGACCACATCGGTAAAAATATGAGCGACAGAGCTAATAATAGCAAGCCCTTCTTCCCTCGGCTTCTGCCCCCTCTAACACACTAATTTCCTCACATTCATTGCCACTTGCCAGTATTGCATTATAGGCTGTGGAGTCCACAAATCTAAGAGGATAGAGACATAGAGTCTCTTAACTCATCACAGCCTGGCTTATTAAATTATTGTTCTCCGGGTAGAACCAATATTATAACAGTTATTTTCAGTCAATTATGCTAGGACTAATATTATAAAATTTTAGTAAACAGTAAGTTGTCAAATAAATTTAAGTATAAAATTCACTAAAAATAATTTTTTATATTGAGTTTAGATTTTAAATAATTTTTTTAATTGAATTTCAGATGTTTTTATTTTTAAAAATTTTAAAATTTTTTCTTATATTAAATATTGGTTATACAAAGTTGATTTTCAAAACTTTTTTTAGAATAATAATGATATAACTAATAAAATTTATTATTTTTATTAAAATTTAATCAATTCTAAAGAATAAATTTTAAATCTTAAATTTTAATAATATAAAATTAAAGTATAAATATTGATCCAAAATGTTGCCTATGGATAAAGAATTTCGGCCATTAACATTTTTCGTAAAGAAATCACTCAAATAAAGACGTTTAAAACGTCTTTTTTTAAAAATATTTTTTAGTAATTAAAATTTAACACATATAATTGATTAAATCGTATTATTTTTGTCAAAATTAAGTCTGATAAATTAATTTGATCGAAAAATAGTTAATCAAATTTTCAATTAGTCTAAATTAATATTATTTTTTATAAAAAATAACTACAATACCCTTATTATAGAAAATGATCAAAATACTCCTATTATACATATTAATTTTGAGAATTCTCAAATCTCGCCCTTTACTTCTTGTCATCATAGGATTAGGTTTTAGAATTTTCAAAATTTATATATATAATAAAAATATTTTAATCATTTTTATAATAAAAATATTGTAGTTATTTATAAAAAATAATATTAATTTAGATCGATTTAAGATTTGATTCATTATTTTTTATTAAATAAATTAATTTATTTATTTGATTTAATTTTAATAAATATAATATAATTTAATTGATTATATATATTAAATTTTAATTACTAAAAAATATCTAAAAAGATATTTTAGACATTTTTATTTAAGTGGCTTCTTTCTCGTAAACAAATACTACCACGAAGATATATATATTATACATAAAGAAAGTTTATTTTACACGAAAACCCTAACCACGTGCTTAATTAATTATTACTATTAGATCATGGACAAAACTTGTCCTTTATTAGCACCATAATATAAAGTACATATTATAACACATACATATATGATGTTCATATACATCATATAATAACAGAAATTAATTCGTCCAGATCATCACATATCACTTGCAAGATACTCATTTTTGTGACCACTGTAATACAAACCAGAATAGAAAGACCATGATAGAACGCTATGCGATTGATATTGGTTTCCAGAGGAAGCAGAGAACCCAACCCTAACCCATTCTGGAAGCACAGTCCTCAAGTCAATCTCATGAGACACCTCATAACTTTGACCATCTGGGTAATTAGCTATGACTTCTAGGGTTTGTTTCTCGGCACGGTATGATACTAATACATCAAGGGTTTCATTTTCCCTCCTGTCCCATCTAACAAGCTTTGAGGACTTAATGGAGTTAATATCAATTCCAATGTGATTGTAATTTGGATCATAAGCAGGATTAATGTACGTGTCAAACTCAACCGCGACCACTTGGTTCGACGAAGTGTTACTTAGGGCTGTCTTAGAATTAAAAAGCCCTAAGTAACCTCCGCCGGAATTCTGTGGTACGGTAGAGTTCGGCGATGTGATGAAGAAGGCGATCCCATCGGCCGGACCGCGGACCGGGGATGTGAGCACAAAGCTGAATTGTGAGTCAAAGCTTGCGAGTTTGTTTGTGCTTTTATCCCATAGCTGTAATTGAAACGAGTGCAAGACTCGTCCAACAACTTTTTGGGGGGTGCTGGTGAGTTGGAGTGTGTTGGTTTGTGAAATCTTTGCATCACCTTGCAAGATTAGGTTTCTTTCTTCTTGATGGAAGTAGTTATCGAAGCTGAAACCAAGGGAATTTAATGAGCATGCCCTGTTTAGAAGCATGAGGAGGATGGTTATGGTTATGATGGCAAGGTTTGAGTTGGAGACAGCCATGGTGTTGGGGATGTGTATGTAGTGTAACTAATGCTTGCTACAATGATGGGTTTAGCCTTTTAGCTATTTATTTAGGTGCTCTATGAAAGGACCCATGAGGATTTGGTATAAAAAGTTAGACAATTAGTTTTTATTTTTTTGGATAATAAGTGTTTTTAGGGTGTTACTAAGTAAGGTGTTTAATAAAAAAGTTTTTATTAAAATCTAAAATAGTTAAAATTTTCAATGTATAAAGTTAGTAAAACTTTTCCCTCTTTGCTAAGTATTTTGAATTGGAATAAAAAAGTAACGACAGAGTTAATTTTTTAAAAATTATTTTATTTTAAGTTTTATATTTTAAATAAATTATAAATTTTTTATTTTAAATTCTAAATTTTAAATTTCAAATAAAAAATATTAATACTAACTAACTAAAAATTAATTTCTAATATTTATCTAAAAAAATTATATATTAGGAGATTTTTTTTGTTGTCTACGATATCTCCGAATCTAATACATTAAGGACTAATTTATCGTCGATCTGACCTCCATTTAATGAACTGTTACTGGCTAATAGATTACTACATATACAAGGCGGGATTCAAACTCTTGACACTTATTTAAGCATATGAGTGAGTTGACCACTCGACCAACCCAAATTAATTTAATGGCATGTATTTTGACTTACAAAAACTATAGGGCCTGCAGTTTTTAGTAATTTTGATTATTATTTGGCTAGTATAGATACTAAATTATTTTTAACAAATAAATTTTACTAATTTATATATATAAATTTTAGAAAATATAGGTACAAATTGTATTGACCTATGTATATAAATTCTGATAAATAAAGATGTAAATTATATATTTTTTATGTACAAATATTTATAAATATAAGTACAAATTATTATTAATCAAATACGAGCTTAAAATGATAATATTTACTAGTCACGTAATATTATTGTTCGACTTATATATAAAGTAGAGGTCCATTTAACTACTTGGCTTCGACAAAAAAACAAAAACAAATTACTTACAAATTTATTTAATCTGAATTCTGGAAACAGATTTCATTAAGCAAAATAAATTTCCTATTTATTTATTTAATTTTCTTTTAAAAAATTAAAAAATAAAAAGAATCCTGCGTTAACATAATTATTGAGCTGAATAATATGCCCATCAGGCCATCAGAATTATGAGTATATCATGCAATAAAGTAGCATTTAGTTGTTGTTTATATCTCTTTAAGATATGAACACGATGACATACATTCTCTATTTAATTTAACGAGATAGAATTTTATAATGAATACAAGAAAACACAAATAAATACAGAGATATATCTCTAAAGGTACCTACTCAAATGAAGATGTTAAAAATATGTTTTTATGAAGAACTTTGTATTAAAAATGTGTTTTGTTTGTTTGATTATATTTTAAAAAAATCATTTTTATATAAAGATAATTATCATCTAATGATAAAAAAATACATCTTTATATAAAGATAATTATAAAATTTTCATGATAAAATTCACCATCTCTAAATAGTTAATATTTGAGACATAATTTATAAGATATTAATATTTTATATTTTTATTTTTATTTAATTTTCAAAATTTCAAATTTTACTCTTTCATTCTCCTTCCAAACTTATCTCTCTCCTATTAGCATCTTTCACCTTATTCTTTTTTCAATGACTCGCCATTTCTTTCATCCTCTTCCATCCTCCCTCCTCCGCTACTTTCGTCTCCATCACTGTTCCCTCTGAGACCGTTATTGTCATTACCGCTGCACACCTTTCTCTCTCTTTTACTCTTTTCGTCGCTCACTGTTATCTCTCTTCCACTCTTTTTCTTTGTATATTGTGCTTCGATCACTCTCTTTTCTCGATGATTTTAAAAACTTGTGTAGGGTACTACAAGCGTCTGTCGCTTCGAGTGACGTAGGACGACGAAGACACAGTGGAAGCAGAAATGTATTTGGGATACAGAGGGTTTGGAGAAGAATTATGAAAAAAATTGCAAGTGTGAAGAGTAGTGTATGAAATTAATACTATGAAGAAAATAAGAAAGAGTAAAGAGTTTATAAAATAAAAAACTTTTTAACTTACTATTTTAAGATTTTTGAGTTAGATGTGGTATTTTTTCATTTTATGTTCTCTCACTTGATTTCTCTCCTAAATTTTTCGACCGGTAATCGAGAGCTCCCCGTGATCCAATAAATTTCTATTTTTTTCCTTTTTTTAATAGAAAAAATAAGAATTGTTGAATTGATTTTTGAAAGAAATCTTGTTAGTAATAATAATTTAGGTTGATGTTTGATTTATTATTTAGTTATGAATGGTGGAGGAAAAAAAATAGGTAGTAGTAGATGAAAAGTCTAAATGATGGTAGAGAAAATAAAAAATGAAGGTATTATGATTTTTTAGAATTTTGTGTGTCTTATGTCTTTATTTTAGCAAACATAAAATATATATACATATCTTTCGGCGTCTCAGTGTATATTCTAATCAAATGGAGCCCAAGGGAAGGCAACACCTCACATTCTCACGCTATCCAAGTATAAAGTACCCATGAATTATTGGATGGGTACGGTATCAATAGTTATGATCGGATAGGAAATTAATTGCCCAATAATATTGCTGTGCCACACCTACACATGCAGCGTATAGTGATTACTGCAACTTTGTAATATTTCAGTGATATACATTATTTGACTCCGCTTCCTCTTTATTGATTTTGGTTTTGGATGTGAATAGTGAAGGTTTTGCTTCACATTTTTTGAATATATAAATTCCTTTTTTCCCTTCTCAATTGCTTCGTTTATTATTTACATTAAATGATAATTATTTATATAGATTTTATTAGATTTATACTTTGAATTAGAATATCAATAAAATATGAAGATAGATCAATATTAATTAACGTGCATGTAAAATATATGATTAGCGTATGAGGTCAATAGCAAAAGATTATGTTAAGTAACTAATAATTTTTTTGAGTAGTATAAATAATTATCAATTAAATTAAAATATATTATACTTTTAAATTATTTATCTAAATCTTAATATTAAAATAATTATCTGCATATCTAGTAAAATTAATATTCGATATATCTATTATTTACATTATTTAATATTTTCATTGTCTATCTATACTTTTTCATAGCGAAAACATGCACATCTATATGAATTTGGTATTAATAACACGTGCCATGTCTAATCTCCACATGATTGATACATTAATTAGCCGTGGAGAGAAGTAGACAGAAATATAGAAGTTTTTCTGCAATATGTATTTATAATATTTATTTATAGTGGCTATATATAGGTCTTAATATTAAGTCTAAAAGTATAATAGTATATATGATGACATTAAAATCTAAAGTGGATTGAAATACTTATTTATTTCATTGTCTTAAAAGAAATGTTAAGTTTAAACATTCAACTCATTTTCGAGGAAAAAAATACTAGAGGGTTAATATAATTTATATTTTTAGTCAACAACTAACTATTAATATTTAAAAATATAAATTAAAAATATATTATTAAATTATTAAATTAAAAAATTAAATTAACGATTAAAAATATTGGCCAAAACCAGAAAATTCTATTAGTCCTTAAGCATTTCTCTTTCAAAAAGGCCAAAAGTCACCAAGCAATATACAAGTTAATCATAGAAAGTTCAAATAGGTTCTATTTATTTTCTCTCTCAAACCTCTATATAGTATAGAACTTTATTAAGGGTATATAAAAAATCAATTATCGAATCAATTATAGATATAAAATATATAATAAAATACAAAATACATCTTAAAAATAATTTTAGTATTGGTTTTATTTTTTAGATTAAATTCAATGCACTCTTCATTTTTCTTTTATTGAGGGTCAAACATTTACGTACCAATTTTACTACGTTACCAATAGTATATCTGCCAATTTTTATCAACTTTTATTTATGATTATATTTAATAGAAGTGTCTTTATAAATATGTCTAATAAAAATATCTTTTTTATAACTGTGTCTAATAAAAATGTTTTTATAAATATATTTTTTAGATATGTCTGTTTATACATGTATTTAAAATATAATAATTAATTATTATTGACAATAAGTTAACAAATAATATATTTTTGGTATCCTATACTTTTCCTTTACACACAAGGTAACCAATAAAAATAAAAATAAAAAACTGGGGTTGGAAGTAATTAATTTATTCATCTGATGAAATGATAAAGTACTAGCTAGGGAATATCATGCTTCTGATGAAGCAATGAAAACCCTAATGTACATAAAAACTAGACCATGGAAACTGGAAAACAGTACACTTGTCTGTCCTTTATTAGCATAACATCATACACATAAACACATGATGATGATTGTGATTCATATCATTATATAGAAATCTCTTCAGTAGATCGCATATCACGTGCAAGATACTCATTTTATTTCCATTTGAACGTAGTTCAAGGATGAAGTGAAAGACCATGATAGAATCTCATGCGATTGGTATTGTGCTCCTGTTGCAGCTGAGAATCCAACCCTAACCCATTCTGGAAGCACATCCCTTAGGTCAACGACATGAGACACCTCGAATCGTTGACCATTAGAGTAACTTGCAATGACCTCTAGCTTTCGAGATCTAGAACTGTAAGAAACCAATACATTTACGGTTTCACCCTCTCTCCTCTCCCATTGCACAGTCTTGACGGACTGAATGGTGTTGACATCGATTCCAATATGCGGGTAACTTGGATCCCAATAATTGGAGAAGGTGTCGAACTCAACGGCAACAATTTGGTTTAGAGAAGGATTTAGATGGCTATGAGCATCAAAGATCCCTAACAGAGCTCCGGGGGAAAGCGCCGGTACGGTGGTGTTGGAGGGGGCGATGAAGAAGGTCAAGCCGTCGGCCGGTTCGGAAACCGGGGATTTGAGGAGGAAGCTGAATTGACAATCAAATTCTGAGAGTCGGTTTGTAGGTTTGTCCCAAAGCTGTAGTTCTGCTGATTGCAAGACTCTTCCAAGGGAGTTTGGAGCTGGGTTGCCTTGACTATTCACCTTGGTGAGATGGAGTGTGTTCTTGGTTGGTGAAATGGTTGAATCACCTTGGAAGATTAGGTTTCTTCCATCTTCTTGATTGAAGTTGTCGAAGCTGAAGGAAAGGGAATCTGATGAGTTTGCCTTGTTTAGTTGCATGAGGAAGATAATGGTGAAGGTAAGGAGTGGAAGAGAGAAGAGGAAGAGGTTTGTGTTGGAGATAGCCATGCCGTTACGTTGGATTTAGGATGGAAATTAAAGTTAGTTTTAGCCATTTGGGTATTTATACGGTGGAAAAATAAAGAGTGTTAATGAGTAACAACTTTTGTGATTTGTAGTTATCAAATAGTCATTAATGATATTTTATGGGTGTAAAATTTTATCCAATAACTCATTTTTTTTGTTGGTTACATACTGGCCAGAATTTAATAAAATTGCTGGCCAAAACTTTTTCGTCCAAAAATAATTCACGCTGTTAGAGAGTTTAATGTCTTTTCTATTTTAGTAACATACATTTGCAGTCATTTTTTTTTATTTGAGAAATTTTAAAGAGCTTAATCTTTTTTTATTAATCTTACTCAATATTATTGGTCAATATCTTTTTTTATACTATTAGAATTAAAAATATAAAATTTATAATTTTAAATTTGGTACATAAATATTAATAAAAAAATAAAGTTTATTAATTATATAATATTATTTTTTATTTTATTAATAATTAAAATAAAAATAGTAAAATACTTCATTAATCGAATGGACCATTACTAGTTTCTTTAACATATTCATTTTGAGGCACTTCACTTACAATATTTAATTTATTAATATTAGAAATATAATTATTTATATTTATGTTATTATTTTTTATTAATTTAAATTTTGAAAAAAAAAAGTAGAATTCTACATTCAAAAGATCGGATTCGATACTTAGTGAATTTAAAAAAAATAACATAAGATAAATAAAAAAATAAATTTATACAAAAAATTTAAATAAAACTAAAAAAAACTCCTACTTAAAAATATATATTAAAAATATAAATATAACTATTTATATTATTTTTTATTCGTTTAAATTTAAAAAAATCATTTTTAATTTATAACAACTAGTTATTTAAATTAGGCAAAAACAAAAAAAATGAGAAAAAGAAGTATTAAGTCTTGGAGGTGTAATAATTTAGTTTCAAACTTATAGAGTTCATTTCTCTAAAATTAAAGAGAAATATTAAAAGAAGAAGTTATTTTTATAAGGGATAAGTACTCATTTGGTCTTAAGGTTTAGGATCAAAATTAAATTCGTCCTTAATCTTATTTTGGATTTAAAATTGTTCACAACGTTTCATTTGGTATTAAAATCGTTCTTTTAAATAAAATATTTTTTTAAATGACAAAGATACATCTTTATATTATTTGTTTACACTACCACAAACACGGAAGATACCGGCGGACAATTAGTAGCTATTTTAACAACCGCCGCTATCTGATGATTTTTCAGCAGTTTCAGGGGTGAACGCTGAAAGAGCCGCTGTTTAATTTGGTTTTGCGACAAATTTTAAAGAACCGCCGAATCTACCTTTTCTTTGGCGATTGAAAATCTCCCCCTTTCCTAAAAACACAACCCTCGGCAGTTTCATCAAAAAAAAGAAAGAAAAAAAGAAAGAAACTTAAAGAGAAGAGAGGGAGAAACAAAGAAGGAGAGGGAAGGGAGGAAGGAGCCTTGCGATGCTGCTGAGTTCGCTGCCGCCGTTGCATTGCCGTGCCGTCGGAAAGCCAGAACTGCAAGAGAAAGAATCGCGAAGAGAGAGGGAGGCCGCATCAGCTCACCGCGAAGCCAGCGCCGTCGTCGTCCTCATCGCGGATCTTCACCGTCGCGTCTTGCCACCGCCGCCACCACTAAGCTTTCTGTCGTTGCCACTGAAGTCGAAGAGAGAGAGAGAGAGAGAGAGAGAGAGAGAGAGAGAGAGAGAGAGTTCGCGAAGAGAGGGAGAGCGCGCGCTCACGAAGGAGAAGAACGACGAAGAGTGAAAGAGAAGCAGAAGACGATGAACGCAGGGGAGAAGGAGGAGGTCACCGTCCTGCTCTGCCGCCGCCGCTGCCGTCGATTGGGGTCAAGGCCGTCGCCGTCGCACCCTGTTCCTGTCGCTATTAGGGTTTGCTACTGCTGCCATTGATAGAGCCGCCGCTGGGAGGAGCCGAATAGGGAGAGGAGGTCGCCATCGAAGACACCGCTACCAGTTACAACCGTCGCCAAAATCAGGACAGATTCACCGGTAACTCTGCTTCTTCCTTTCTTGAATCTGTTCTGCTTTTATTTTGTTCCACTATTCTCCTAACTTTCTTTCTATGCACTTTGAAATTGGTTTTGCTCATTTGTTGTACCCAGTAATTGCTTTGCTTCATCAATGGTATGTCTTGTTTTCTATTCATTTCCTTGCTTAACGCCTTTTTCTTGTCTTTATCGGGTCTTTCTGTCTGATGATTAACGCCTTTTGCCTTTAGAAAAGGACTTTTTAAAGAAGAGAAAGTCTTGATAGGAGAAAGTGGTGCTATACGCTATAAGAGAGAGCTAAAAAGAGGTGGACTGGACTTGCTTAAGCTTGAGTTCTTTCATAGGAAGGAATATAATAAGCCCGTTGGTTTACATACCATAGAGCAGGCGCTTTCATATAACTAAGGAAAAGAGGACAAGAAATGAGAGTTTATGCCGCCTTCTTTCCTAGCTCTTTTCCATAGAGCAATGCCAAAAAGCTTGATGAAGTTCGTGCCATCTTGGGCTAGTCAATTCCATTTCAGTCCCTCAAAGTTGATTGTAACACTTCACTCTTCCCTCTAATTTCGTTTAATTTATCCCTTTCTTCTGTTTGTTTTATGTTTTTATTCTTACAAGGGTTTTGTTTTGTTTTTGCAGTGTTAGAGTTGCAAGGAGAGCCTGAAGATATCTCCAAAGAGAAGGCTCGTTTGGCTGCTATTCAGGTATCTACTCACAATTTGGTTTTCACTGATTCCATTATGTGTGTGATTTTAAGGTGGATTTTCTTTTTTACCTCAATTTTCACTATTATTTCTTGATTATAACTCTGTGATGGTAGTACTAGACTGCTGGTTCTTTGTCTTGGTAGGGGAAATCACTATATGCTACCAAGTTCTGTTTGATTCACCATTTGCATATGATTCATTTGTTCTGGTACCGTATACATCATCCAAATGGTTAAGAAAATGTTTTATCTTGTCAGTTTTTATTTTAGTCCTGAAATAGCTCTTTCTATTTGCGGAGCCGAGAAGTTGTACAGGCGGTCTTAAAGTTAATTATATTTCTTAAGGGGTCTAGGCTCAATGTTGATGAATTTATTTCAAGTACATACTCAAAGTGGATCTATTGTGTACATTAAAGTTGGAACCTCTAATTGACGCAGCCTTATTTGCAGTGTTCCAATTGTACGAAAGCACAATGATTATCTTTTGTGTGCTAAGTGAAATTCAAATGAAAACAATGATTCTTTTGTCATCTTGCCATAATCATTTTTTTTACTTTCATTATTCAGTAACTTCTTCTATTTATATTTAGAATTATTCACTGTTTCATTTAGTCCTATTAAAATCTTATGGGTCTATTATGGAAGATATGAGCAAGTGCTGTTGATGGATGATAAAAGATATTTAATAATTGTTCTTTGCGATGAAAGATAGAGCTTGTAGTATGGCAAGTGGAAGAGTTTGGTACACTGTAAATTCGGCTTTTAAGTACAGGGATTATCAAACTAGCAACTTTAAGTTGGATTAAAATAGTAATTTGCCTTCTTTTTCTTTCATTTTTTCTGAGCTTACCAATTGAGGGTTTTAGTGTTGTCTTAATTCATGACTCTCTGATTTGGAT
The DNA here is from genome assembly GCF_003086295.3 of Arachis hypogaea. Lineage (NCBI taxonomy): Eukaryota > Viridiplantae > Streptophyta > Magnoliopsida > Fabales > Fabaceae > Arachis > Arachis hypogaea. The sequence continues at coordinate 119,153,884 of NC_092044.1, read as the reverse complement.
GATCAGATGCTTCTTTCTTTTACTAGTTAAAGGAGTTGATAGTATATAAACCCGGTTGTATTGTTGTTTTACATTAAGAATTCTTACATACTGGTTTTACTCTTCCATATATTGATTTGATCCTTTTTATCTTGAACCTTGGTCCAATGCTGAAATCTATCTGAAGTTTTGGTATGTTTTCCCCTTCTCTAGTTTTCAATTTTTTAATTATTGTACTCAAGGTTGCAATCCAAGAGACCTATGGAACATTGGAGGCTATTGAAGGGTAAGAGCAACAACAACAAGGTGGATATTGACTTTGGTTGTGGTTTGGTTGGGAGAATTCTCCAACTCAAAAGGAACAATAGGCTGAGAAAATCATCAGTTCATTCACTACCCTTGAAAGCTAGCAATAACAAAGGACAGCAGAGAGATCATAAGGTGGAAAACGAATCCAACAAGCCTCAAATTCATGAATCAAAGACTCCAAGTCCAAGAAACAGCTTCACTGAGACCTTTCACACATTGAATGATGATCATAAACAAGCCAGAAAGGGCACCTCTGCCTACCGAAATAGCCAGAATCGAAGACCTTCAGATGCTGCAAGAAGCCTGAGTTGTTGAAGGGAATAGGAAATGAAGCATACAAGTAGGGAAGGTTTGAAGAGGCTCTGACCTTGTATGACAGAGCAATTGCTATTGACTCCAACAAGGCTACATATCATTGTAATAAGAGTGCAACTTTGATCACATTGGGACGGCTTCTTGAAGCGATCATGGAGTGTGAGGAAGCTATCAAGTTAGACCTTTCTTATGGCAGAGGTCACAACCGTTTGGCAACAATATATTTCAGGTACTTGGATCATAACAATGAAAGTGGTGGTGATTTTTTTTCTATTAATCTTTTTCCCCTTATAATAAAATTGTGAATTGGTGCAGGCTTGGAGAAGCAGAAAAGGCACTAACTTGTAATCAGGCAGCTTCAGATGATGATTCGGTTCTTGCTTTTCAAGCTCAGGCTCTTGAAGACCACCTTAACAAATGCACTGAAGCTAGGAAAGTCAAAGATTGGAAAACTATGATAAAGGAAACATAGTCTGCAATATCGTTAGGAGTCGATTCAGCTCCAAAGGTTAGTTTCCATGGTCTGGCAATCATTCATCTATGATTTTTATGAGCATTCTTTCACATTGCAGGGAAGATACAGCAACCTTTCCTCGCATTTACTTGTATGTGAATCACAACATTTATTATTTTAACATATCTAAGGCAGGCTGAAATAACAACATCATGTGAATGAAGGAACAACTAAATAATCAAAGCAACATTTATAATTAAAAATAATATTACTATGGTCTCACTAGATGCAACGTGTTTCACACTTTCACCATTTCTCATTTAGGACTTAGGCATATACACACAACAATTTTCATTTAGTTGGCCTTCCATACATTGAGTTGTATCGATCATTGATCATTGAGTTGTATTACATTCTCAAGCATTGGCAATAGAAGAACATTAGTGATAAGCTTGGCACTGGTTAATATTGAAATATTTTATCAATATATTGTTTAAATGAACATTTTCAGGTTCAGAATTTGGCAAATCAGAAGTACATTAGTGGTCAGTAAATTAGTGACATTATCAAGATGCTACTGCACCAGCACGTCCAAATTTTCAAGACAAGCAGAAAAAGGATCAATGCAATTGAAGAGGGGCTATTACTATACTTATTATTTTTATACTTCATATTATTATTAATGCAATTGTGATTCTTATTATTAAAACCTATACCCATTGGTTTTTAGTACGGTGTTTTATATTATTATTATTATTATTATTATTATTATTATTATTATTATTATTATTATTATTATTATTAAAATCAGCGAATTTTAAGAGGAAATTTTAATATATTTTTTAAAATTTGTATTGAAATTAGCGGCGGTTTTATAACCGCCGCAAACAGTCCTAACTTAATATTAACTTAGTAGCAAACCGCCGTTAAAAATGGCAGAAATCCTAATACTTGAATATCGCGGCAGTTTAAAACCGCCGCTAAATTAGTTGCCGCAAAATATTGTTTCAGCGGCGGTTATACCAGCGGTTGCTAAAAACTGTCGCAAAATCATTTCCCTGCACCGATAACCATGGCGGTTCACTAAACCGCCGGTATTTGATTTTGCGGCGGTTCAAAACCGCTGCTAATCATGAAAACAACCGCCGATATTAACCGTGCTTCTTGTAGTGTTAGCTGTCCTCTCCTCTTATTCAAGAAAATACTTCCTTATCCAAACGTTTTTCACTCCTCCTCTTCCTCCTCCTTCTCTCTTTGAACCCATTCCTCTTCTTCCTCCTGAGCATCCTTGTCCTAATTTTGGTGCTCTTCAAAATGGTATTGTTGTTGTGTTGTTGTTGCTGTTGTCGCATGTGTTGAAAGGGAAAATCATGGTAGAAATCTACCATCGAAGATTTCTCTGCCGCCGTCGAGATTGACGGTCATCCTCACCTTGCCATGCCACACTCTCGTCTCGCCTCGCCAGTGAAGGACATCCTCTCCGCCGTTGTTGCCCTCCTCTTCGACGTCAGTCACGGCGCCGTCACGTCGTCACCATTTACCTTGTCGGCTATCCACGACCTTCTCCAGCGACAGTAGTGGCGAAGCAAACTGGCAATCTTTCTGTCTCGACTTCGCTCTGGATCTTGTTTGTCTTTTTCTGTAATTGATTAAATTTTTCATTCTTTTTTTGTCTTTATCGAAGGATTTGATGTTGCATTTAAAACAAAAATTTTTGAAGTATTGGAGATAGTAGTGAACATTAAGGTTGAGCTTTTCTGCTTCTCTGTTAGTGCTTGTAGAGACTTCTCTAATTCTAGATCTTCTTTTTTTCTTTTTCCGACGGTGACGATTTCGATGGTAGTGGCCATGATTTTGAGCTATCTCCCCTCTCGCTCTCTTTTTTCTTGCTTCCCCTTTCTTCTTGGTAGTCTCGCTCTCTTCTTAATCTCTTTGAAATAAATGAGGTTGTTGATATTGTTTTTAAATTTGAATATTATATTGTTGATTATAAATTTTTAAATTTAAATGTTCTATTTTGTTGTGTTGCTATTGTTGATGGATTAAAATGAATAGATATGAGAAGAAGAAGAGTTGGTGGTAATAAAACTAGTGGTGGTGGTGAATGATCGGGTTAGGATAAGGAAAAACATAAGAGTATTTTTGTCTGAAAAATATTGAAAGAACGATTTTAATGTCAAATGAAACGTTGGGAATAATTTTAAATCCAAAATAAGATTAGGGATGAATTTGATTTTGATTCTAAATCTTATAGACTAAAATAGTACTTATACAAATTAGTTATATAAGGGATTTATTATAAACAGGCCAAACACGGGCCTGTGTTTAGCAGGTCGGCCTGAACCTGCAAATATATATATAGAGTTCTATTATACTAGTAAAACTACTATTGGAGGGAGTTGAACTTGGGTCTTCTATTGTATGAAAACATCTTTATCCACTAAGCCATTTGCCTCTTTAATAATATATGTGTATTTTTTATTTTGTTAATATCTTTAATCTTTGATGTTGGAATATCAAAAGTCAATCAAATAAAATAATTCTAAAAATTTTTCCTCCACATTAATAAAGAAACAAACATACACACGGTCATTTTCTCTTCTCTTCTCCAGTTTACATGCTCTTCTACCAGACTACCATCCTCTCATCTTCTCTTCCTTTGATTGTAGGTACTTCTTCTTCTTTCTCATGTCATTATTTTTTATATTTGTTGTTATAATATTAATTATTTTTTCATCAATTAGAGTTTTATTCTGTCAAAGATCTTTTTCGAACATAAAATTTTATCAATTTTTTTCATTAAAAGATTCTTACTTTATGCCATTGATATAATGAAAGTAAAAAAAATCATGAGATAATATTGTCTGTTAATTTTTGTTTAGGCATTATAATAGGTTTTAAAAATGGTTGAATTTGTAACTCCAAGTGATCCATTGGCCAATTCTATTTCTTTAAATGGAGAAGAAATTAATCGGTCAGTACCAATAATGCCAACAACAGATACACCATTACAAACACCAACAACTACATCAGCACCAACACAGACAACAACTATTACAAGTCAACCAGTCACTGATAAAAATGGTAGTAATGAAACTGTTATTACAAAAAAGGAAAAAGACTTCACCAATTTGGGACGACTTTGATCAAGTTGAAAGTTCTGAAGGTACAAAAGCTATTTGCAAGTATTGCAAATCTATGTTTTTTTATGCTGGAAAAGAAGCTAGTACTTCATATTTATGGAGGCATTCAAGTAGTTGCTTACAAAGGAGATTGCATGTTGCTGCACAAAAGAAGCTACCATTGATTCCATTTCAACCTTCCAATTCAAGTGTTAATCCCTTTGTGACACCAGATGCAAGATATTCTCAAGAGAATATGACACAAATAATTGCTACAGCAATTATGGTTCATGAGCATCCTTTTAGCATTGTTGAGGATGAAGTTTGGATGTGGGGCTTCCAATACGCTAATTCTGAATTTCATCAAATTTTTTGCAAAACTGCTCGAAGTGATTGCTTGGCGATATGTGAGGCAGAAAAGAAACATTTGAAAGCTTTGTTACAAGGTGTTAGAAGATAAGTTTGACAACCGACATGTGGAGATCAATCCATCAAATTGTTGAATACATGGTTATCACAGGTCACTTTGTTGATGCTGGGTGGAATCTTCAAAAAAGGATTTCGAGTTTTGGTCAGGTACCTGCTCCTAGACGTGACATCGATGTTGCAGATGCTATTTTCAAGTGTTTAAAGACTTGAAAAATTGAAAATAAAGTCTTCTCAGTATCTGTTGACAATGCTTCCTATAATGATTCATGTCTAAGGGCTCTTAAAGATACTATTTCAGATAACAACTCATTACCTGTTGGTGGTAGTTTGTTTCATGTTAGGTGCTGTGCACACATTTTGAATTTGTTGGTACAAGATGGTTTCGATAAAATTAAAGGTATTATTCAATTTTAATGATTCAAGATTTAAAACATTTGTTCAGATTGCTAAGAACAAGTGTTTGAAGGATAAAAAACTCATCATTGATTGTCCCACAAGATGGAATTCTACTTACAACATGTTATCTGTGACTTTGAAGTTTAAATCTGTGTTTTCTGTGTATAAGGAAAGAGAACCCCATTACAGTTATGAACCATCATCAGAGGATTGGAGGAAAGTTGAGAAGATTTGCAAACTTTTAAAAGTTTTTAATCTTGCTACTCATGTCATTTCTGGTAGTGAGTATCCTACTGCAAATTTGTACCTTTCTAAAGTTTTGAGAGTGAAACAAGTAATTGATGATGCTATTGAAGATAAAGATTCCTTCACGAGAGAAATGGCAACCTCAATGAAAAATTTTTTTGACAAATATTGGGGAGAATGCAATATGGTAATGTCTCTTTCTTGTGTTTTGGATTCTAGGTGCAAATTACATGTTATTAAATTCTGTTTTTCTTTAATTTACAAATCTGAGCATGTGGCTGCTGAAAATGTTGAAAAAGTGAAGAATACATTGCAAGAAATGTATGATGAATATGCTGAAGAGTGTCATGGTGATACAATAATAAGTAGAGTTAACACTAGTGGTCTAGTTACTTCTTCTAACGTGGTTAGTTCTGAAATTAGTGGAATTGATGAAATGTTGAATATGGTTCGAGAAAAAAAAAATCATTCATCCAACAAAATCAGAATTAGAAGTTTATCTTGATGAGAGTGCTTACATTCCTGAAGGCAATTCTAAGTCTTTTAGTGTTTTAGAGTGGTGGAAAAACAATAGCCTGAAATTTAAGGTTTTATCTAAAATGGCAGCGGACATATTAGCAATTTCTGTCTCAACGGTGGCATCAGAGTCTTCATTTAGTGCTGGAGGAAGAGTTATTGATCAATATCGTTCTCGACTAAATCAAGAGTCCATTGAAACTCTCATTTGTGGAGGAGATTGGCTTTGGAACAAGTATGATTTGAAGAAAAAATTAAAGATAAAAATCAACTTTCTAATATTTCTCTTTTTGACTAAGTATCTATGTTATAGAAAATATTTTCTCTTTTTAAATGTGAGAACATTGATATTGGTATGATGTGAGTAGTTAGGATAATAAAGTTGAACTTTCATGATATATAAATGAGGTATCATATAATTTATACTAAGATTATGACCATAATTTTATTTTGAACATTTTTTTATACTAATAAAAAAAAGTATTTGTTGTATTCATATTATTTAAAAATTTAATGATATGCGTATGTTTGCTTTTGGTTTTTTTAAGGTGTTGGAACAGGAAGATTAAATCCCTTCAAGCTTGTAGGGTTAATCGATTAATTGTCTAACATTTTTTTTACTGTGTTTTGATTTAAGTAGTTATTAGCTTTTATTTGATGTTATGTTTAATTGGTTTGTTACAACTCTTGATATTGATAAAATCTTTTATTTTGATATGTTACATATGTTGGAAGTAGCCAAGTGGGAATATATTCCATATATATTATTTTTTTTAATCAATGATAGTTATGTATCGATATTTTGTTTTTATTTTGTATCAATATTGTCCATAAACTATATCTTAAATTTAATTATTATATAAAAAAACAGGCCTATTGACCGCTTCAGGCCTGGCCAGATTTAACAATAGGACAGGTTCAGTACTTATTAAAAAGCCTATACCAGGCTACAGGCCAGGCTTAGACCAATATACTTTATTACAGGCCTGACCTGTTAAGAGTAAAGCCTTACCTGGCCTGGCCTGTTTCCACTCCTAGGTGAAAGCTCGCCCTCTACCACAACCATGTGACTCACTCGACCTACCTTTGTTACCGGTCGTCATGTCTATACAATGAATATATTAGTAATATATTAATAACATAACAAATACCAAAATAATAACATAAGAATAAACTCAAGAAGTAACAATTAATTCTTAAAGTGTTTTAGTTTAGTACATTAAAAAAATAAGAAAAATTACATAGTATTTTATTTTTAAAGTAATTAAATTAGAATGAATAAGTGTTTTGGTTAGTTTAGTAAACTAATAAGTGCCTATAGAGCACTAAAACACTAATTGCACACGAGAAAATTTTCTTTTATAAGAACCAAAATGAATATGTACATATATATAGTTCTCTTGTAAATATCATAAATATTTATCATAACACCAACTTAACAATATAAAAAATGTAAACTAAGATTAAAATAATTATTCAAATTAACAATGGCATAAAAATACAGTAACCCAACAATTAATTATAACAATTTCAAAAACATAATTTTAATTTTTTTATTTCACTGAAAATCTTATAAAAATTTCGACAAAATCTCTCCTAACATTCGGATTTCTCTACCCTTCAAGGTTTCCATCCAAACCAAATATCCATCAACCCTTCTCAATCAGTTAATTTTTTTTAATTATTATTAAGGTAATATATAAACAGCATAATCATTATTAACACAGTCAAGTATTTTTCTAACAATTTCAATAGCAGAAATAAGCAAATAGTTCAATAATTCAACATTTTTTTTATCAATCTCAGAGTCTAATCTAACCTATTCTAACCACCTAAATTTACTAAAATAGAAAATTAAACAACTGATCTCTACTAACTAATTAATTAATTTGATATAACAGAATTTGAAATAACTAGAGTTCAAACAAAAAACCTTGAAGAGGGATGGAGGTGCAGTTGCAACAGAAGCAGCAGGGGGTTGCAACAGCAATGACAGGATCTTCAGCAGCGACGACGACATCTTTAGCAGCAATGACGGCATCTTCAGTAGCGGCGGCAGCGTCTAAGGCATATGTGACGGCAGAGGAAGTTGAGGGGGAGGAGAGATGAGAAGGTTAGATAGAGATTGGGAGGGTGAGAAGAGAGAATGAAGGACGAAAGGGAGCGAGAAGTTAGAAAGAGAGAGAGAGAGAGAGACTAAATTCGAAATGAGGGAGAGGGGTTCGCGATTCTAATTTAGGGCACGATTACCGTCAGAGGCAAATAACTTTTATGTTAACGCGGTGTGAATCACCAAAACATAGCGTTCCATTAAATGTCTTTACTGTCGAAGCTATTTGACTATAACTCCGACGCTAAAGTTTGGCGTCATTTTTTTGTGGTTTCCTGCCAAAAATTACTAGCAGATTTATTGTCAGAAGATACTATCTATAGGTGATTGTTTGACATGATGAATCCTACATCAAATCCGTCGTTAAATCTGACGCTAAGTCTGATGGTAATTGTCATCACCAAATCCGACGATAAATATGACGATACCCAACATTTTTTTGTAGTGGCTGGTTAATCCAGGACCAAGTGTTTGAGAGTTTATTAGGTGTGGGAGAGTTCTCGCATAATTGTTTATTCATAGAGTAAGTATGGTAAACACTTTCAATATTGTATGGTCTGGTCCAAAATTAGATAGAAAACTCTATTATAGTTATTGTGAGATTTTGATGTCTACCCATTTAAAGGCTCTGATACCTAATGTAAGTATAAACTCTACAATTAATTAGCTCTAGGATTATTCACTCATATAAATAATACTATCATATTTTTCTATCTCTCAAACTTAACAACACACTCACAAATGAGAAGAAAATTTCTAATAACTCAATACATTTTTATTAATATGGAGATATTATTATTAAAGTACATGGATCTTAAGCCTTTATATAGTTAAAATATGAGAATATACTTAATTGTTAAAAAAAATATTATTGGCTATGGACAACTAAGCATGAATTGTAATAAAGGTGAATTATAATAAAGTGATGAAACTTGTAAAAAATTCAACCTATTATACTAGTTATTTTGATAAGTTAGATAACTCCTGAGTATAATATATATCTAGCTACTATTGTTGACTGGCTTTGACTTGTCTTTATCATATAGTAGAACTTTATAAGTCATATTCGAATACCACATTTTAAACACAAGTCAAAGAGAATCAACAATAGTAGTTAGATATATTATAGTCATGAACCATTAAATTTATCAAAACAACTAGTCGTATAGCAAGGTGGGTTGAATTTTTTATAAGTTTCATCACTTCTGTTACAATTCTTACATAGTTGTTGATAGTTAATAACAAATTTTTTTAGTAATTATGTCCTCATATTTTGCATATATATATAAAGACTTAAAATTCATATATTTTAATGTTCTCTTCACATGAATAAAAATATATTAAGTTGTTAAAATTTTCTTTTATAAGTATGCTGATGAGTTTGAGAGATAAAAAATAATAGTATTATTTATTTAAATAAATGATCTAGAGCCAATAATTGTAGAGCACATACTCATACATATATTAACCTTTTTTTTGTATGTAATATTTTTGTTTCTTGAAGTATATATATATATATATACTAAATTAAAGAATCTCAGGTACTGAAGCTTAAAAAAAAAGAACGTAAGAACACAAAGAATGAACAAGAAAAAATAGTATAAAAATTAGAATAAACAAAGACAATTTCTTGCAGATTAAGTAATCAATCAAATGAGTAGAGACAATTTTTTGTATGTAATATTCTTACACTAGTGTATTAAAACATAATTAGACTCATACATCAGGGAAGAAAAAACTAATAAACACAACTACTCTTATATAGTGCTCCAAGTTTATAATAACTGAACTACTACTGTTGTTAGAAGACGAATTTCTAGCGTTGCTTCTTGATTAGTTTCAGTTTGTTTTCCTTTTCTATCTTTAATATAGACCTTCTCCACCAAGCTCGGTTGGAGTGTGCGTGTGTGTTGATGAGAGGAAGGGATGGATTTTTTCCTATAAAATTAGAGTGAATGAAGGGGAAAAATCTTATGAAAACTAATGTTCAAGGATGTGGACACTATTGATCTTGGGTCATATGTTTACTATATTGGGCCTTTGAACCTCTCGTAAAGAAGAAAAAAAAGAGTGTAATACATATGCAGCTGAGACTTAATTCATATGTTAATTTAAGAAAATAGATTCTCTCCAAGTCTCTCTTGTTAAAAAAATTAAGAGTGTAAAGAATAATTTTTTATTTTTTATTATTTTCTCTCTCATATTTATTCTTAGTTCTACTTATAAATTTAATGGTGAGAGATCACATTTTACTCCATCGATTGTTAAAAAAAATTGAAAGGATTCATTTTCGTAATTTATTTGCCTTTTAATATGTTGTATTTGAGTTTGAACCTTAATAAATGCATCAAGTATTGAATAGAAATTCTTTAAATATCGTGTAGATGAATATGTTGTGATACTTAGAATTAGAATTGTCCAATTTATCTGAAAAAAAAACATACTACATATAATATAGCAAGACATTTATATTTTGAGGCATTTAGATCAAATATATATATTATGAGGCATGTGATACAGTGACAAAGCTGTTTGCCTCAAACACAGCCACACCAAGTTCGAGTCCTTGTAGTTGCTAAATTAGTGTGTGTGATTGTGTTTGTATGACAAAAAAAGCAAGATATTTAGTTGACCAAAGCAAGAGATTTCTCCGTTTCAATACCAAGATATATATAGCAAGACATCTACTTATACAGTATATATATGGGAAAGTTATGTATTTTGAAAATAGGAAGATACAAATAAAACCGTTAAACAAAATTTACAAAAGGGGAAACAAATAATACCACCACAGGTCCACAGCATATGTAAGGCACATATAACGTGAATAATTTTATTTAAAAAAATCTATTGAGAAAATAAACAAAGAAAAAAGTGTTTATTTTATATGAATTAAATAAACATAAAAATTAAAATCCAAAAGCTAATTAGACAAAAGTAAAAACAACTAACAAACATAATAAACTGTGTCTTGGAGCAGGATATAGATTAATTAAGGCTTATCTGATCTGTTTCTGTTTCTTTTCTTTTCTTTCTTTCCTCTTGTTTCTCTTTAGTTCTGGCACCCGAAAAAAATATCCTAAAATAAAATTATCACCAGATAACGAACGCCATCAAGATTATTGATACTACTAAGAACATAACCAGGACAAAGGCAATGCCATTCCGAACGTATATTTACTTGAGATAAAAAATAAAGAATAAGAGAAAAAATAAAGTTAAAGTATTCAAATTTTCACATTACAAAACGAGCATGAATTTATTAAATTTTGACTAAACACTCAATCCGGTTATGTGTCCAAATTTTTGAAAAAGAAAAAAGAGATAATACAATCTTAATTTTTTTTTTTAGACAATACAATTTTTTTATTGGAAATTTGTTAAATAGTAACAGAAATTAATTATAGAATTTTATTTGTAAAGTAAAGTATTAAATTGGTCCCATTTAAACCTAATTCTGTTTTGGTTACTAAGGTTTAAAGTATTTTATTTGAATTAAAAAAAAGTTCTATTAGTTTTAATGAATTCTGCCATTAAATCAATGTTAAATAATTAATGAAACTCGGTTTTCGGATATAGAATACTTATATAACCAAACTCTTTGGTTGTCGAGAGAATGTCTCGTGGTAGAAGTGACGATGGCCTTGTTCTCATTGTCGCTGGTGAGCTTTTCCGCGAAAAGCGAATTCTCGACGACATTCTCCATGTGTTTGAACCAAGACTAGTGGCTCGCAGTGATACATTCAATGTTGTTTGCTGATCCTGTACCTCTTGAGTTTGTATTTTTTCTTCAGAAAATGATATTAAAATTTGGTGGAACGGAAACGTTAATTATTTAACATTAACTTCATAATAGGAATACACTAAAATTAAATGAAACTTTTTTAAAATTTAAATAAAATACTTAAGAACCAAAATAAAATTAAACCCAAATGTATGTGACTAATTTATTATTTTATCCTATTTATAATTTATGAAAAAAATTTTAATAATAGAGCCAACTACCATCATCACTATCATTACCTTCCTCATTTTTATCATTATAACTTATATTTCTATTATTTTTATTGTACGATCATATTTCATCACCATCATTATCTCTTTTACTATCACCAATATCAACACTAATAATACTATCAACATCACCATGTGAAGGGACATTGAGATGAGTTCATGCAACAGTGTTCTAACTTCTAAGTGTTTAGAATAGAGAAGAAAAAATATAAACATGAAGAATCTTAGTGTAGAAAGAAAAGGAAATTTGTTATCGACGAAATTGTATTGGATGAGAAATATGAAAATGTACATATATAGTTGAGCATTTACTCTCTTGACTGTACGATTATATATATATACTGTTGCAAACTAACCTCAGCAGTGATGGCCAACCAAGACTCTTAAAGGATCAAAAATCATTACTCATCAATTTTGATTTCAGTTTGTTTACTATCTTCTGCACCGTTCTCTTCTCTCATTTTTTGTCTAATGCTATTTTTTTGTTTTGAAAGATTTTTATACTATAATTATTTATATTTTTTGAGACATCATTTTTAATAGTGACCTTTTTCCACTTAATAATTATCAATTAGAAAATTTTAAAATAAATTTATTAATAATTTATAAAAATTTAAAATCTTGTAAATTACAAATAAAATTCTAAAAAATTAATTTTTGTTATTATTTAACTATTTTTTTAAATAAAAAATTCATATTGTCTCAAAACAAAAAAATCAAAATCAAAGTTTTTTCTGTTTTTAAGACAAATTATTTTATCCTTCGTAAAAATAAATAAATACCTAGTTGAGTTTTTCTCTTAAATTTTAGATATGATTAGATATAGAACTATTTACTTTATTTATACCCACTTAAAGTTTTAAGTTTTTTTTTTAAAAAAAATCAAAAGATATCTATTTATTTATACGAATAAATTTATTAGTAGGATCATTTGAATCAACTAACGATAGCAGAAACGGGATATTAACGACAAGTGTTATTATTAATGATTATTTTGGTTATAATAAAAATGGTAAATTTTGAGAAAAATATAATAAAATAAAAAAAGACAGTGACAAAAATATACAAGACAAATAAGCTAATCAAGAATCAATTTTAGATGCATTATTTGCAATATAGAGCAATTGATATTAGTGACTGTGAAGCATGTGAATGATAGAAAAGCAAGAGGCATAGCTTAAAGGTGAAATTTTCAGAGCAGACCCTTGTCGTCATGTAAGTGATTGACAAACACTACAAGATTTCTACTTGTTTATGGGAGTTTTTTTGTGGAAGTTTTATAAAATCTCCATAACATATTTTATGTATGGCAAAATATAAAACCCCCATTGATTAAAGCTAGTTTAAACTTTTTAAGCTCAATTTTCTAAACCAATAACCAATCCCTAACCTACTCTGATTAAACCCAAACAATGCAAAGTTAACTCCAAGAAAAAACTTGTCCAAAAAAATCGAAAAGGGAGAAGATTGAGAATGAACCATCAGGCATTGTCACCATTGTCATCGCCGCGGTACTAATCTCTTCGCCATTGTCACCATCAGGCATCAAGCTCATCCTAGCGTCTGAGATCAAAGGGAGAGTAACTGGCGACGCCCGCGACGCCATCCTTCCCAAGGTCCAGGAGCAGGTTTCCATCCTCAACTCCACTTTCTCATGGAAGGAGTCAGATCGAGCCGCCGCCAAGCGCGCCACTCACGCGCTCACCGATCTTGCCAAAAATGGTAAATCCTCCGTTCCTCTTCCTCGATCTCCTACTGTGTTGCTCCCTTTGTTTCAATTTTTGAAAAATTCGGTCGTGCATGTCTCTAGGTGTAAGTCCTTCAATGGTTGTGTCTTACAGAGGAAGTGGTGAACGCGATTATCGAATGAGGAGCTATTCCGGCTTTAGTTCAACAATCAGCACCTCCAAGCTCCTCTCGTCACGGAAGAAGACCTCATTCAGAAGCTGTTGCCGTTTGAGCATGAGGTTGAGAAAGTGAGTGCTTTTGCACTTGGACTTCTTGCCGCTGTAGTTGCCGCGTTGAAAGCTTTTGAATCAAGCCACTGTTTTAGTTTGTTTTCTTTTCTTCTTCAGTTTTCATTTGTTTTCGTGTAGAGTGATTCCTGTGGTTGAAGTTCTCTGACTAATTTACTGAACTATTTTATCTATGTATCTTCTATTTTGGTTTCTTACTCTCCAAATCAGATTTGACAGAAGCTGGTAACTGGAGTTAAATTTTGGAGCTGAGCACTTTTTTTTCTTTTTCTTTTTACATCTATATATTTACAGAAATCAGGTTAGAATACATATTCAAGAAATGTTCACATCAGAACAAAGTTAAATATTCACAATTTTTATAGTGATAATTATAATATTTAAGTATTTTTTAATAATTTGAAGGGTATGAACATTACAACTAACCTGTAATTGTTTATGCTTTCTTTGTAGCTTTAACATGAAAACATGTCCATAGATATTATAGAAGTGATCTGAAAGGAATAAAAAGTGAGTTGAAGATAATATCTGAGAAGTTCTTAGTACTATAACTGAAATTTCCTTTCTTTCTCAGGTGAAAGTAGTAATGGAATCAGAGTGCTTAATGCTAAAAACACAATGCAGAAAGCAAAGGTAAGATAATATTAGACTAGTAGTTTAACATGAAAGAATTTTAGCAGGATCAATTAACAAACTTAATATTGTAATTTTCAGGAAAAGAATCTAAAGGGTTACAGAGAGAAGCAACAATTCTCCACAGAGTCTTCAATAACTTCTATGTGTGTGGTGGAAACTGCAGGTGGAGTTGCGAGTCCCGGTGCTTCTGGATCACTTTAATGTGACTTATATAAGTGAATTTGGTGCTCCAGAATTTTGGTACTTTAGTTACAATTTCAATTTCAAATGAATATATGTCTCAATTTATATGTTAATGCAAAAGGCTTGCACATTTTTCTAGGTCCGCTATTTGCAATTTCTGGAACAATTTCTGCTTATGAGAGCTTGACTCTTCGAGGTTATGATGTTGTTGCTGTTGTTTTGGAAGATCACGGCCTTCTAAACGAGGGTCGAATAATGTCTTATATGCGGAACAAGTAAGCTTGATCATACTAGTTGCTATATTTGCTTTCTGCTTGTTGCATTACATAAAGAGAAATCTTCATACTCTTGAAGGATAAGCTATGTTCCTTATTTTTGTCTCGATTTTTCTTTTGTTTTTCAGTATGATCTCTACTTATATACTGTTGTTCACTTCTTCATGCAGGCTTCCTGTTCTAGTGCTACCCCCTGTTCCAAAAGGTTTGTTTCGAGTGGAATATTTGGTTTCATCCTCAAAACTTTTTTTTATTAATTGTCATTTGTCTTTTATTTTTTGTTATTACTATATTTATCTATTTAGTTATTTTTAATAATGCTTCTTAAATCTATCAATTTTTATTTTGCAATACTACATGGAATATCTTAGGAGACCGAACTATCTTGAACTTGTTGCACTTAGTTTTTATTTTAGAATTAGAGTCATGAATTCGATACAATTACTACAGGTGTCATTATATGGTGATAAGTGATAACTTGTTACTACATGATTCTAGTTTGTTGGTTTTTTTAAAGGCTCAGAGTACAGAAGTTGTAGCTCTGCTATTTGATGCCTGTGCTAGTTGGTGGACTCAAGGACCTAATGCTATATTATAGGTCATCCTCTGTTCTTTCTTTCTTCTTCTTCTTCTTCTCTCTTTCTTTTTCTCTCTCTCTAGCTGGTTATTCTGAAATATGTTCTTTATGTCTTTCTTTTATTGTTGGATGGGATTGTAAAATTGTTGGCTAATACTGGAAAAAACCTTGGTGGTTATTTTGCTTGTAGTAGTGTACTTAGACTTGGTATGTATCTTGCTATTATATGCCAAATCTTTTCAAAGCTTATTAAGAGTTGGATGCACCTTATCTAGTACTCATAAAGTTGTTTTTAATGATGGTGTTTTCTACTTTTATGTCAAATTCTTGTACTCATAACTGTCATGATAGATTCATTTATAGACCTTTATCTACTGAACATAAAGTTTAGAGTATACTTCATATAGAACATACAAGCTTCTATGCTCCTGAAATCTTTTATGGACCTGCCATATAATTTGGCATAAATTTTTGCACTCCTTTGTTACTCTACGGAACTAAGTTATTATTTATTAGGTGATTCCTTTATACTTTCTTTCATTGCTTATGTAAATGTATGTTCTCTCTTCAGATTATGCTTCCAGAAGCCGTTGTAATAGTTATGGCACCAAGAGACGGTTCAACGTAAGGCACATCACAGATGTATCTTGAATTCTTGATTTATAGAGGCATCTCTTCCCTAATAAATTTTGGAAGCACAATTAGAGACCATAAGTTGAAACTTGAAAAGAATGTAAAATCCTTCTTAGAAAAATTAATAAAGGGTAAATTACATCGACATTTTTTCAGTTGTGCTACTTTGGTTTTTAATGACAATTTTAATGTATTTATTTCTAATATTATTAGTTACATTAGATTAAGATTGTTATATTTTTTTCTAGATTATATCATTGGAACTGAAGCCATCCACAGTTTGTGAGATAAGTCTGAGAAGTGTTACATTCTAGATTATATCATTGTGCTCAGAGTCTTGTAGCTGTTGTTTCCTCATATCAACTCTACTCCATAATGTGTTGTTCTGCCAAAATAGTTGCTTCTTGGGGTTACTTTCTTCAGAGTAAAATAGTTAATTACAGTGTGTAGCAGATGCTAATCCACACATAACTTATAGAAAGAATTTCTCAATATTGAACCAATGGGATTAATTCTCGGTCCAATTAAAGTAAATTAAATTGAATTAACAAGAAAAAAGGGGTAAATTTGGGGAAACTAGATAAGAAGCAGGAACTATGCTATTCTTGAGTCATAGAGGGTTTGTCATTCCTGCAAATTGACAAAAGCTTGACATCAAGACCAAAATGAAAATGAGAAAACAGAATTCAACAAATTAATGATTATGTATAAACACTTAATGAATGAATTTGATCATTCTTCTCATGTTTTTTGTTCTAATACTTTGTCTATGTTACACCTAGATTTTGCTAGGCATGAACTTCAAATCTACCGTGGACATTCCAATCCAATAGTACCTAGTTAATAATCCTTGTTATGTTATATGCAGGTGAAGACAGTGGCTCGGATTGTGAAAAATGATGCAAGGAAAGTAATTTGCAAGGAAGCAGAGAGGATCAAACCTGTGGCTGTAGTTCTGGGATCAAGAGGCAGAAGCTTAATTCAGAGGTTTGCCTCTCCATTCCCTCTGCAGTTATCCAATACTGTTCTAAATTTCTGATGCAAGAGTATGTTTCTTTTTTGTTCAGTGTGCTACAGGGAAGTGTTGGAGAGTACTGCTTCCACCACTGCAAAGCAGCACCTGTTGTCATCGTTCCTAGAAAAGGTTTGCAGTGTGCCTCTGTCATTCTTTTCAGGGTTGTATTCTCTTGTAAGTGAGTATTAAAATCTTAAAGGAGTTTCATTTCCTTGATTGGCAGATGCTGGAGATGCATCAATATTGTAGTGAAGCTTTGTACGTATGTCAATTGGCCTTGTTAATATATCTAACAGTCATGTTTAGTGAAATGAAGATTGGTTCTGACTCATTTTCACCAAGAATAAAGATATTTTCCTTACATATTTTCACATGTTAACCACTAGCATGTTATTAATTCAATGGCTTAGTAACTCATTTTCTCATTGTGTTGTTTAGACTTTCTTTGATGTTACAAAGCATTTGGACAACTTTATTTTTTGAATAGGTTTATTTGAGTTGCTGTTAGATTCTACTGGTATAAATATACTATTCATTTGTAGTTGTAATTAATGTGACTGAAAAATGATGGTAGTGTACTATATTTTGTTTTAAAGTATTTCTTTTCTTTTAATTTTCTTTTACATTTTTAATGTCTTGTTTAAATATTTTTTTTAATAATAAATTATCAGTAGTGTAAGAATAATGTAAATTAATTTTTAAAAATTATAGACAGGTTTGTGAAGGTTTGAAACCTCCACAAAATACCTGTTATTTTTAAAATGGAAAAGTCTTTTTGTGGGGGTTTTGAACCGCCAAAAATATTGACCAAAAACTGCCACAAAAATTAAATATAAAACCCCCACTAAATACACACAAAATCCCCCACTGAATAGATTGTGGAGGTTTTTAAAAACCCCCACAAAAGACCTCGTGGCACCTCAAATTTTGGGGGTTTTAAAAATCCCTCACAAATCATTTGGTGGGGGTTATAAACCTCCACAAATAAGAAAAAAAACTGCCACAAATAAATAAAAATCTTATAGTGAAAGGAAGATATTAAAAAATAAAATAATTATATATATTTAGCGATTCTAATACATAGATAAAGTTTAGATAAAAATAAGCTTTTGAAAAACATATTAAAGGTATTTTAAAATTACATATAGTTTTCTATTATAATTTTATATTCTTATAAAAATAGAAATAAAGATTCAAACTCTTTTTAACTTAGGGTGTGTTTATTTTGGTATTTGAAAAAGGATAAGCACGTTTAAATTTTTTAAAAGCTTTAATTTTTTTTTTGACTATTTTTTTCATAAATGTATACATAATTTTGTACTTAAAATTAAGTTTATTAGAAGCAATAATTTTTAGTTTTTATTTTGACTAATGGGTGTTTAGCCATTGATTCTAAATCTTTATTTTTCTTCAATAAACCTTACTCTTTGTACGGATTTGTATATATTATTGTTTTATTTATAAAATTTTTATTATTTTTTTAGAAGTAAATACTAAATCAGTATTCGAAAGATTATAAATAGTACCTGATTTTTGTTATTGATAAAATAATTTCAAAAAATTTTTAAAATTTGACAAAATTATCCAACAAAAAAAAGATGACGTCACAATAAATGAAAAACACTGATGTACTTATAAAAATATTATTATTTTTATAAGTTATGCTTTTAAAATATGACTAAATAAATACTTTTATGAGATAATATTTCTCATCTTTTATTGAAGAACATGAAAAAAATAGCAAAAAAAATTATTAGAGATATAATTATTTATGTATATCTTTTTTAATTATTTAAAGTTAAAAAAATATTATAATATAATATTAGAATTCTATATTTGAAAGATCTAGAGTTTGATTTTTTGACAAATTAAAAAAAATAGTATAAAAAAATAAAAAATTATATAAAAAATTAAACAAATTTAAAAACAGATCCTTACTATAAAAGAATATTAGAGAATAGAGATAAATATTGGTATAAAAATTATCCAGAGGATATTCCCCACGGTTCTTATAAATAAATGCACGAGAAGAACGTGGGGAAGGTCCAGCGTCCACATCATAGGGTCCATCTTAGACAGTTCTTTCAACTTGGACCGCACAAGTGTTTCAGAGATGGAGATGGAGATGGAGATGCGATAAGGTGGGATGGGACCATGAATATCATGCTTGCTTTGTCTCTTTGCAAATTATAAAAATAAATAATAAAATAATTATCAATAATGCAGCTACTCGTCGCAGTCTATCAATTGCTTCTACTTACTTCCACAATCATCACAGACATGGTCCTGTTCTCTTCCTCCTCATGCATTCACCGTCTTATCTACCCTTAATAACTCCACCTACCATAAATAATTTTCCTAAACTTTTTGCAAAGAAAATGATGCATATTACTCTTAATAAATTGATATTTTTTTTGTACATCTTTTTATTTTATGGTATGTGTTAGAAATAAGAGACTAAACTGGAGAAATGATTTGTATATTATTGAGTGTATTCAAGTTGTCTATTCAAGTTATTTAAAATGATATAACATAAAAAAGTATTTATAAATGCTAAGAAAATCGTAATAATAAAGACGTAATATTTTATAATAAATATTCAGATATACTAATTAATTGTAATTGATTTTAATTATATTCTAACAGTATGAATTAAATTATAGTTTTAGATAAGTGATATTCTTACATCGGCATGATTGGTAAATAAATTTACATTCGATAACTTACATTAAATGTCAATTTTGTCAATTTAAGTTAAGTTGGAATAACATAACATATAGGTCATCACTTGCGCAAAGTTTTGTAAAAATAATAGACAATATTAAGAATGTTATAATCAAACAGTAGTTTACCTATATATATATATATATATATATATATATATATATAAAAGACTCTTTTTTAAATTTGATAACTAGTGGTTGATCGTGTATTTCATAGATATATATATAAAAGACTCTTTTTCAAATTTGATAACTGGTGGTTGATCGTGTATTTTATTATAGTTCTATGATTCATAGTATCATTTTTTATTTGATACCTTTGAATTCCATGTTCGAAGTTGCGATCGAATCGATTCTTTTTAATGAATCGATTCAATACATTTCTTATGTACCCATAGGTGCTATTTTGAAGAGACAGTTATCGCACTTGGAAACCTATCTGGGTGGCATTAAATATATGACTGGAAAGCATTCATTCCCCTTCGATATCTTACACCTATAGTCTTTTTGCCCTGGTGCATCTCTTTCACATTTCAAAAAAGTCTGGAATCTTGGGTTACTAATTGGTGGAATACTAAGTAACCTGAAATTTTCTTGAATATCATTTAAGAAAAGATTATTCTAAAAAAATTCATAGAATTCAAGGAACTATTCCTCTTGGATGCTCTTCATAGACAAACTTGGGATTTGTGATCCCAGGTAAGATCGGTTCAAGATCATGGGATCCTTTTCTATCAGATACGAAGGGCTATTTCAAAAAATGTACTTCATAACTACTCCTCTTACTACAGGACGCTTACCTAGCCAACATTTAGATCCGGCTCTACCCAAAGTTTCTGGTTTACCCCAACATTCCCCACTTGTCCGACTGTTGCTGAGCAGTTTTTGGATATCAAACGGACCTCTCCAGAAAAAAGATGAAAATCTTGGTAATATTTCGAACCATTCATGAACATCACAGCAAAGAGGATTAAAATGTTTATAGCTCCCACGTAAATAAGTAGTTGTGCGGCAGCTACAAAATGGGATGGTTTCGGCTAATAGGGATAGAGATAGGAAAAAAAGGGGTTTCGCAGTTTGTGGATCCATCGAATAAATGCAATAATTGGTAAGAATAAAAAAAAACAATACAATAGGTATAGTAATTTATTGTATAATATGTACAGTACCACTCTGATTTAAATGTATACAAAAAAGTTTATACATAGGTGTAATACTTCGTTTTATTTTTTAATTACTTTTATCTATTTTATTTTTTGGGCCTTTAAATATAAATTAACAACAATAACAACAAAAACAACTTACGTCACTCAGGAAAACAAATTTTTATATGATTTGTTAGGAAGAGAAATCTTAAAAGTTAGATATTACCCGTGATTTTTAAAAATAGAGGGATAGAAGAATCTGTCAAGAGCGAATTATAAAGTTTTAATTAAAAAATTTCAAAAGTGAATTTTCTAACTGTAATTTATTTTTTTATCTTTTAAAAAGTGAATTTGTCGCTGACAATTTTTTTTTATTTTTAAAAAGTGAATTCGACGATGTCAAAATTGTTTTTTTTATATTTTAAAAATTCAACTAAGCGAATTGTTTTTATTATATTTTTTATTTTTTTAAAAAAAATATGCCAATGACAAATTTTGAGTTAGGGGTAAAAGTAGATCGGACTATTTGATGGGATCGTGATTCAACTAATTTTAGACTCTGTTAGACTTGGTTCATTTTATTAAATAGGTTAAGTTTGTGTTTTTTATAAAGTTTATCAGTTAAAAAGGTCGGTCTATAAGCTTTAAAAAAAACCAACAAAACTTGTTGATCCGAAAAATATTCTTAGAGTAGACTTTTAACTATTTATTTATATTAACACAAAATCAAATTAAAAAAATTAATAGTTAATATTAATTAAGATTGTAATTTTTTATTTTAAAAAAAAGTTTATAAATTATAAATATAGTTATAATATGTGACTAATGATATATATATATATATATATATATATATATATATATATATATATATATATATATATATATATATATGAATAATTATGTTTTACGAAGTATGAATTATAAATTTTAAAATATATTTAATATTAATTTGTATTTTTTAAGTTTATTATTTTAAATTATAATTTATAAAACATATTTTTTAAATAGACTTGTGTTTGTCAAATTTTAAATAAATCGAATTCGAATCTGAAAAAAAGAAAAAAAAAACTACAAGAGATAAAGTATAAATTTGTTTATAACAAGTTCGTCAAAATTAAATATTGGTTCGACACAACCCATTTCCACCTAAAGCACCTCATCTCAATAAAAAAATGATATTACACCATTCTTTTAAAAATTAAAAAATATATATATACAAGTTAAAAAGTGATCTCAATCAACGCACGTTACTTTTTCTTCTTGTCTTTTTTTGATCGGGCTTTTCTACTTAAGCATCATGATTTTCAATGTCTTTATTCCTTTTCAATCTTTAATCGATCTTTTCATTTTTTTAAAAAAAAAAATATTTTCTTAGTACTACTAGACGTACGTACTACTTTTATTATATTATTTTTCACGCACGCTAGCTATAATCGATCTTCATTAGTGTTTTTTATTTGGGAAAGGATGAGGAGCCAATGAAATATTTATACAATATGTACAATGAAAATTTATGGAGTATTAGAGATATAATTATTAGTGTTACATTTTTCCATCAGCCGAAGTTTTTGGGATGAGTGGTATCATGACATGGTATTAAAGCATTAGAACCGAAAGGTTTAGAGTTCGATCCTTGGTGAACTTTTATAGCATGGGATGTTCATTTCATAACTCAATAGCCATTGTACACATTGTACAAATAGTCCATTGTCTCCCTAGCAGGATCCTTTTTATTTAATTATGTACAATAATACTATTCATCTATCATGCCTTATATATGTACAATAATACGATGATTCTTTCAGAGAAAATTAGTATTGATATTTTATTCATTAATAAACTCTATCAAAATATTACTTATTTTTATTCTTTTAGTTTTTGCTATCTTTGTTCTCTCTTCTATGTTTGTTTTGTTTAAAAAAAAAGGACGTGTAAGTGAGAAATCACTTTCTTTTATGCGATTTTTTAAGAGTTAATTTTTGTGTACCAATATATTTAATGCAAAATGATTTTACATTGCTTGTTAATAAAATTTAAAGTACGATAATTAAATTTTACTAAAAAATATCTCTACATCAAATATGATAATTGCTTTTGTTTTATTTCTTAATTTTTAACAATTATTCTTAAAATACTACAGAATTAGAAAAAAAAAATCCTAAATTAATAGGATATTTTGGTTTTGGTAGCATGCGAACCAGCTTAGTGATAAATAAGAGTGGCAATAATGAATGGGATAAAAGAGAATTTAAACTTTATCTTAATTTTATTTGCGAATTTAAAGTTTAAACTTCTTAATCCAAATCATACTCGTATTCTAGACATCTCTATACTCGACCATATCAGTTTCGACCCACAAAATACAAATTTATTTTGATTGAAATATAATATTGTCTTTTTACAGTGAATTATATCAAATATTATTTATGTAGGATTGATAAATTGAGTTACTAATTAGATTATACTAAGTATTTGTGTAAAAAACAGTATGTACTAGGGGTAGTAATTTCTGTGTTTTGTAACTATCAATTGACCATCAATATTATTTTTAATGCTGTGAGATTATATCCAATAGTAAAAGATTATTTACTTTTTTTATGATTAAGTGCTGATTACAAAATATACTCCTAGACTTTTCCGCATTAAAAATGTGAGTTGAGCTGCGGATCAAAATACTAACATGGGAGACGGTTAAATATTCGCAAATGCTTGTAGCATTTAGACTGCATTTATTTATAGAGATATGACACTCAGACAGAGACATAGAGATATAAAATTGTATTTGATAGGGAAAATATGGACAGAGATAATATGTCGAGAGACACTGAATTAGTATATTTGTCCATCCTGACAGAAAAGATACAGAGACACTAACAAAAAACACAACTTATTTTTTATTTTTTCTTTTATTATTCTTGTTAATTTTTTATAATTATATTTTTTACTATTATATTTTTCATTTCAAATTTTTGAATGAAAAAAATGAAAAGAAATTATGTTTTTATAATTTGTTCTAATTTATAACCAAACAGAATACAAAAATATAAAATTTTATGTCTCTGTCTTTTATGTCTTGTTCTCAGTCTTATCTTATCCTATTCTCAAAAACAAACTCAGTAAAAGAGTAGTTAATGAAAATTCACAAAATTTTATAAAGACAGAAATTTACTCTCACGAGTAAATAAAAATTAGAGTAGGAATCTGTAAAATTTTCACAAAAAAAATGACTTAAATATTTTTATATATATAAATTATATAAGTAATCATAATTCATCCTATTAAAAATTGTTATATTGTTTTATTAAAATTTTTATTTTATTTTATTTTAATATATTAGAGATTTTGTGTATATATTTAATTACTTTAAATTTATATTTGAATTGTATTTAATTTAATATATTTAGGTGAATTATATTAAATTCTATTATGTCGTATGTAGATTATTTTAAAAACTTAATACTCTTAATAGATATATATTCGTAGTCATAGATATTCATCTCCCAAAACAAAAAAACTCATAACAAATTAAAAATGATATATAAAAAAATAAAAATTTATTTACAGTCGACTTCAACTATCAACTTCACATAAAGTGAGTGCCACTTAAGTTTTTATTATAGAGAAAACATTTTATGGATGCAAACGGGAAAGGGTTAGAGATTCCCACCCTTGAGACCCATTGTCATCTCTAGTACTACGAGCCCTCGTGATAAAGAATCTGCGTTTTGTGGCCACATCCACATACTTAACTATGCAAGAGACAAATAAATTGCTATCCGCCACGTTTTTGTTTCATTCTAAATATTGTCACATAATTAATCACATTCATGCCAAAGAATAATTAATTAAATAGAATTGTTGTCGCTATTAAATATAATTTTATAAAAAAATTTAAAGATCAGTAATTTTTGTATTTTTTAGTCAGCATTTAATCATAAAAAAAAGTGAGTGATTTTTTACTATTGGATATAATCTCACATCATTAAAAACATTATTAATGGCTAATTGATAATTACAAAATACCAAAGTTACTGGTTCCTAGTATTCCTCTAATTTTATTTTGATTTTATACAAAATATTTTGATCCAGTCAAACATTTAAAAATTAGTTACTTTAATTTTCACCGTTACTTTATTATTCTAGTTGTAACATAGTATTTTAAATATTGACTTGACAAGTTATAATTATATAGAATATGATGTTAATAATTAATTAAATAAGTTGATAGCAAAAACTAAAATAATTTTTTTTTCAGTTTAGTTGATTGACAAAAACAAAATTTTGTTGTGATTAAACCGAAAAATAAACATTTTACAAAAATAAATTTTTTTAAGAAAATAAATTCATAAGTCCATCTGAATAAATCCCATCTGATTATAACCATTCAAGAAATATATGTTTTAGGTTTTTTAATTTAAATAAAATAAAGAGTAACCAGTATTATCTGATTCCCTTAAACCAATTTTAAAAACATAAATCTTCTATTCTTAACAATATATAAATCGTTAATCTTAAAATAATTTATATTTTAAAGTGCTCTCGAAAAATATACATAAATTATCTTAAAGTACTGAAATTTTAAAATTAACGTCAATCATTTTAGAATATAATAATTTACACATTTTACGCTTAAAATATATTAAAGAAAAGACGATTTATCTACAAGAGCTAATTCTCACCCACTTAGAGCGTTTTAACCATTTATTACTTGTCAAAATTTCATTTGTTGTGAGAGCATGTGTATAAGAATTTAATTTCTTACAACCTAGATATATACACTTATTAGTTGTAAATTCACTAGCTAACTCATTATATTGATTACACCATAGTTGCAAAATGTTGACTATGTAGTATGGCTTTAGACGAAAAAATAGTTTTTTAAAATAAAAAAGTAAAAAATTTAATTATAATTGATTTCGTAACTTATATTACTTATAAATTTCATAATTTTAATTTAATAGTGATTAGACTATCACTTTTTTATTTTATTAATATCTTATTTAAAAAAATCTACTGATTAAAAAAATATATTGGCATTATTTTTTATTTGACTCTCTAGTTCACAAATTTATACGTAGCTTAAAATTAGTCACTGATAAAATATATATATATATATATATATATATATATTAAAATTAAATTAAATTATATATGTATTTAATTATTTATATATAATATATTAATAATTAATTTTAATGATTAAATTTAATATACAAATAATATTTTTAATATATAAAATTCAAATTAAATGAATCTCATATTTCATATCTTATAAAATTATTTTATAAAAGTCAACTCAATAAATAAATATTAAAAAAAATTAAATGATTGCAAAAAATATTTAATATATATAAAAGTAATTGACATCGTGACTCTTTGTTGTTGTTTAGTACGTAGCTCTTTATGAATTGTAGGGAACATATATTCACTAAACGTAAATCGTCACATTTGTTGTGCATTTGAAAGTTGCGCATAAATCGTTATAGGTTAATAAAGAAGGTTAACTTTTGTATATAAATCGTTCTTTTCTAATATATTTTAGATGTAAAACGAGTAAATTATTATATCATGTTGTGATAATTTACGTTAATTTAAAAGTTCAGTATCTTAGGACGATTTATGTGTATTTCTTGAGAATATTTTAAAATATAAATTATCTTAGAATGTAACATTTAATATATTCAAAACACACAACCCTAAAATAATTTATATATTATTAAGAATAGGAGATTTACATTTTTAAAGTTAGTGTAGGAAATCCGGTAATATTAATCACTCTTTATTATATTTAAATAAAAAAACCTAAGTTTTACAATTAAAAAGAATAAAAAAACCAACAATTATAAAGAAATATTCTTAACAATTTTCGTTTATAAAAGAGAAAAGATTAGAGGAAAAACAATGTGGAGAATGATTTTGATTCTTCCTTATACTTATTAGATGTTTACTTTTTATTCATGAATTTAATTTTGATCACTACAAGAAAAAATGTTTATGGCCACGCTTTTATGAGGGTGGCGATTCAATAAAGATTTGGCCACGTTTGTTCTTGCTACGCTTCAAAAATGTGGAAAAAGGAATCAATGGCCACGCTTTTATGAGGGTGACAATTGATTCGAGATTTGGCTACGCTTTTTTTGTCACGCTTAAAAAACATAGTCATAGAGAGAAACTGACGCGCTTTTAAAGCGTTGGTGACATAATTTTATTATACTGGTGTTTTAAAAGCATGGCCGCGACGTTTCCTACAAGTCTTTTGACATGCTTCAAAAGCGTGCCAAAAGATTCCCAAAAAAAAATTCAAAGGACTCGTATCCTTCGAAATGTCTGAGTTACTTTATCTTTCAAACTTTATCTTTCTCCTTCTTCAAAGAATCCTAAGCCCTAACTCCTTCTTCAAACATTAAGCCCTAACTCCTTCAGATAACCCTAAACCCTATATTCATTATTGTACCTCACCTTAACCTTATTTTCATTGTGCCTCACTCTCACCCTAACTCCGCAACGACGGCACTCTAAAGAACCCCAACACTCCACCAAGTACGACAACACTCCGCGAAGAACGTCGCCGCGCTCGCAATGCCTCCGCCACAATCCTTCATCTGGCACCCCTAACCCTCCTTCTGCGGTGACTCACTTTGGCAGTGACTCCCTCCGTTCACCTGTCATCGCAAACCTTTCGTCGACACTCCATCCGCCGCCGCTCCCTCCGTCGTTGCCCCTTTTGTCTCCCCTGTACGCTGTACTGCAAACCTTAACCTTCCGTCTTGTGTTTTGAAAATTTGTATCATTCACTCTCTATCTCGTTCATTTTCAGTGACGAAGAACGAAGAAGAATGACGATGGTTATGGATAGTTGTTATCACTTCGATTTTTAGTATTTTATTAAAACATGTCATATGATCAAACACATTTTTTTAGTGACAACTTTATGAAGGCTGGATTAGTTGATTTAAAATTACTTGTCCTTGTCTAAATTTTAAAATTATCTATAAATTTGTAAGATTTTTTTTACGAAGATAAAAAAATAATAGGTTACTGAATAAACTTATAGCCACACATTAAAAGAGTGGTCATATTGTACACTAGTCATCAACAATCACGCTTTTATTTTTACGTTTTGAAGCGTGGCCATATCTCCCTCTATTGGCACACTTTAAAAGTGTGGTCATATCTCTCTATTAGCATGCTTTAAAAGCGTGACCATATCTTTCACATGCAGCCACTCTTTAAGCGTGGCAAATTGAAAAAGCGTGAAAAAAATAAAGCGTGGCGATAGGTCACCAAAAGCTTGACATATAGCAACCGACACCTTTGCAAACATGATCCTTTCAAAAGCGTGCTGATAGTTCAAAAAGCGTGGCGAAAAGCTATCGTCACACTTTTTTTGAATTTTTGCCACACTTTAAAAGCATGCCAATAGAGCTATTTTCTTATAGTGGATGTATTGTCCGTATAAAATAGTTTTATACGTACATCTAATTACATAATGTCACATCAGAAAAATAATTACTTTTCACATTAACCACATATATAATCATCCAAAACAACAAATATAATTATACGACTATATAAAATATCTTACACTATCAGTACATTAAAATTAAACTATTTATTCATTATCAAATCAAGGTATCCCAAACTATAATTGTATAGAATAAACCTATCTAAGTACCTATCGCTCAGATGTATCAATAGATAATCCATTTTAATGTGCTTAATTCTTAGCTTTAATTTTATTTTTGATTTTTTTAAAAAAATTTAATTTTTTCGACTATTAATGGTTTTAAAAAATGATACGTCAATATTAATCGAGTAAAATTCATATAAAACATCTATGAAGTATTACGATTAATTTTAATAAATTCATTTATAAAATAAAAAATATCAAATTATATATTTTCTTTTTCTTCTTCTTTTTCAATTGATATTAAAAAAAAGGGACAATTAGCAACTGACAACATAAATATAAAGAATTTTTTACTGTTATAAATGAAAGAAATTTTTTTAAAAAATATTATTTTATGAGTATTTTTTTATCTGAATACCTCCTTTTCACGAATACTCGAAATAGTATTAGAACTATTACCTTAATTTATATTTTATAGAGATCAATTTTTTTTTTACATCCATTTTTAGTTAAAAAGACTTAAAATAATAGAAATACCAAAAATATTTTCTGTCATCAATCCTATTTAGTAATAAGTCTTGAAATAAAAGAAATAGCCTAAATATAACATTGTAACCATTAGACAATGTACTCCTCTTTTAAAATAATTTGAGACTATAAAAGGATTTCAATCCAGTTCTCTCAAGAGGACTTTTTCTAAAAACTAGAGAGATCATTTCTATCTTTTACTCTCCTCTAATTGTTCTTTACTTTATTCATCAAATTCAAGTAAAAAAATTCATAAAATTGCATTTGAGTGCTCCACTAAAATATCCAACAGCAAGTTTAATTAACCTTAGCTATGATCTGTGAGAAGATTTTAACAGCATTATTGTGTCTGTCGCTGGAGGTGGCTTCATCATCGAAATAGTGGGCTAAGCAGGTCGAGGTGGTGGAGGAGTCCACTCTGGTGAAGTAGCTGGACGACTTACTGATGATGGGGTGGCACAACAGAAGGGCCCACGTAGTTGGAATTAAGGACTGTGATGAACGACTGATCTTGTGTACCCATTGCTTGTGATGTCCCAGAGGTAGTTAGAGTAAAGGGCGATGACTGAGAAGTCTTAGGAGTATTAGCATACACCATTCCTCTACCCCTCCCACAAGGTCGATTCGTGACACCTCTACTTGTCATCTATAAAAAAGAGTATATCAATTAACACCAGTCATAAAAATAAAATCATAAATGCAACAGAATCTACACGCATAAAATTTTTTGCTTAAATACTAATGCTTGCAGACATGAAAAGTTTTCTATATCTAAACTGTCTCTAACAAAGTTAGTTAGAATTAATTTAGATTCAAAAATTACTTAAGATACAAAAAGTTAAGTAGAAAGAGCTACATTGTGGAACATATCAAAATTAAATTAAAATTTGAACTAATGTATAAACTTCAAAGCTGATTAAAAGACTTTTATTTTTAATTTTATCATTCAATTATATATTTAAATTTTTAAAAATTTTGACAAAATTTCTCATTTATAATTAAAAACTTCTTAGCTTCCAAATTTAATTTTTGTTGTTTTTACAAACCAAATAAGGGTTTTAACAAAAATTTAGTATAGTTTTTCTTTAATTTAAAGATCTCAATAAAAAAGATTTATCAAATTTTCACATATCAAATAGTTGCAAGCATTAATCAAGTACATATTCAAGCATCAAATTTTTACCGTTGAATTTATCGAAAAAAATTGACAATAAAGTGTTCATTGTTGCCTAAATAATAGATTTTACTAAATTTTGTTTCGACGGAGAATCTAACGGTAAAATTGGCGCTAATAAAATTAATTTTTGTGCTTCTATTTACTGTCAGATTTAATTATAGAATTTTAAATCCAACGATATATAATTTATTCGAGAGACGATTTTTCATTTGTATTATTAAAAATTTGCCATTAGATTCAGCAGTAATGTCTATCGCTAAATTCAACAGTAAATTCAACGTTATTCAATATTTTTTATATAATGTCAGCAATTTAGTGGCATCATGGTAGGGTAACATGTGTCATTGCTAGATTGGGCCATGTCAGCAGACAACTCAGTGAGAAGATGAGATCAACAGAAGTATCGGTCAACTATAGCAAATTGCGTTGGAGGAGGCAGGCACATATTCAACCTAATGACAAGGACTTGATGATTTGTTGGCACGGATTGAACAATTGAGGTCACGCTTGGGAGATTATCAATGGAGAGAAATGTAGTAGACTTTAGGAGACACGTGGACTCGCATTCGATGGCAGTTGGCAGTAGGATTTAATTTGGTTCGTTGAACTCGAAAGGAGAAGAGTAGAACGATGGTGTTTTTATCGGCGAAGCACCAAAAGAATTCAAAGAAGATATATCATAATTCTCATACCATATTATAATAAGAATAAATTTAAGGATAAAATACACAATTAAATTAAATAGAGATTTAAATTACATAATTTTATCAAATTAAAAAATATTACTTGAAATATGCTTTTGAAAAATTCATGTAACATTTTTTAATTTAATAAAATTATGTAATTTAGACTTACATTTAATTTAATTGTACATTTTGTCCTATTCAAAAAGTTAAATAATATTAATTAACTTCACTATAGTTACACTAGTAATATCTTTAAATAATATTTAGTTCTATTTAAAAAAAGGTTCTCCTTATATATATTAGAGTAATATTATATAATCAATAAAATTTCATTTTCGCTAACAATTAATCAATTTAAACTATAAAATTTTAAATTTCAATAATATAAAAATAAAATTTTCATCTAAAATATTGATTAATATTGATAAAATTATAATCAAATTAGGTTGGTTTAATAGTTAATTCACTAATCTGCTTAAGCAAATGTTACGGATTAGTCTTTATTGATAAACTCTTAAATATAATTCAGATTTACAATGAATTAGTCATTAATCTATCTCTTTAAAAAATATAATAAAACATAAAATAAAATATTAATAAAATTATTTGTTTTTTTTAAATATTTTTCAATGTTATCTTCTGGTGGGCTATTCTAAATTTCTAATCTATACTTTTTGTCTCAAGTGTTGTTCATAATGTCTCCACCTTCCAAGAGAAATAATTGTTAACGGAGAAACAACTATGCATGGAACTAGATGACGAATCCGAATTAAATAATGCGAGGCATCGATCTGTTTTTTATTTTTTTTTCCCATGACGTACATGAATTATGATTTATGAGTTAGAAACTAGAATATCTAGGTTCGGTTTGAAAAGTTTTAAAAGTAATTTTTGTGAATTATTAATTTATGAAAAGTAATAATATTAATGTATGATATAATTTTTAAAATTAAATTTTAGTTTTTTAAAAAATTATTTAGGAACTTATAAAAAAATTTAAAATAATTTTTTTCATAATATTATTATTATTTTTTTATCATATTTCTATAAAATAAATACTTTTAGAACTAAAAATTTAAACATAAAATAATTTATTTATAAACTACTTTTAATATAACTATTTATTATTTAAGTTATTTTTTTAAAAATAAAAAACTTAATTAAACTGTTTATCCAAACTAAATCCTAATCATACAAGTAATTTGAAAATAAATATAAGATTTGTATTACATATATAGATGTTTTTTACGTTAAAATAATTGTCTAACACACATATAAATACATAGGCTTAGGAGTTAAGATGCAGTTATAAACGAAAATTAATATATATCATTTTTATATTTATTTTTTATTTAATAATTCACATTTTTTAATGCAGTAACTTCTAAATTAAAGTAATGAGTTATGCCAAATATTTTACCATCAAAGCAGAAGGTTAAATTCAAATCATTGTCACCTGTCAGTATCTATCCTAATACCTAATCACATATATTCATTTTTAAAAATATTATTTATATATTAAAATTAACTACCAAAATTAATAATTAATATATTTGTATATAAATTTTAATTTATTTTTAATATATATTTATATTTTAATATATATTAATAACTAATTTTAATATACACATAACATAACTATTCATCTTAGTCACCAAAATGTGTAACCATTGAATATGGTACCAAAAAAATCGGTTTCTTTTGTTATATATTTTTAAATATTTTCAAAATTACTCGGACTACTAATCTATTTGTAATAATTATATGGCCTGTGCTATGATGACTATTATGTTGATTATAATGGCTATACAATTTTGACAATATTTAAGATGATTTTTTTCTATTTCAAAATATTTTTTAATGTAACGAAACAAAAGTAAAAAGTAAATATTTTTATGCGTTACTACTAAATTTTTGTCGGAAACTTTTAATGATCTATTGTAGTATTACTAAAGTTGTATCTAATCCAAAATGCCATCCAGATACCTTCACAATCGTCCATTTTATCTTAGCTTTCCGGACGGTTCCCACTTTCCACGTTATAGGTAGTGCCATGTGAATTGATCCGCACTGTTTCGTACAACGACCATATTAAATTATTACTGCTATACATAATAAATGATGAGAAAACAACATTGATTGTTTTTTTTTTTTTGAGAAAATAAAAAATAAATATTTGATCTTTTAGTTTGTAGATATTTAAATTTTTAATAATTTAAAATATTTAAATATTTTATTTTTTTTAATTTAGATATATTAATTTTTCTGTTCATTTGAGTTTAACGTAGATATAACAAAAAAATTAAATATAACTTCTATTATATTGATTTAGTTGATATACAAATATACATATTAAATTTTTTTTAAAATAGAATAAATTAAATCTAAAAATCAATATGTCTATAGTTTAAAAAAATCAAAAATGTCAATAATATAAATATTTAGAAAAAAAATTAAAAATTTATTTATTTTTTTCTTTTTTTTTCGACAAAAGAAGAGTTAAATCTAAGATTTAACTAGTTTTGTCTTAAGATACATTTTAAAAATATAATAATAAAATAATTTTAATGCTTTCCCGACAAAAGGATTAAGGGTCCGTTTGGAAAACACTAAAAAGTTACTTTTTTCAACTTTTGATTTATAGAAAGTTACGTTAATATGTTTGGTACAATTTTTTAGATAAACTTTTAACTTTTCAAAAAGTTATTTAAGAACTTTTGAAGAAGTTAAAAAATATGACTTCTCCTATTTTCAAAAGCTATTTTATCACTCCTATTATGCACAACATTAAAATAAGGACTTCTATAATAACTTTCCAAACTCAAAATAACTTATTTAAAAGTTAATATTAATAAAAGTCTTTATATTTTAAACTCCTTTTTCAAAAGAACTTATTTAAAAAGTTTAGCCAAACTGGCCCTAAATGTAATAGGGATAGATACGCAAGTTACAATTACAAAGATGAAACAATTAATGGGCATCCTCGAGTGAGGGCTCATTAAAACTACTTCCAGAAAATCCAATTATTGATGATATTATTAGAGGTTTACACGAGTTGAATTAATTCGGATTTAAGAGAGAATGTATTAAATTACTATTTTATTTTAGTCTATAATAACAATAAAAATGTTTGATAGCTCATAAATTAAGTCTAAATTAGTTTGAATGACAAATTTTTGTATTGGAAGAAAATTAAATTCTAGTGACATTTATGGATAAATCAATTAATTCAGTCGAATTGATGAGCTAGTTCTTTATTCTATCATAGATCAAAGAAAAATGATACACTAATAATTTTATTAGAAGTCTCTTTTAGACTTTTCACTAGTCTAACACTCTTTTTTTATGACACTTTCTTTCAATAAAAAAATTCGTCATTCAAACTAACTTAAACTGAATTTGTAAGCTATCAAACTTTTTTATTGTTGCCCTCAATTAAAGTGAAATAGTAATTTAATAAAATGAAAATAAAATGAAAACTAACTGATAAAATTTGATCGGTTTTGATAAAAAAATTTGTAAGTAAATCTAAATCAGTCTAATTTAATTAAATTAAATTACATCAATTTAGATAATTATATATTTGATTAAAAATTAAATTCAAAAAATTTAAAAATAAAAAAATTAAAAGGAGCATATTTTTTAAAAATATAAATATTATATAAATATAAATATTAAATTAAATAAACAAGTTATTTTTATAATTAAATTTTATTAATTATCTTTAGGCATATTTTTTAATTTACATGATTTATTTGTTTAATTTTAATTTCAGCATCTTCTGTACTTGTTAACTTAATTAATTTAATTATAAAAAATACTTGTATATATAACATTACTCTTACACGAGAGAACTTTAGAATATTTTCTATCTAGCTTTCCTCCTATTATGTATTGCTAAAATTGTATCTAAACCAAATGCTGTCCGGATACCATGACATTCATTAACTTTATTTTTCGGGGTTGCTTCTAGCTACTATTTGAAAAATTGAATTTCTTTGATATGTCCATAATTCCATAGTAAACTAATCAGTAAGATATTTAAAATATTATATATTAATATAATAGTTAGGTATATTTTATATTTATTTAGTTTTATATTTGATTATCCTTTTTCTTTAATTTTGTCTATATCTCAAATTCTCGCCGTAATTTCAATATTTTTGGAATTGTATTCATATACCATCTTTTTTTATTCTGTTGCTATTAATAATAAATTGTAAACTTAAAATGTTACTTGAATTTGAAAACATAGATATTAAAATATATTTAAGATATTATATATTAATATAGTACGTACTTAGAGATATTTTGTATTGATTTTATGTTTATTTATTTGATTTTATATTGATTTCACCATTAGGATTAGATTGTATTCTTAGATTATAAATAAACACCTCTCACTGAGTCACTGTACATTCTTATTAATAGCATATGTTCATTAAATTTAGAATAAGTTACATTAATATATATTAAATTTAAAGAGAATCTAAAAATGTTCGATTTGAGTAAATTAAAAATAACTTTCTGAAATCATTTTAATTAAAATAAAATTAATTTAAATAATATTGTGATTAAGATGAATATATGTGATTAGGTATTAGGATAGTGACAAGTCACCTTGATTTAAATTTAGTATCAGTTTAGATTGATTTTAAAAAAGATTTATTTTTTATTTTTTAAAAATTATTTTATATTTAAATAGATTTTTTAAAAATTAATATTAATTTTTTCTGTTTTTTTTAAATAAAATATTATTGAATTTAAAAATAAATAAATAATTTATTTTTTTAATAAAAATATTTTTTTAAATATATCTAAATATATTTTAAACTTAATAAAAATATTTTATTTTAATAAAAAATATTTTTTTTTCGCTCCAATAACCCAATTCAAACCGAGACCTTGTGCTTGAAAATATTTGACATAACTTATTATTACTTTAATATAAGAGAAGTTACTGCATTAAAAAATGTGAATTTTTAAATAAAAATAAATATTAAAATGATAATAATACATGAATTTCGTTTATAACTGCATCCTAACTCCTAAGCCTACGTATTTATATGTGTGTTAGACAATTAATTTAACCGTAAAAAACACCTATATATATATGTGATACAAATTTTTCTATATTTATTTTCAAACTACTTGTGGCATTTGAGGTTCGTTTGAAAAGTTTTTAAAATTATTTTTTTGAATTTTTTATTTATAAAAAATAATAATATTCATATTTAATATAATTTTTAAAATTAAATTATAATTATTTAAATATTTATAAAAGAAAATGACTTTTTTTAAAATAAATTTTTTTATTATATTTTTTTTAGAATAAATATTTTTAAAATTAAAAATTAAATATAAAATAATTTATTTATAAATTATTTTTAATATAAATATTTATTATTTAAATTACTTTTTAAATTAATTAAATTATTTACTCAAACTGGATCTAGGTATTCTAGCTTCATCTCTTGCTCATAAATCATAATTCATGTACGTCATGAAAAAAAAAAAAAAAAAGAAAGAAAGATCGATGCCTCGCCATTCCATGTGACTGTTTCCCCGGTTAACAATTATTTCTCTTGGAAGTTAGAGCCATATATGACATTATTGATATATGGATAACACTTAGCTTTGAGAGTTGAGACAAAAGTATAGATTAAAAATTTAGAATAGCGGACATGAAGATAACATAGAAAAATATTAATAATTTTTATCAATATTTTAGATGAATATTTTATTTTTATATTATTAAATTTTAAAATTTAAAAATTTACTAGTTTAAAATTGACTAGTTGTTAGAAAAAAAATAATTTATTGATTATATAATATTACTCTAATATATATATATATAAGGAGAACTTTTTTTTTTAAATAGAACTAAGTATTATTTTTAAAGATATTATTAGTTTAACTGATATATTATTTAACCTTTCGAATAAATTACACTAATATATATTAACTTAAAGAGAATCTAAATATGTTTGATTTGAGGAGTAAACTAAAAATAAATTTCTGAAATCATTTTAGTTAAACTAAAATAAAATTAATTTAAATAATATTGTTAAGATTAAAAAGAATATAATATAACAAAACAGGAACTTAGTGTGGTGGATTACCTTTTTCTCTTTCTCTTCCATTTAGTAGTATATTTTTATTAATAAATATAAGTAAAATCATAATACTAATTTCAAGATATAAATGAAAGATAATTTGAAAAATAATGGAATAATAGTCCTATATTGAAAGTATAAATAGGCATAAGCCTCAAACCAATCTTCACACAACACACTCATCTAATTAATCATCACCATGGCTGCTATCTCCAAGAAAATCCTCCCTCTTCTTTCCATAGCAACCATCTTCCTCTTGCTCCTCAACAAAGCCCATTCACTAGATTCCCTTTCCTTCAGCTACAACAACTTTGAACAAGACGATGAAAGAAACCTAATCTTGCAAGGTGATGCAAAGTTTTCAGCAAGCAAAGGAATCCAACTCACCAAGGTAGACGATAACGGAACCCCTGCAAAGAGCACCGTGGGTCGAGTCTTGCACTCCACCCAGGTGCGCCTCTGGGAGAAGAGCACCAACCGCCTCACAAACTTCCAAGCACAGTTCAGCTTCGTCATCAAGTCGCCCATTGACAATGGTGCCGATGGCATAGCCTTCTTCATCGCCGCACCGGATAGCGAAATTCCAAAGAACTCGGCCGGAGGGACCTTAGGGCTCTTTGACCCTCAAACTGCCCAGAACCCTTCGGCCAACCAAGTTCTTGCCGTTGAATTCGACACCTTCTATGCTCAAGACTCCAATGGTTGGGACCCCAATTACCAACACATCGGAATTGATGTGAACTCTATTAAATCCGCAGCAACCACCAAGTGGGAGAGGAGAGATGGCCAAACCCTAAATGTTCTGGTAACCTATGATGCTAACTCTAAAAACCTACAAGTGACAGCTAGCTACCCTGATGGTCAAAGTTATCAGTTATCTCATGAGGTTGACTTGAGAGACTATCTTCCAGAATGGGGTAGGGTTGGATTCTCAGCTGCTTCGGGACAACAATACCAATCTCATGAGCTTCAATCTTGGTCCTTCACCTCAACCTTATTGTACACTTCACCTCACTACCTTAAACTTGGACGCTTCATGATATGATATGGAAGAATAATGGTCTCTATATCAAAAATCTAGCTTTCATGCATGTAAGATATGGAAATAACATGACAAGTATTGTCCACGGTCTAAGTTTTTATTTCGTAATGTTAAAGCCACGCGCGTCAACTTTCTTTTGTATGAATAATGTATGAGTTTGTTATCTTCTTATTACAAGTGTTGTCATCTTTACATTATTACTTGTTATCGCCTTCTAGAGTATCCATTTTGCACATGTTTCACATACACCATTTATCATGGTAACAAACAGGGTTAATATTGCTGGATATATAATGTCTTTACCGATCTAACTTAAATTTTTCAAATAAGTGATATCATATTTCATAATATGATATCAGTAGAATATCTATGACAAAAAAAACTTAGGGTGCATTGTTGTTTTCAAAGACCTATGAAATTGGATTGGCCTTGGTACCTTTTGCTTCTTGGTGTCGCCAAATCAATACATAAATTTGGAATATCATCCCCTTGGTCTCTATTATATTTTTCCCAGCACCATTTCTTTGTCAAACATGTACGGATATAGACGATAGGCCATATAATAAGCCAAAGAGTAGTGGGCTTTCGATCTTTTGGCTAGATTTGGTAAAATTTTAACTTTTAAAAATACTTTATTAAAGTTGGTTTTCTAACGGTACTTTTTTTTTTAATTATAACCACAATATTTAATAAATAAAAATAAAGGTAATTTATTTAATAAGCTTAATTAAGTTAAAAAAATGTATTTGAAGAAATTGTTGAAATAAAACACAAACAGAATTGCTAAACCAAGATAAAATACTGGAACGAGATGTACAAAAATTACAAAATGGAATGTCAAAACAGAAGATAGATAGAATTATTGAAAGAGGAGGGTTATGAACTAGCAACTTTTGTGTTTTGTAATCATCAATTGATTATTAATAGTATTTTTAATGGTATGAGATTACATTCACTGGTAAGAGATCACTCACTCAATTTTTGTTAGTTAAGTGTTGACTATAAAACACAAAAATTATTGGCTCCCTAAACTTTTCCTTATTAAAATGGAGCGAACTACTAAAACGAAATACAGATAAAACTATTAAAACAGGATTGATAGAATTATTGAAAATCAAAATAAAACATAGACAAAATTGCTAAAATAAAATGCAGATGAAATTATCAAAATGAAGTGCCAGAAAAATATATTGCACATAGAATTACAAGA
Organism: Arachis hypogaea; assembly: GCF_003086295.3. Lineage (NCBI taxonomy): Eukaryota > Viridiplantae > Streptophyta > Magnoliopsida > Fabales > Fabaceae > Arachis > Arachis hypogaea. The sequence continues at coordinate 119,114,439 of NC_092044.1, read as the reverse complement.
ACTCAAGTGCAAGCTGAAAAATTAAAAATATATATATAAATAATAATTTCATATATAAAAGAGTTTGACAGCGACAAAAATAATTAAAGAATACTATAATTCTGATATCATGCATATTAAAAAAATAAAAACAATATTAAAGAACATATTTTTAATTAAAATTGGGTGTGATACTTGTGAACAAAATAATTACTAATGCATATAGTTCTATATTACAAGTAAATAAGTTTAATTAGAGGTTTTAACAAGGCTTTTTCTCTATAATATATATTATTTTTTTATTTTGATTGTTATCGAAAGAAATTGATTTTAGTTCATTAAAATTAAACTTTTCTAATTGCTTTTTCCGTTATCAACATTTAACTCGTCATGTCGCTATTTAATAGAATAAACTAATTATAAAGACAAATCATTGTTAAATTTATCATACTAAAATCCAAAAAAAAAATTACAAAAAAAAAAAAATACTTTATAAAAACCAACAACTTATTATTTAAAGCCAAATTACTAATAAGTCTTAACCTTGACATTAGTGATATCCAATTATTGAGTGAAAAAACGTTGAGGAGAGGCTTAACTTCAGTAAAGATTAGAGGAGGTAAAGTGTGGGGATCTAGAACTTAATTGTTCTTTCCCTGTGCTTGCTTATTTATTAGGTTTTGGTAAAAACACAATTAAAAAATAGATTAATACAGACAAATTTAGTCTTTATTATTGACGAATTTTTTGTTACCAAAGGATTTTGTCCCTTTGTAAAAGTCTCGTTGAAAATTATGTACCGACGGATTTTTTTCGTCAGAAAATTACCGACGAATTTTTATCAGTTACCGAAGGATTTTTTCTCTGTAAATTCTTCATCCATTTCCCGAAGACGACAAACTTTCCGACGGATTTTTCGTTGATAATTACAGACGGATTTTTCGACAGATTTTTTGTCTGTAATTACAGACGGATTTTCCAATAGATTTTTCGTCTGTAATTACAGACAAATTTTTCGACGAATTTTTCGTCGGTAATTGGCAACAGAATTTTCGACAGATTTTTCGTCTGTAATTTAAACATTAGAAAATCATCCCACATTCAATACAGACAGAAAATCTGTCTGTAAATCTGTCATTAAGGTAAAATAGAATTTTTTAAAATTTTTTATTGCAAAATAAATACTTTAGATTTGTTTTCTAAATTTACTCTACCAAACACACATAATATTCATTACACGATACCTATAAAATTGGATGTTATTTTTCAACACCATTATCCAATATCTCATTGTCTCAATAAAAAGATACACCAAAAAAATAAGGAATATGCCTATCCAATATCTCACTATCTCAACACCATTATCCAATATCTCAAAACTAAAGCCATGTTGCTATAAAAACACCATGCAAGAATAAATGATGGAAACCATCTTATGGCAAAGAATGGGTAACATTGAGAGACCACCAAACCGGAAAAAGCATGTCCCCAAGCAGTGCAAGACACCAATAGCGAACTCAGATGTGACACTATCAAGAAAGGATAGACTTCAAGGAAGCAAAACCATGGAAACTATTAAGAAAGGATGGATTGCAATGCAAGCTGTTGGTGCGGCTGCAGAGATGAACAAAAAATGGGCAACATTAACTAGAAGCAAGAGTTGCAGGCGGTAAAGTTTGCTGAAGCTGTCTGAGCATATTCATCATGCGGCCAGCAGTTTGTTCCGTTGCGAGGTCCTTTCCAACACACAAAATCTACATCGCATAAAATGGGCAACATTAAATAGAAAATCAAATTAAATCAAATCAAATATGCATTGGCACATCAAAGCAGCAAATGCTTGATAAAAACTAACCTTAGCAAAAACTGAAACTACTTTAGGAAGGTAATGATTGTTTGGACCCAAAATCTCACTCTCAGACCTACAGGTAAACAAAAATAAGAATTAGAACAAAAAGAGTAAATGCGAGACTGCATTAGAAAACTAAAAAGAAAAATTTGAGTTTCTCTCTTCAGCATCAAGATCTTCAGTTTTGGTCCTCTCTGCCCTTTCTCTTTTCCTACTTGAACTAGCTGTGATCACTTGTTTTATCTCGTCAACAATGGACCTGATCGGCTTTCATCCAAAAACATCCCAAAAATCTGAAGTACACAAAAAGATCAGAACACATACTAGATTGAGGCTACACAGGAATTACTCTTTCCTTGTAATAATTTGATTGTAAAAAAAATAAGTGACGACAAAAAGGTCTTTAAAAGAAAGCAAGCAATAGGCATCCACCTTAATAGTGAAGGGGAGTGAAAATTCTTGCATAATAATATATGATTATTTTTAAAAACAAGACTACAAAAACCACAACAATTACAAAGTAGAGCAGACTTGCTATCATGTAAAAATGAGGGGCAATGGTTGAACAGATTAATAACCAATTCAATATATATATATATATATATATATATATATATATATGTATGTATGTAGAATTCTAGATCAATTATGAAACATGAAATAAACAAAACCTTTTAGTTTTGACTTTATTAGCATCACTTATAATGTTAGCTAATATATGCGAAGCTAGATTTTATTTCCAACTAGAATGTTAGGTATCAAATTTCGAGTGTAACATCCCCTAATTTTATATAATATTTATCATCTAATGATACTAACCTATAAGCATTCATTCAAAGAATCCAACATACTTGCACAAATTTCTGTATCTGATTCCTGCAAATAAATAGAAGAGGGAGAACTTCAGCACCACAAATGCTGTTGTAGAGCCTGGCCAGGCAAAATCCACCCAATATAACCTATATTAAGTTTGGTTATCAAATCCATGCCTAGACTAGGTCTCCTAAACTAACAAAAAAGTCCATACTACATTCACAAAGAAACACCTCAGCTTATATGATATTTAGAGACTGATCAACAACTCCCTAAAGGTTCAGATCATAATAACAACTTACTCATGCCATAAAAATCTAATGAATTCCATATAAATACATCCAAGAAGAGATAAACTTGTATATGGAATACTTTATGTAAAGCGTTCACCGGAACTGGGATAATACTGTCACTCAAAAACTTCAAATAAGATACACAACTATATATATATTAGGAACATGAGTTCATGATTTTAGATCCTTTTTTAATTTCTTTTCTTTCATATCCAAACCGTTTACGGTTTATTAGAGTAGGACACTAATATAAAACTTGCTTCATGTTCTTTACTTTCTTCTTTCTATATTTGCAACCAAAACATTGTTAAAAGAAAAGTGTCAAGCTAATTTAACCAATCAAACTGAAAAGCGAGACCTATAAAAAAATGCAGAATTCAATTTTTTATGATTTCTCAGCAACCAAACAGTAACGAAAACCAAAAAATAAAAAAGGAGAGATTTTTGCAAAAATGAACCTGAGAGAACAGCACAGAAGCTTCAGCAAAATGCCATCGCAGAAGCTTCAGCAAAATGCCATCGCAGAAGCTTCACCAAAGCTTCCTTGCCGCACAGAGTCTTCATCTGGTTCGCATTGCCACTTTTTGCGTCCCTCAACGGTAATACTGCTTTTCTCTGCATTTCAATTCCAACTTGGAAGGTGAAAAAAATAAACGCACAGAGGATCGATTAATTAATCACTCTAATTTGAAGCAAAATTGGGAAGTTTTGTATCAATAGAGGAACAAAAAGTTCAATGAAAACATAAGCAATAGTGGATGCAGGTATTCGACTACCAGTCTTCTCTTCTACTCACTAATTGAATAAATATCTTTTAAAAAATTTGGGCTCTTCAGATCTGCATGAAAAAAAGCATCATTACAACTAGAAAGTAGGATTACGGCTCTTCAAATTCTTAGGAAATCCTTCTAAACAAACCAAAGAATATAATAATTCAAATTCATGGCATCAAAATATAATAAGTTCAATATGAAAAGTCCAATCATTCTTCTTTCATTGTTTACAGTTTTATTAGCAGAAGTTCACGTCACTACTATACTACTATACTGCTGCTAAACTAGAATGAATATAAAAATTCTATAGCAATCTGGAGCTAGTTCCTTATATAGGCTTTCGTTTCCAGAAGCTGACCAAAATATCTAAATATTGTGAATCAAATTTTTATATAAATTAACTAGCTCGCCCATCATAACAGTAATGGCAGAATCATAGGATCACGATTTCACAATGTTGAATTTAGAAAATCCTAAAAGTCTTAAAAAAATAAGAACTACTTTTTTCTAAGCATTCCAATTATATTTGGCCCTCTTTAACTTCTCATATTTAGCAAATTAGACGATTTTTCTGATCTCGAGATGTTCAACTATACAAAATTGATAGCAATTAACCACTAATCGACACTATTTCAAACCGAATTTCGAGACTAGAGCAAGACATTGCACAATAACGCGTTTGGAATGAAAAATTAGCGAGAAACAAGGGATGGAGTTAGGGCTAACCTGGTTAGTGGAGTGCGAATAGATCAAAAGATTGAAGATCTATGCAACCCTATATATAAAGTGTTTGATTCGATTTGATTCGGTTAGTGGAGAAGTTGGTCTTTGCCGGAGAAGAAGTTATCAACGGAGTCAACTATCATTCCGAGCTTCGCTTCAAGCTTCGCCATTCAACAATAACCACCGAGTTTTCACCGAGTTGAGATGAGTTTCACGAATTGCTGCAGACGCGACGAGAGCGGCGGCGGAGGGAGCCCGTGCGACGCAAGGGATGACAGAGATAGATCCTGCGACGCGAGTGGCGACAACAGCGGCGGAAGAAGCTGGTGCGACAGGGAGAAGAAGCAACTCGGTGCCGGAGAGACTCATTTAATTTGTGTGGAGTGTGAATGGATCGAGAGGGTAGGGATAAAACTAGGGTTAACTCAATATTTCCGATGAAAAATTTTAAATTACAAACGGATTTTCCGTCTGTAACTATTTTCTACGAAAAAATTAATTTTACCGACAGAATTATCGACGGATTTTATTTTCCATCTGTAATTTATGTTAATTTATTTTTTTTGTTTTTTGACAAAAAATTTCTCTAAAATTTCATCTGTATTTCTGTGAAATAAAATCCATAAAAAATATCCATCTGTAATAACTAATTTTGTTGCGGTGAAAGCTCATTGCATTGGCCAATCTACTCATAACAATATAAAGATAAAACATATATTGTACATGAAGAAGCTAAGAACGGTCTAATTTTTTAAAATTACCTTTATAAATTTTTATTTTATTAAAAATATAATAATTTATGTATCTATTTTTATCAATTTAAATTAAAAAAATTGATATATCATAATATAACATTCAAACTTTTATGACCTAATAAAAATTTAGAATTTGATCATTATTGATTTTTTAAAAAAAAAATCAGTATAAAATCAATAAAAAAAATTTAAAAATATTTTTACTTAGATTTAAATTTTTAAGAGAAGTAAAATAAAAAATTTAAGTATATTAAAAATATTGACCATTTTAATTTATTTCTTACTTTTTTTATTACATATTTAATAAAAAAATGATAGATGAATAAACATGTTAATGTTCGCGTGTGCCTATTGATCTACTCTATTAGTTATATTTAATAAATCAAATTAACTGTAAATGACTTCCCTAAAGGTAGTGGATATTCCACATATATTCGTCCACGTTTTTCTTTTACTATAACTTCCATATAAATAATTTACATTAAAGTTGTTTTAAAAAGTGTGTCAAAATTAAAAGATAATTTTGTCCGAAGCAACTACTGGACCGCGACGAGTAGTCACATAATTATTACTTTATTTAGTGTATGTTGGGTCCCAATAACGTTGAAGAAGACATCCAAACCCAAGGATTCGCAACACTTGTTCGATCACGGAATCACTTCTAGGCTTAGATGGACCTACTAGCAATAATGTAGACCAAGAAAAATATAAAAGATGGACCCTACTAACCTCATCCAGACATCCACCTCCTCGAGATTACAATACACAACCAATTCACAACACGTGTTTATTTGTTGTACGCTTAGATCGACATACTAGACTCCTCTCCCTCGAGATTGCAATATACAATTACACGGTACAATCATGTGAGATAGATGTACCTTAAAATAAATTATAGAGCAACTTTGGTATTTTGTAATTATTAATTAGTTATTAATAATATTTTTAATAGTGTGAAATTATATTTAATAATGAGAAATTATTCACTTTTCTTTTGATAATTAAGGGTTTGTTTGGGTGAGCTTTTAAAAAGAGATTTTTTTTCAAGTTATCTTTTTTTTAAAAGATCTTATAGAGAAGTAAAAGTAATTTTATGTTTGGATATCTTATGTAAAAAGGTCTTTTTATCTATCAATTATGTTTGGGTATAACAATATAAAAATACTTTTTTATTTATTTATTACATGAAAAATATTTTTTTTAAGAAAAAAAGATCTTTTAAAAAAAGATGTAAATTACAACTTCTCAAAAAAGATCCTTTTTTATTTTACTAGTGCTTTTATTTTTACTACTAAAACTTTGTCAAACACGTTAAAAAATTAAAAAAGATATTTTTTCATTGAAAAATATTTTTTTTAACAAAATAATGACGTCCAAACATGCACTAAGTGCTGGTCAAAAAATACAAAAATTACTGATCTTTTAGACTTTTCCTAAATTATAATTTACGTAAAATATATATTAAAATATAAAACATACGTTAAATTAAATTAAATTATATATATATTTAACTAATTTAAGTTAGTTTAATAATTAATTTTATCAATTTATTTAAATTAATATAAAAAATTTAAATTTTATATTGTGTATGTAATAATAATTTATTGATCATCAATAAATTTTTAAATAAAATTTAGATTTATAATAAATTAATTTTTAATTTATTAAATTAAAAATACCGTTATATATATATATATATATATATATATATATATATATAAACACAGATCCAAATTGAAGGAAGAGGAGAATTTGTACCTGTAAACATTTTGAAAAAAAATAATAATTATATATAAATATATATACTTAAACTTTTTTATATTATGTTTGCTTTTAAAATAAAATATTTTTTTGTATTTTATGTTAAAAAATATTTATTAAACTTAATATATAATAATAATTATCTTGTTAAATTTAATTTAGTATAAAAATTATAAATAAATAAATCAATCAACTAAAAATTAGTGATAATTAACTTATAACATTGATTAATAATTAGTTAATAATTAATTGAAACTTAGTTTTCAAATTAAATACAATTTTAATTATTAGTGATTTCTTAAAAAAGTTATTTAAGATAAAAAAATATATTAACCATATATTAATATACTGTATTAAAGTTTTTTTATGAAAATATATTTTTATTATAATAATTACTTTGATTAAAAAATTTTATACCATCAATACTATAATGAGTGAATTTTATAATTAAAAAGGAGATAATGAATAGTTAAATGATTGTTTAAAAATACATATAAAAAATAATATTTAATTATGTTTATGATAAAAAATAATTATAAATTATCTTTTTTTATTTTGAATACTAAAACGTGGATCGTAAATTTTTTGTTTAATTACTCTATTGATTTCTATAGTTTTGTCAAATATTTAATTAGATCTTTATACTTTTTTTTTTCAATTAGGTTTCAATTAGGTCCTTGAACCAATTTTTTTTGTTTTAATTAAGTCCCTCTTGTCAATAAACATTACAAAAACTGTTAAAAAAAAAGTAAATTTACCATTATAACCATAGTTTATTTTTTACAAACAACTCATTCTCAACCTATTCTCAAGTTTTAATTCTCTTCACCTTTTCTCTCCTTTCTCCTCCACTGTTCTCCTCATACCTTGTGAACATATACAAACCATCTATCTTTAAAAATCTCTAACTAACAAACAAAACAAGGAAAACACAAAAACATTGTCTCCATCGTTCACAAGCTCCAACAGAAATATACACCTCTATTCACAATCCCAGCCCACTCTCCATTAGAGATATGCGTTCATTGAAGCAGCCTCTATTTATTTGTGCGGTTGTTAACAGATGAAAACGACATCCTTATCCTACCTCTCGTGGCTTTTTGTCTCTCTATCTTGTTAGCATCGATTCTTCAACGCATATGGAACAACACCGTCAACACTGTCTTCAAAATCGATTTTTTTGTAACTGAATGTAAGTCGGTAGGAATCTGCATTCCATGAGTGAAATCAGTATGTGTAGTTAAAAGCTCAAAATCATCCAATAGATAGTAAAAATAGCTCAAATAGCTCAAAAGTCAGATTTAACTTTTCAAAATGAAATTACTTGTTACAATAGAAATTTCAAGAACTAAAAACATTAAAAAATATGTACTGCAAATTTTAGTAATTCCATAAGCACAACATCAATCTGATTACAAAACCATCTAATTATAAAATAACGTTAATCATGGAAGCAAATCCAGCTTGAGCCTTGTCAACAGCATTATCCAAAATTTCATAAACCTAAGATGCACTCTGGTTCAGTTAGTGAAAACGTGGAATTCAATTTTGAAATTAGATGAAGGGGGGAATGGAGGAAGCAAAAATGACGGGAAATTTGAGGAATTCTGGTTTTCTTTTTTTGGAGGTTGGGCTTAACGACAGAGTGAGGCAACATTGGAGAAAGCAGAAACGGCTACCGGTGGCAGGAATGACAAAAACGAAGTCAGCGACCACGACGGTAGTATCTATTTAGACATTTTTCAGAATTTAAATTTCATCTTATATACATAATAATTCATTGGCTAATGATAAACTTTAAATTGAACTAAAATTTACAACAAATTAATTTTTAACCTGTTAAAATATATATAAAATACTGTAAAAAATAAAAAAAATCCATACTTAAGTTTTATTTTGTATATTTTTATTTTCACTGCTAAATTTTTGTGAATCTGTATATATGTTATTATATAAATACATAATAATTGACTTAATTGTTAATTTTTTGTATATACCTAGGATAATCTATATACATATTATATCCATACATCCATTTAATTTTCTTGACAATTAACACATCCATCGCATACCATCTCTAAAAAAATTATATAGAATATGTGTTCTCGAATACTAATTAAAAATCTCCGCATAATAAATATTATTCCCCATTCATTTGTCTATCATGAATTCCAGAGCGTCTTTTATTTGTTGTTCCAAATTTCTGGCATTATATTCGTAATATCTAACATTACATTGACACAAGCAATAAGAAGAATTTTTATCAAATTCAAACGCAATTACGAGTGTGAATTTTAAATCAATTTTTACTTGTAATTTTTAGCATGACAACCTCACCAAGATGCGAATTAATTATTCTCCCACCCTCCCCACCTAAAAAAAAAAGAAAGAAAGAAGCCAGCAATTCGTTCGTCAAATAAACTGTAAAGATATGCATTGTATGGAAATCTTATCTTAGTCTCAACAGTCTGTTTCAATCTCTCTAGAGTATCTTTTGTTTTCCAACCTAATTTAGTATTTTATTTTTGAATAATATCTTTTAATTCAATTCAAAAAAATAAAATAATTAAATACTTTAGTTTTTAATAAATTTTAATTATTAAATTAATTTTCAACTTTTTTTATTTGAGAAATTAAATGCGTTATATGTCAAATTTTCCAAAAAATTCTAGGCAAACCAGTTTTTATTTAATCTACATATAGACAAACAATATAATTCGATGAATAATTTGTTTATGAACTAAAAATTGAAACTAGTTTAATAATTAAAATTTATTAATGACTAAAATATTTGACAGAAAATAATTTTTTTAGATTGATTTAAGATATTATTCTTTATTATTATTTCGGTTTTGGTTCCTTTTTAACCAATTAAGCTAAGTAAATAATATTTATGTAAAAAAAAAAGAACAAAAGACATGTAAATCCCAAATTGTTGGATTTATTTATTATTTCATCATCCCTCTTTCTTAATAATCTAATAATTAAATTCAAATTTAGTTTAGCTGTCTATAAAAAATAATTTTAATATATAAGTACTGAACCGCTAATAAATCATTTTCGATACATCTTGAATGGTAACTAATAATTAAGATATAAATTACCTTATTATAGTTAGAATTCTAGAATTTCTTAACTTCATGTTAATTTATTAAAAAGATATATATGTAAGAGCGAAAATATATCTGAATTTATGAAAATAAATAAATTTTTTTAATTTTTTAATATTCTTTAACTAACATGTTTTTTATTTTTAATAGAATTGAATTTGTTCTTGCTGAGTTTGGCCGGTGTATAGCTCGTCCGTCGATGAATGTCTTCAAGCTTCTCGTCGGGATGAGTTATACGTCGGCAAGGAGAGAACAAGGGGGTGGGTACCTGCAAAAGACACTCCGACGCTCATGTCAGTAAGTATTTAAGAGGTATATAATAATTCTATAAATATAGAATGTAAGACATGAAATGAAAGTTATCATGTGTTATGTTGTGTTTATAATAATTCTATGAATATAGAATGTATTCTTAAGATTAGATATAGAAGGTTCTTTTTATAGGCATAAAATTGATGTTATGACCGTTTGGTCATTAAGATAAAAATGATGGTCATTAAGTCGGTAATGAAGGTGTCAGTTACAAACAAAAGAATGAATGATAGTTAACACCGAGTTATAACTCATACTGCATAATAAAGACTGAGTTATATGGTGACGGATCAGAATTGTTATTTTTTTATAAAAAATTTTATGAAAATGACTTTTATGCATTAAAGACTAAAATTTTAAAGTTATTATTTATATTTGAATATAATATCAATTAAATTATAAAATTTAAATAAAATAGTATATTTAATTTTATTTTCATTTAATTTTAAATAAAAATAATAATAATTTATTCGATTCAGAATTTGTGATAATAAATAATATATATGTCTATAAATAAATTTAAAACTTGATAATTTTCTAAGAATCACTTGACAAATTAGCCAAATAATTAAAAAGCTACGGATTGAAAGTTTGAAACCCTATGGTCGTTTCTTTTTAAGAAAAGGTTATATCTCTTTTTGTTGAGGTGGGGGACGGGTTGATGGGTACTTTTTTAATTTATTATCTACTTTCCATTTTGATGTAAGAGGTATCACAAAACGACAAATTAAAGTTAAATGTCATTGAAAATTTTAGCGATGCATATTTCGAGATCCGTACAATAATTGACAGCAATATTGTTGGAGTTGTTGAAAAAAATGAAAAAAAATACGAGGAAGTAATGTATGTTTTATACAATATATATAATAAAATTAAATTGAAATTAGAATTAAATTATAGATAATTAATTAATTTTAAGTAGTTTTCAATTTAAAATTTAAATTAGATTATGATTTTCGTTAGTTATGGAATCAAATTAAGATTATCTAATTAAATTAGAGATAATTAATTAATTTTGAGAAGTTTCTGATTTAAAATTTAAATCAAATCATGATTCCCATCAATTATAGAATCAAATTAGGATTATCTCCCTCTTTTAATACGGTGTGAACTTCTTCTCTCACTCTCTCCTCGAAGCAAAAACTGGTATAGTGCCACCACAGTTATCAGCTGCCGTCGGACATCGTGTCGACACTCTTTCGACTAGCGCCGTCATCTGCATAGGCCACCGTACGTATGGAGAACGCGCATATTGTGTGAGTCGAGCTCACGGCATCGCAGCAACCTGGACGTCCAGCGCCTCCGTTGCAACCGGTTTATGCCTTCTTCCCGTTGTCGGATGTTCACTTTCTATGTGAACGTGGATTGTTATTCTTGGGTGCTTAGTTGTAGACGATTATTGCTGGTTATGATTTATCTGACTATCACGGTTTCAAAATATTTTTTTACACGGTCATTTAGTTGGTAGCTATTCGTTTTATAAAGTAATTATGTTGTTATTTATACACGTTCACATTGGATGTTCTATTTTGTATGATTTTGGATGTTCACTTTCTCAATTTTCGTAGATGTTTATTCTTCGAGTAATTCAACAAGACCTAGACAGCAAGTTGGCGTTGGGATGACGCGAGCGTCGGGGGGTTCGGGGCTGCAACTCACGTCGGCGACGCTGACAGTTGCAGGTCACGGATGTTCGGCCGCGTGAGGAGTGATGGAGGTTCTTCCGGCGAGGACGTTGGTGCGAGGAGGTGGAGCACGACAGTTCCGGTCGGCAGGAATGGAGGCTACACGTCTCGAAAAAACAGAACAGTGGAATTTTTCTCCGGAACAAATAATGGAATTTTTTGGGGGTAGGGTAATAGTGAGTGATAAAGGGTTAATGTGAAAGAATTTATGATAAATTGGGGGTAGATATCACAAAACTAAACAGGCAACTAGAAATTAGGGATAATTATGTTTAATTTACATTATTAATACATATTAGACCAAATAAACAGCCCATTATATATATTGTATAGATACTTCATTGTCTTCTTAACGGGACTCAAAAAGTGAATATAAAAACGAAATAGTTGGATGGCTTGTGTTTTTTTTTTAAAATTGACAAAAATAAAATCCCTGGAGTAATATTTACAGAAATTAATTTAAAATAGAAAAAATAGTGAAACTTAATAATATTGTATTATGATATATTATGCAAAAATATGAATATGCAAGTTAATAGACTTGCAAAATGCAAGATGCATTTGTTATTAGAAACAACAAATTAAAAAACAAAGCCTTGCAAAACGTAACATTTAGCATGAGAATGAATGCACGTTCGAAACATGTCTCCAAGTTATGTTCGTTTAATTTGACTAACTTTACGTGGGACGAAGCAAAACTTAACGGTTTATAGTTGTACATAATGAGGCACAACCTGCATTTCGCAGGTGCACCGCGTTAAACGTTCGTGCATGTGCGACATGTGTCTCCTACTTTCATTTTTTTTTCTCCTTTAGTTTCCTTTATATATAGGTGTTGCGTCATTTGTGTTTTTCACACTATGTTGATGAGTTTATTGTATTTCTTTCGTGTGTGAAAGAGAGGGTGAAGAACTTCTTCTCTTCTTCATCAGCTTAAGTAATTTATTTATTTATTTATTTTTAATTTTAACTTAATTAAAATGATTCATAATTTTACATTAGTTGCAAAGCATATTCTTAAACATCTGGATAATTATCAATATATAAATTTTTATTTTTTATTGATATAATATTATTATGTGTATAGTACCAGTAATAGCTGAGAATCAATGAAATAGCTCGTGTCGAAGTTCTTCTTCATTACGGTAAAAATTTGTCCCGGACTGGAGCTGGACTTCCTCTTCTTTGATTGGGGATCACGACCACTTCCGGCTCTAGCTCATCAGCCCGAGCAACTGAGGATTGGTCCGTCTTACCATGGTCCACTTCCCAGTGGCACTGTACTCGAGAGGAGGCCCAGTGGAAGGCTGAGATTGAACCTCTAGTTCGTCAGGTTGAGGGGCCTCGATTTAAGGTTCAGTGGAATCAGAGTTGTTGTCGTCATCTCCAGAAAAAAAGGGTCATCAAGCGACTCAGGAAACTGTTTTCAGCTGCCATCCTAATTACAAAAGAATAAAAGAAAGCAAGTTATAGAAAAAGAAAGTTATGAAGTCGACAACAAAGCAACGATATGCAAATCGAAAAAACGGAAGGATAACAGTAAGGGGCAGGAACTTACCCACACATTCCCGACCAGCTTCCTGGTTACCCATTAGGAGATGGGGGTTAAGGTTATTAGAACTAAATATCGCCAACAAAACGTCGGCAATTTTTTGGTTTTGCTAACCTATGCTATCATAGGTGACTTTGATCATATAATTGGAGTCGGCGCCGAAACTCTAGTAGATTGGAATGCGCCTTTCTTTTTCATGTGTGAGCCATAAAGGGTGAAGACCTCAAGCCGATCTCACCTTGAAGAAGGTCTCTTTGAAACAATGAAAAGAATCTTCGAAAAGATTGAAGATCCTCTAGTTTTGCACAGCCCAGAAAGAGACGTAATCTTTCTTATGTTTACCCTCCTGAGAAGGATTTGCAAGGAGAAAGAAGTAGAGGAAAACCTCCACATACATTGGCCAAAAAGTTCTAAATACTCACAGACCATCTCGAAACAACGAATGTCAGCCTAACTGTTGGGATGGAGCTGTGAGGGGGCAACCTCGCATCTGTTTAGGAGGGCCATGATGAAAGGGGAGAAGGGAAGCTGTACTCCCAAAGTAGTGAATATAGGTTTGTACATCCACATCCAGTCAAGAACCAAGGAGCATCAAGATTGAGCTGGCAAACACGCTCCCGGAGCCCCGGTACTAGGAGTTCATAATTCGACTCCTCAAGGCCACCTTCACACAATGCTCCAGAGTCGCAGAACTCTTGTAACTCCTCCGCAGTCACCCTGGAAAACGTGCTCGTGATATCGGTAGTACACCAGGTGTAACGATTCACGGGGGGTTTACTGTGTCGTACCTACAATTGGGGCATCACTTAAACCGTGAGAATGAGAGAAGGTCCTAAGCCAAAAACTAATTTATCTTACACCTAAACTAATATCATTCTGCACTAAATCATTCTAATCTAGACCACAAGAAAAGGAACCTATGGCACCCCGTTAAAAATTATCTAACAAAGCCAATTTTCAGACCCAAAAGCCAAAAGCAATGGATAAATCATGATAGCAATGGCAAGAAATAAAGTAAAAGAGTAAAGTATCGTTTTTGTCCGTAATGTTTGGGGTAAGTTTCAAAGTTATCCCTAATATTTCAATCGTCTTATTTAAGTCCCTAACGTTTTAAAATTGGCTCAATGTTGTCCTGCCATTAGAAATCCGTTAACAGAATTGACGGCGAGACAAAATTGAGACGATTTTGAAACGTTGGAGACAAAAATGATACATAAAAATAAATTTTAGTTTTAGGCTTCAATAATATCAATTTTTTACTGTACATAGTATTCAATTATTTTTTAATCACATCTAAGTAAATTACACTTAATCACATTATTTTTATTTTAAATAAATTTATTTTTTATAATTTTACACTTAAAGTTATAAGTTAATATAAAAATATAAAAAAATTTATTTAGAATGAAAGTAGTGTGATTAAGTGTAATTTACTTAGATGTGATTAAAAAATAATTGAATATTATATACAGTAAAAAATTGATATTATTGAAGGATAAAATTAAAATTTATTTCTATGTATCGTTTTTGTCCCCAACGTTTTCACTCTACTTAAGTCCCTAACGTTTCAAAATTGTCTCAATTTTTTCCCGCCATCAATTCTGTTAACGGATCCCTAACGGCAGGACAACATTGAGCCAATTTTGAAATGTTAGGGACTTAAATAGGACGATTGAAATATTAGGGACAGCTTTGAGACTTATCCAAAATGTTAGGGACAAAAACGATACTTTACTCTAAAGTAAAATAACGTAAACAATATTACTCACCACGAAAAATGAGTGGAGAAAGTTGCAGGAGAACAAATGATGGTATTACTGTGACAGAGTGAATCTCGCAGCAAAGAAGAATGCAAGGAAAGAATGATGAAGTGAGTAAGAAAAGAGGGAAGTTAAGGTGGTGGGAGTTACGAAAGAGAAAAGGGAATGGAGAAAATGAAAAGGTAACTGTAACTGAGGAAGAAAAAGCGCGAAAGGACCAGGAGTAAAATGGACTTTTCTACGCACATTCAAATCACCCATGAAGAGTATTAAATACTCTCAGCGAGAACTAAAGCGACTTCTCCAAGCAATAGCTGGGGATAACTCATGTGCACGAAGAAAGTGTTAAAAGCGTGAATCCTGCCATCGAAGTCGCGACCAGAAGAAGACAACCACACACGAAGACACAAGACAAGCTACTGCACTAGTTGTAAGTATCACGACCTGATGTATTGGGGACACTATTTCGGCCCAACCTAACAAGACCTGGGGGTCCACCTGGCGAACCCACAACCCGATGGATCCACCACCCGATTAACCGACGGCGTCCTTCGCATGAAGCCATCCCTTTAATAATAATCTGGACAATTGGCAGAAACTTCTAGACGAATGGGCCCAAATGGAAGGGCCACTCGAGGTTGAAGAATAAAGGGGAGGGACCTACCCCTCCCCCAAGGTACGTCATTGTTACCCTAACTGGCCACCTCTTGGTATAGACATTTACTTTAACTTCAGAGTGTCTTTGTAGGTGGCCCCACTTACCAATCTACCCACACCCGAGGACTCCATCCCGCTTTCTGTCTCTTGCGTGTAGGTTCCGGCCCTCACTTCCAACGACCTCTTTACAACCAGTTCAATGAAAAAATGAACAATGGCACCGAGATCCCGTTGTGATCGGAGCTACTCCTTTCCACTCCTCCATTTTCAAAGTCTGGTTAGAAAAGAACTTTGACAAACTAACAAACATGAGGTACGATGAAACCAAAGACCCACAGGAGCACGTCATGATTTTCGAGGCCAGAATGAATCTAGAATATGTGGGAGACGCTGTCAGATGTCGTGCATTCCCCGTGATCCTAGCGGGACTGGCAATCCACTGGTTCAACTCCCTCCCACAAGGATCAATAGCTATCTTCACGGATGTCTCTAAAAAATTTCTTAACCAGTTTACCACCAAAATTGCCAAGGCAAGGCACCCAATTAAACTTTTGGATGTGACACAACGGGTTGGCGAACCCACGAGAAAGTACTTGGATCAGTTCAATGACAAGTGCTTGGAGATTGTCGGCCTCGTAGACTTCCTAGCCAGTTTATGCCTCACTAATGGCCTGGTGAACGAAGACTTCAGGAAGCACCTAACCACCAAATATGTATGGACGATGCAGGAAATACAATGTATAGCAAGAGAGTATATAAACGATGAGGAGTTTAACCATGTAGTATCCGCCAACAAACGACAGTTAGCCACTCTACCGACTCATGAAACCGGCAATGCGGAGACCAAGGGAGGGGCCAGGAGAGGTAGCCCCTGGGAGGTCGTTTAAACCGTTTTTTCGAGTAGGAAAATTCACAAACTATACCGCCCTGATTGTAGAAGTATTCCAGCAGATAGCTAATAGGGGCATCTTACCCAAGCCAAGGCAGTTGAGAGATCAGACGGGAGGAAACAAGAATCTCTACTATGATTACCACAAGGGATTTGGCCACAAGACACAAGAATGTTTTGACTTAAAAGACGCGTTGGAGCAAGTCATCCGAAAAAGGAAGTTGAATGAATTCTCACGGTTCATCCGGGAGCAAGAAAAAGGGAAAGGGAAAGGGAGCGCTCCGAGGAAGACCGTGGTTAGACGGTTAAGTCGCACGATCGCACATTGGAAAAGGTAAACCTAGCATGGGTTGACAGTGTAGAGACACAGAACCATTAGACACCCAAGAGTCTATCGAGCGTAAATCCGACGGTAATCTTGTCCTAAATTCGAATCTCTCTCTCTCTCACACACACACACATACACACACACACACCCACCTCCGGCAGCCCCCTCCCTTTCACCAGTGTCGGCTATCACCAATAGCGTTCAAAGACTGGGTAGACTCCTTGTTGCCGCTGCTATCGCTGCTGCAACCTGTGTTGCCAGAGCTACTTCCTTCCTCCCTCCAGGTAAATTGTCTTCCTCCTTTTTTCTATTATTTTTTCAATTTATTTAAAAAACCCTAATGCAACCATGCCGGTTGGCCACTGTCGCCATCACTTTGTTGTCCGTGCTGCCACCATGCTAGAAAAGTCTTTCGCACTACTATTATCTTCAGGTAACTCACTAATTAGTTTAGAGTAGTTAATCCTAAATCTTGATTTATATAATTTTAATTTGTTATGTATTAAAAAATTTACAATTAAGACAATGTTTATATTAGAGATTTAACTATTTTTTAGATTTAGTTCATATATGTTTTTCAAATGGTTTAGCTAGTAAGCACTCATGAATCTCCCAGAATCATATCATGGTACAATCATGGTGCGGAAATATCCATCACTAGCAAAGGTAATACTTTATTAGCTTGAAAAAGCAAAGAAAAAGGAAGGCGCATTCTTTGTTACTTTTGCAAAACAAGAACAAGAAATAGCAGAGTTGAAGGTAGGTAATATACTGAAAATAGGGTTCCGATGCTCTTTAATAGAAGTTTTTAACTTGTAAAATCTTAGAGGATGATGACTTTCATACTGTCTTGATTGGAAGTTAAATATCATGTATACACTGCTCAATATTGATTGACTTGTTCTTTATAAGTTAGAGCTCTGTTTTCATTCTTTTTATTGATAAGTGGATGTTTAGAAAGGAAGGAGATATCCACTTTCTTTGAGAAAAAAATTATTGGAGTTTAGAACTTTAGATTGAGGAGTGGTGTTTTTTTATTTATTTATTTATTTATTTATTTATTTATTTATTTCAATGAGTTCTTGGGTTACCAAATTAATTAATAATAGTTAGCTGTATGGAGAAGTCATTATACCCTAGCTAGAAATGTTATTTATTCTGAGAATAGAATTGGATAATGAATATAGTCTCAATTTAGCAACCAGCATGAAGTAACAGCGAAAGAGTTGGGATGAACTAGTTGTGATACTTTTGATGAGAAAGTAGAATATTCTTAAAGGATCAGAGGCCGATATTATCATGTACATATATTTTCAATGTGCTTAAGCAAATGTCGGAATTTGAATCTTGCTTTATGTATGTAACAATTTATTGGCCAATAATAAGTTCTTAAATAAAGTTTAAATCCATAAAAAGTTAGTTCTTATAACCTGTCAGATTAAAAAATAAGTAGCTAATATATATATATGCAAAGAGATTTATATCATATATTAAATAAGTACAGAACTAAATTTATTATGCGATTATACACAATACATTGTTACTAATAATATTACATTGATCTCTCTTCTACTTCTTTCTTTTTTGTTTCACAACAGAAATATTCATCATTATGTTAAACAATTTTTCAATTGGTTTATATATAGACACTTTCTTAAGTTTGACAACTTATCCAAAATTTTAATTTATGACCAAGAAGAATATTTAATCCTCAATTATTTGTTTTTTATTGTAAATATATTCACTTTTCATCAATTATTTGTATCTTAAAAAATTGGAAATTTAACCATTTTTTAAGTTATTAGGAGAGAGTATCTAGCTCCTACTTTATTTATGATAAAGTATGATGGAGTGCACAAGGAAAAAAAAAATTCGCGATGAGAAAGCCACATTAAATAGGGAAAGTCTAGGGGATCAGTAATTTTTGTATTTTTTAACCAGAATTAACCATCAAAACAAAAGTAAATGATCTCTCACTATTAGATATAATCTCACACCATTAAAAATATTATTGATGACCAATTAATTGTTACAAAACACCAAAATTGTTGCCCCTAACATTCTTCTTAATTATATATGACCAGCCAATGGAGGTCATAAGTAGTGGCACTCGCTCTATGGCTGATGGAGATGGGGGAAATTACCTTGGCGGTCCAGTTCACAAGTGTAATTAAAATGTGGTGGCATCAAACTCAGTATAAATAGCCAAAGGGTTAACATTCTTTTTTCACAACACAAACCAAACATAGTAACAAAACACTACCAACAATAATCACAACACCATGGCCAAGCAAACCCTCTCTCTCTTTTCCTCCATAGCCATCTTCCTCGCGCTACTAAACCTCGCAACCTCACAAGATTCACTTTCCTTCAGCTTCAATAACTTCGAACAAGAAGCTGAAAAAAACCTAATCTTGCAAGGAGATGCACACATTGACCCAAATGTACTGCAACTCACTAGAACCGACAGCCAGGAAATCAGTGTTGGGAGAGCCTTGTACTTAGCACAAGTGCACCTATCGGATAAAAGTACAAACAGACTCGCAAACCTTCAAATCCAATTCAGTTTTTCCCTTAAGTCACGGGGCTCCTCCCACCCGGCGGACGGCCTTGCCGTCTTCCTGGCGCCGGCCGACACCACCATACCGCCCGGTTCAAACGGAGGGCTTTTAGGGCTCTTTGAACCTGACAATGCCCTAAACGCCTCCGCAAACAAAGTCATCGCAGTCGAATTCGACACCTTTTTTGACAGAAGTTCAAATTCCTGGGATCCAAGTTACACACACATTGGAATCGATGTGAATTCCATTAAGTCTGCGAAGACTGTGAGATGGGATAGAAGAGACGATCAAATCCTTAATGTTCTTGTGACATACACTGCTTCTAGTCGAACCCTGGCAGTGTCTGCTAACTACCCTGATGGTAAAAAGTACGAGCTCTCTCATGAGGTCGACTTAGCCAAAGAGCTTTCGGAATATGTTAGGGTTGGATTCTCAGCCGCTACTGGACAACAATTCCAATCACACACTCTTCACTCGTGGTCATTCACTTCAGTGTTGCTTAATACTGTGACCATGGAGAATGAGTACCTTGTGTTTACACGAGGAATTGAGAAATAATGATGTGATATGATGATCATGTCTAATAAAAATATCAATCACATATGGCCATGTAAGATATGCCAATAAAGGACAAAAGTTGTACGTCCATGGCTTATGTATGTTGTGGTTTTTGTTGCTTATGTTTAAGCTAAGCCAATCATGTGATATAAAATGAACTACTACTTTGTATGAATGAGAGTATGTATAGAGTATGCGTTTTCTTGCTACTTCTCTTTTTTTCATGTTTTGTTCATTTAATCTTTGGCTTTCTAAAAGAAAATCATTTCATTTCATTGCTTTCGTCTTAAAATAACGTTAAAATTTTAGTTTAGTGGAAATAATATACTAAATTACAAATATATATAATGGAATATATATTATAGTAAAAATTCATATGTGAAGTTGATAGTTGAAAGTGTTAAACTATTTAAATAATTTAACTAAATTTTTATTTAACGGTTCTCGATTATAAACTTCACCTGAAATTCACTGCACTTGAGTTTTCACCATATATTATTTTTAATTTAATATTATATCATAATTCTGTGGATGGAATAGAGGTTTCATGTTATACCGCTACATTATCACGTTAAAAAGTTTCGGGAGCCACGTTATACAGTCAATATTTAACTAAAAAAAACTCTGAAATTTTTAAAAAATGAAAACATCTAAAATTTAAATTTAATAAAAATTCATCTTTAATAAATTTTGCATTGAATTTGTTTAATAACTTACTATAATATTAAATAAAATTAACTGCAATTATAATAGTTTTTTTATAGAGACAGACTCAGGCGTGGAAACAGTGGCAATTGTCGCCACAAATAGTTTCAAAATTAACAAATATACATAGATATAGATGTTTAATTTGCTACTTGTTATATCAATTGTCCCTAAAATAAAAGGGCATGTAACTTTTTCTTTTAGTTTTACTATAAAAATTATTTTGTTAAACTCAATGTATAGTAATAATTATCTTGTTAAATTTACTTCAGTATAAAAATTAAAAAAGTAAATAAATTAATTAACTCAATAAAAAAGCAATAAATATTAAATATTGATAATTAACTTCACAATACTAACTAATTAGTTAATAAATAATAATTAAATTGAAGCTTAATAATTTTTCAATTAAATATGATCCTAATTATTAGTGATAAATGTTAGTTAAGACTAAAAAATATTACCTATATATTGATATATTAATATTTTTTTTATTAAAATGGTCATTTCTATAATAATTATTTTAGTTAAAAATTTTATTTATACCATGAATACTACAACCAAATGAATTTTAAAAAAGAGTAAGAGATAATAAATAATTAAATAATTTTTTAATATATATATATATAAATATATATAAATACAACATTTAAACTTATTAAAATAAAGAGAGAACAAATAAAGAGAGAACAATTATAAACTATCTTTTTATTATTTTAGATAATTAATTTATTAAAAATTTAATATTATATATATATATATATATTATGTATGTATTGATGTATATTTTTAATTTTTTAAATACATATAAATAATTATAATTTCAAATTATAAATATATTAATACGTAAATTTTATTTTGTATATTTTTGTCCTTATCACTAGATTTTTTTAATCAGTCATTGTTCCCTAGCATCACCCTATGACATCTACTCGAAATTAAATACTTTTTACCTTCACTAATAAAGAGTAAAGAATTTTTTTGGTGACCACTAAAGAGTAAAGAATGCTACCCGTACACTTGTCGTCCTTCATTTGATGCTTTTATTGCAAATAAGTTAAAAAATATTAATAAAAATACTGCATTTGTCGGTGATCATTTTGAAGCTAATATATAATTCTTTTGAATAATTTAATTCAAAATTTAAAATTTTAATATATATATATATATATTTACAGATTTAAAATATATTTTATAGATACATATTAAAAATAATATTAATAATTTTTAAAATATTTTAATAAATATATTACAAACTTAAATTTATAAATTTTTTATGTATTTTTCTTAATTAATAATCTTAAAATGTATTTTAGAATTTATATTATTAAAATTTTTTTTTTGGTGAACTAAATCTTATTTTTATATTTATATAGAAAATAGCATTTATCATTTTTGAAACAAAGGGCTTTAGGAAATAACAATGATGCACGAACTGCGGAAGTGCTGCTTTTTTTTTTTTTTTCATGAAATCTCCCAACCCGACAGGTCAAGAACTAATCCGTCACAGATCTGAACTCCATTTAAGGGTCTGCCGCTAGTCAATGGGTTGCTGCATGCACAAGGCGATGTTCGAACTCCCGACACTTGCTTAAGCGGACGAGTGAGCTGACCACTCGACCAACCCAAGTTAGTTTGCGGAAGTGCTGCTTTTTTTTTTATTTCCTACGGTATCCCCCAACCCGGCAGGTCAAGGACTAATCCGCCACGGTACTGAGCTCCATTTAAGAGTTTGCCGCTGGCCAATGGATTGCTGCATGCACAAGGCGGGATTCGAAGAAGTGCTACTTAATTAGTGGGTGCTACACACACAATAATCTTAAAAGAAAACCAACTGGTATTTTTGTGTGTGGTGTCCAAACTGTACATAGTAGTAAATGGCTCCACATGCATATTTTTTTGAACCAAATCACATTTCGAAGATTATTTTTTCTTCCACAGGGCCTTCATCAGTCACTTTTATCCCTTTTTTTACGTTGGACTTTGATCTTTTTTTAATATTATGTAATGGATCACTAAGATTTATGGGCTTCAGAAAACAAATTAAATTAAAATAATGGATTCGTCTGTCTTAACTTTTTTGGTTCAATAAATAAAAATTTAGAGTACACAAAATAAAATATAAATAAAAAATTAAAATAAAAAATTATTAATAATTAATTAGGTAAAATACAGTATCCACATGTGTGTTTAAGAAGAATTTATTTTTAACGTTTTAGAGTGTTTTAAATTTATATTAATTTTAGAGTGTAAATTTTTTGTTCTAAGATTTGTTATATAGTACAATCATTAATATAATACTATAGAAAAAGAATGACATAACATATTTATCTTTAATATGTTTATTTTATACATTTTGGTGTATGTTGTGTTTTATGCATGTATACTCAATTAAGAGAACGACCACATCAGTGCCGAAATCACCTTAATACCGTTTCTAACTATTACATTATTGTAAAGTTTTTTAAAAGCAGAAAATTTTAGGATCAACAATTTTTATTAATTTTGATTAGTATTTGACTAACATAAATATCAAATTATTTTTGACAAATAAATTTTATTAATTTATATGTACAAATTTTGATTAATATAAATATAAGTTATATTGATTTATAGTACAAATTTTAATAAATATAGATATAAATTATATGTTTTTTATGTATAAATTTATATAAAATATAAATACAAATTAATACTACTCAAATACTGATTTAAAATAATAATATTTATTAGCCACATATAACTTTGCTGTTTTAATCAAATTCATTGATATAATGGTAAATGAGTGGATCCATATATATATCAACAATTGTGCTGAAATTGTTTCTTCCAAAGCTTAACCAAATGTTACCATACTTATATTTCTAATTCCTTCTAATCTTACACAAAAGCTTTTTTAGATTTAATTTGAGTAAATTTTGCGTAGATTCTTTTTATATTTTTGTTTATCTTATATATATTAATCTTTTTTAGATGAAAAAAATCGAATTCTAACTTTTTATCATAAAAATTTTAATATCGTATTATAAAACCACTTCTTACAAAAACTTACATAAAGAAAAAAAAAGACACATAAACGATTATCTGAGATTAATTTTAATAGCTAATCGAGCTGCACAAGTATTTTTATAATCATTTAAAAAAAATCATAAATATGCTTTAACTAATATTTTTACTTGTAATAATATTACAGTTATATAAATTTAAAATTACGTTAAATTTGTCTTTTGACATTATAGATTATAATAAAAAATAAAAAATTTATATAATCAAACTACTTTTATAAAAATATTATATAGGAAAAAGTCTCTATCAGCTAAAAAGACCAGTGTCTCGATAAATATCAAATAATAAGTTTTTTAGTTACTATTTTCATGTGAAAGATTTAATTCATTACTAATAATTAATTTTAGTATGCGTTATGTAAAATGAAAGAATTTAATGCATATATTTTTACATTTAATTAGATGTTAAGTCTATTACACAAATAAAAATAATTAATTTTTATGCTTATTATTTTAAAATAATATTTTTCTCTCTCTCTCTATCTATCTATCTATCTATCTATCTATAATTAAATATTAGTATAAAAAAATTTATATCAATAGTTGTCATTAAATTAATAATATAATATAACTATATTTTAATTCTGATTTTAATATTTTAATTTTAATTTTAATTAAATTGTAATTAGAGAATATTATGTTGCACATTTCGATTGTTAATTTCATAGTTAGTCATTAATAATGATATATAAAAGAGATAGAGTTGGTGTTAGAGAGATAGAGTGAATGAAGAAGAGAGAGAGGTAGAGGGGGAGAGAGAAGAGGAGGAAATTCTTTAATTTTAAAGAAAAAAAATTTGATTTCAATTAGAATAATGAAATAACATGTGGTATATTTTAATTATAAAATTAATAATATATAATAAATAGATATAGTAGATTTAATCCTAATAATAAAATTATGATTCACAGAAGCAATATTTCAGGTACGTAGCACCAAATTTTGAAAAATTTATATTAATAGACTAAAAAATGCTAATGGTATAAAGAAGAAACTCAAAATTGCTAAGGATATTAAAAAAATCATTAATACTAAAATAAAAGTAAGAATCAAGGTAATGAACTCGTAATTTTTATTTTTTATTTCGATTCAAAAAGTTAATTTAAATTGTAAATTATTGAATCATAAGACGTAACGTAAATATGACTCGTAACATATAAAATAAAAAATTATAAAAAATCTTATAACACAAATTCACATGTCAAAAGTCACTACTAAAGCTCAATTACAAGTTAAAACACAAATTTACAACTCATAAATTTATACGATATAAAATAAAGTTAAATAATAAATAATATGTATAGAAGGAAGAAATATATATAACTCACAATTTTTTAAATTAAAATAACACATTTAAAATGTTAAGAATTAAATTAAGACTTAATTTAAATATTAGGAATGAAAATAATACATCCAAAAATTAAATAATAAATAAATAGAGTTAAAATGGTCTGTTACTACTATTAGATAGCTTATTAATATATATTCATTCTAATTGTATTTGTTGAATTAATATTTATTTTCTATTTGTTACACATTATACCATTTGTATATATATACATGGTTAACTTCTACATCATTTTGACATATAAAGAAGTTATGATATGTAAGATTCTATAATATATGATAAATTAACTACGTACAGGCGAACACAGATAAGGTTGTAACATCTAACATGATGAGCATGTGTTGCCATATCTAATATTAAGGGATGTTTTACACTTTTGAAAAGACAGAAGGAAGAAATAAAGGCAAAAACGAAGAAAATAAAGTAAGCATTCATGCATATATATCACAGAAGACAAAAAACCACACCGAAACAAAGAAATATAAAAGAAAAAGTACACGGAAAACGCAAACAACAACAATGGACAGCCCTTGCCTATATCCGTAGTGGCATAACACTTATAGAGACAAACTAAAGAGTACTAGGCTTGTCCTTATTGAATTAAAATCAAAGACACAACACAAACTTGGCAACAATTCAACATCGATCGATGTTCCTCCTCAGTTGGACTTGAAGATCCAAGACAGAATCTCAGTAGTCTGCGAGAATTGTCCAGTAGAAGCAGATATTCCAACCTTAACCTTGTCAGGCAGCTTAGTGCTCAAATCGACATCATAAGTAAGAGTGTCGGGTTGGGTGTCGAGATATGTAGAGACATGGACAGTTAACTTCTTATGAGCAGAGTTATATGTTATCTTTGCAGTAGTTATTGCTGCATCATGAAAATTCCAATAACAAACTTTTGAGGACCTGATAGAGTTAATATCAACTCCGATATGGGGATAATTGGGATCCCCAACTTCGGAGTTGGAAAAAGTATCAAATTCAACAGCAACAATTTTGTCAGATGCATCATTAAAGAGGCCGAGAAACATTCCAGAAGATTGAGGAGGAATTTCAGTGTCGGCACTAGCAAGGAAGAAGGCAAGACCATCACCAGGTCCAGGTGTATAATCAGTGTTATAGGGTTTTGAGATGCGAAAGACGAAGATGGTTTCAAATCCTGCTCGAAAGCCACTGTGGTCGTAGAGGTGCACAGGGTCGGAGAATAAGACTCGACCAACTCTGTTTCCCAGTGGGTTGCCCTCGTCATCGAGATTGGTGAGTCGAATGATATGGTGATCGGTAATGGTTGCGTCTCCTTGGAATTGGATCTCCTTGGAGTGCTTAGGGTCAAATTTGTGCAAGTTAAATGAGACACCCATGGCTATGGTTTTTGTGGTTTTTGGAAATGAAATGAGATGCCAAGCCTACTCCACCAGCTCGGTATTTATAGTGTGGCGATTGGTCTGATTAAGTACCTTATTAGCTTCCTTCTTAAATAGTGTAGTTATTAGTAGATAGGTTGTTTTTCACATGCATGGCCTTTAACAACCATTATTAACACTACGTCACGTCCATAGTGTAATATATATGGCGTCACCCTCTACCTTCATCACCTATCATAAATGCTTCTTATCTATACTACTACGCGTTATCATGCACTTACTCGATTCAATTATTGATGAGATATCCCTTAATACCAGAAGAAGACCCTGCTAATATATTCCTTCATTCTAGTTTAGGTAGATCGGTCGTCCATTATAAATGCTTATACTACTAACTATTTTTAATTATTTGTACTGCAAGTCTGCAACGTGTATGTGAATGCATGACTATGAGGCAAGGATATTAATCCTATAGCTTCCAAATTCCAACTATCTTCCTATTCTTATATAGTGGAATTCAAAATGTCACCATCTGCTTTGTATATCCAAGAGAGCTAGAGTTACAGTGCTGTGCTGATGCCAATACCAAGCTAAGAGTGAGTTCTTGGAGCCGACACCCAAAGAGTACAACTGTTTTTGTAGCCTTCAGCCTTGGCTAGTAGGGTTTTAGGACATCCAAAGATTGTTTTATATTAATAAATAGAGAAATGCTACAGTATAATCAGAATTTTATTATTTTGGTCATCAATTAATTATCAATGTGTAAAAATATAAGATAAATTATATTAATAAATTTTGATAACTTTTTAATATTTCTCTAATAAATAACATTAATCAAAGAATATTAAATTATTTTATATTATAAATTGTAAATTATAAAATCTTATTTCTAAATTTTAAATTATAAAAATTCTTTAAACTAAGTAATATTAATTAACTAAAAACTAATTTTTTGTATTTTTTTAAAAAAAATAGAAGAAAAAATAAAATGAATCCACAAAACTTGGAATATATCTACTATGTATATTGTAAAAATCAGAAAAAAAATAAAAGTTAAAATGAGTCGTAATCTAGCTATTTATTAGTTTATTATTTAAATATCTTTCATATATTTCATTTTTATTTGTTGAAATATTATTTTTCTTCTGTTTGTAGACAAATACGATATCTATAGTTATAATTAAGTTCTATATCATTTTGACATATAAGAGGATCATGATGTGTAAGCTTATACTAACGCTGGAACGTCGTTTGGCTCACTAATCTTGACGAGGTCAATAATTTCATTATGGTGAAAGTAGCTAAGAATTCCATTTTTCTCTATAAAGTCCTCCAGAATTGACTCATGAACTTCACGTCTCGATCTGAAGTGATTATTTGAGG
This sequence comes from Arachis hypogaea, assembly GCF_003086295.3. NCBI lineage: Eukaryota > Viridiplantae > Streptophyta > Magnoliopsida > Fabales > Fabaceae > Arachis > Arachis hypogaea. Next base: position 119,086,213 of record NC_092044.1, on the reverse strand, counting down.
GATACCATGCAAGCGTACAATCTCTTTAAAGTACAAATCTAATATGTAGGATGCATCATCTGTCTTATGAATTTGGAGCTAAAATGTTGTTGGTGATCAAGTAGAATTGGTGAAATTTGATGATGGCATTGAGATTTAATAAGAAATGAATTGATGAATTGATAACATGATTTAAGATATGAAAATGGTTTGATTTTGGAGGGGGTTTGATTTTTAATTGGTTTGATTTTATAAATGTTTTGATATTAGAAATGGTTTTGATTTATTGGAAATGATTTGAAAGAGTTTGAGAAATAGTTAGGATGGGACCCGAGAAGGGTGGCAAAGTCCAAGTTTTAGGGGAGATGCTGTCGAAATTTTGTTATAAAAATTTAAGACTTTGTTTAAAATGTTATTTAGAAAAAAGTTGGATTTAAAAAAGTTATATTGTTTGATTTATTAAGAAAATACTTATGTTTCGAGTTTAATTCATTTAAGAAAAGTATATGCTTTGAGTTCGATTTATTTTGAAAAGAATTATTTTACGATTTTAAATTATTTAAAAAATTTATGTTTTAAGGTTAATTTAACTATGAAAAGAGCTTATGTTTTGAATTTGATTTAAGAATTTCATTCGGAAAAGTTTTAGTGAACTTTAAAAATAATTGAATTTCGATTGAATAGTTTCGTTTTGTGATGTCTTGAAAAAAGTTAAAGAATTAGTTTTAAGGATGAAATTGGGATTGATTTTGATTTTGAAATTAGTTCGGAACTTCTAACTTGTATGATTTGATTTCGATTTGATTTTGAAATTTTATTGGATTAAATTCAGTTTGAAAACAATGATTGTTAAGGATTATGAACTCAAGAAAATGAGATTGGTTGTCGCTCCCCTAAAGTCTAGAGGCCTTGCTGACAGGTTTAACCAATAAATAGTTTTTCTTTGTCTTTTGAAAGAAGAATTGGTTTAAGCAAAATTGTTTTAATAGGTTTTGGAGAATGTCACAAAGAGCTGATTTTGGTTTTAAAAGAAAGAAAGAACGAAAAGAAAAGGAGAAAAGCAGAGATATGGTGGTGAGTCCACCGAAATTTACTTTCCAGAGATACATCGGCCAATCCAGGGGATGGTCGCACCTGTAAGACAGAGGTTGCTTACAGAGGTTATCGCTACATACATTGGCTAGAAAGAGCCTCACTTGTAACACAAAGGTTGTTTACAGAGGTTATGTTTGCATACATCGGCTCAAGAGAGTCGCACCTGTAAGATAAAGGTTGCTTATAGAGGTTATGTTTGCATACATCCCCAGTTCTTACCCCCTATATATCCCCCCCCTTTTCAGTTACAGGTGCGAAAGTTTAGTGCGGAATTACATGAGCATAGAAGATTGAGTTTACGAGTTAAGTTCTTAGATTTTATTTTTTCCCTCGTTATTTATCGTTTTGGTTTTTTTGAGGGGATAGGACTTGTATTTAAGTATCTTGAAATAAGTCTATGTAAATAATGTTATGTGAATATCTATCTTTGTGATTAAGTGATTAAAGTAAAACCTTTTTCGTTTTTTTAACTAAAGTTTCGGTTGGTATTCACGAAGGTTCAATATTAAATAAACATAGTATATAATTAAAGGAATAGAAATAAGTGACGCTTGAACTTTTAGTACAGTCATGAGATGTTAAAAGTTAGGATGTTACAAGAAGCGTGCGATAACTTGGTTAAAAATTTGCATTAATAAATGCTTGGGCGCTTAATTTTATTGTTTTATTAAAACTCCAAAGTCAACTGAGCATACTGTCAGACTAATTCAGCAGAGCTTTATACCATCTTTAGTAGGGAATTAATCCCAGTTTCTATTTATGGCTCACTTGTCATAAAAAGTAACTCCATACCAGCTTTTGCATCATAAACAGTAAATAGGAACTCAAAGCATCTCTCTCTTCTCCATTAGGAGGAACTAACTTTAGTCCCTGTTGTGGTCCCACTTAATTAATTAATTAAAATACTTAAAATTAATGTAATTAATTTTTTTCAATAATATAATTTAAATTTATAAATTTAAAAATAATTCACTATTAAAAGATCTTAATATTAAATAAATTCATATATAACAATAATACACAATATATAATTTGGGATTACACTAATTTGTAAAATCACTTGATATAAAGAAAAACATAATTAAGCTCTATAGTTGACGACAAGCATTGTGAAATTGCCATATGTGTTTAATCAAGTCCTCTTTCAATTGTCTATGTTGCTGCCTATTTCAAAGTTGAGTATTTCTTTGGAGAAATTGATGGTATGGTACAAAATCTTCTTCTCCCGGCTGAAGTTGTGATAAGCCATTTTTAACATCATCATACTCTAAGCCTTGAGCAAAATTTCCTGCATAAGTGTCTCTTTCATCCTCAACAATCATATTATGCAATATAATACAAGCTCTCATTATGTTGGCAAGCTTCTTCTTTTCCCAAAAGTAAGCTGGACCACGTATAATTGCAAAGCATACTTGAAACACTCCGAATGCTTGCTCCACATCTTTTCTTTGCCCTTCTTGATATTGTGCAAATAACTTGCGTTTCTCTCCTTGTGGCTTTGAGATTGATTTGACAAATGTGGCCCATTCAGGATAAATACCATCTGCTAAATAGTATCCCATAGTATAATTATTACCATTAATAGTATAATTTACCTCCGGAGCATGGTCATTTAGAATATCATCGAACACTGGAGAACGATCTAACATGTTGATATCGTTATTTGAACCAGAAACTTCAAAGAACGCATGCCATATCCAAAGGTCTGAAGATGCTACAACCTCAAGTACTATGGTTGCAACCCCACGATAACCACTCATGTACATACCTTTCCATGTCTTTGGACAATTTTTCCATTGCCAATGCATGCAGTCAATGCTACCCAAGATGCCAGGAAAGCCACAGCCCTCTGCCATTTGTAGCAGGCGTCGTACATCATTTGGATTTGGTTTTTACAAGTATTCATCCTCAAACACCGAAATGACACCTTCAACAATTTTTTTCAAGCATTCGATTGTAGTGCTCTCGCCTATGCGCACATAATCATCAACAACATCAGCTGCTATGCCATATGCTAACATCCGTATCGCAGCGGTACATTTTTGGAGTGGTGACAAGCCTCTTCTTCCAGTTGCATCAACCCTCTGTTGGAAATACGGATAGACGTTTGAGAGAGCGTCTACTATCCGAAGGAACACATGTCTTCTCATTCGAAATCTCCGTCAGAAAATGTCAGCATTATACACCGGTTCATCTGCAAAGTAATCTTGGAAAAGACGATCATGTCCTGCTTCTCGATCTCTGTTGATCCATTTACGAGGAGTTGGGATAGAGCTTCTATCGATATCTTCTTCTTCTGAATCTTCGAGTAAATACTCATCGATCTAATTATCTATGAGTGTGTTATCTTGCCGTCTTCTCTTGCCATACAAAGCCTCATTAAACATATCATCAAAATTTCTAGCCATATCTAGAAATGTAATTTTTAGTTCTCTTTCGAGGTGAGAAACAAGAGTTGAAGTGGAGTTACAGAGTCATTCATAGTTGATATTTATAAGTGTGTCTGCAATAAGTACCTACTCCTCAACGGCTAGTTTTACAACGGCTACTTAACGGCTAGTTTTGCAACGGCTACTTAACGGCTATTTTTGCAATGGTTACTTTCATGAACAATAACGGCACAATAATATTGAATAATTTAAAATATTACATCAGAAATAAATAAAATAAACTACATCACATATCAGTAATACGCAATAAAAATAAGAACATACTACATAACTCTACGAATACAGAGAACCATTAAGTAAACCACTTGACGATTATTTTCTCACATGCAATCTCATGAAGAGCTCGTCGTTTTTCACTCATTGTAGACGTGTCAGCATTAAGTATTTGCATATCCATTTTCCTTTCCCTTTTCTTGGCCATCCTTTCCATTTTCCTTTCCCTTTTCTTGGCCATCCTTTCCATTTTCCTTTCTTTTGCATTTATCTCCATTTCGTTAATATACCTCTAAGTTTGTAATTCTTGTTCTTTCATTACTGCTTGAATTTCCTTCTCTTTGATTGCCATAATCTTTGCTCTATGTTCCCTCTCCTCTTCTCTTTCTTTTTCCCTATCCATTAGTTCATTTTCTCTAACATTCTTAAAATCATCCATGAGAGATAATTTTTTAACCACCGATGATTTTTTCTCGCTAAAATCTTCAGACATTTGTGCTTTTTGCTTGCTCTTCTTTGATCCTTGTGGGCGAACGGGAGAGTCCACACCGGGTTCGTCAGCTAACGGTGTTTCTGGGTTTGATGAGGATGAGTATGCTCCAGTTGCACTAATCTTGGTTCTCTTTGAGCCACCACTCTGTGTAGGTAGTTGGCTTCTCCATTTTTGCTCCAACCGAAGCATGTTCCAATGCCTCTCAAAGGTGAATTTTTACCATAATTTGTGGAATAAAGTTTATAGGCAAACTCCTTTATATCATCAGCGTTCGAACCACTCCTTATGTTTCGACTAGCTTGATCATAGTAACCTGCAAATTGTGCAACAACCTTGTTGATCTTATACCATCGTTTCTTACGTGCAACTACCCCCTTGTCATGTCGGAGTAAAATTCTACACAGTAGCTATGAATTTGACTCCAAAATGCTTCTCTCTTTTGATCGGTACCAACTATAGGGTCAGTTAAAACATTTAACCATGCATTGATCAGCATCTCATCCTCTTTCCAATGCCAGTATTGAATACTATCTTGTCTCCGATCTTCAATATCATCATCATTGAGGTCGATAGCATCTAATCCACGAGGGTTGGCAAAATCTGAATATTACAAATTTGGACTAGATTGTATAGGAGTTAGAGAGGATGGGTTAGAAGAGCCACCAACACCAGATGAGTTATTTCTTGATGCACTAAATTGAGTTGGAAATGGCAAGAAAGTTGGACTAACATTTCCAATAGAGGGGTTAAATATGAAAGAAAATGGAAAATGTGGTGTTTGTGAATTTTGATTTTGCGGTTGGATTATAGGAAATTGATTATTATAAGGAGTTTAAAAATTGAAATTAGAAAGATTTTGTGGATTTGGATTTTGAAATGTATTCGGTAGTGTGAAGTTTTGATTTGGAACTTGAGAGTTTGAGGTTTGAGATGGTTGGGTATTTGGAATTTGTGAAAAGTTTTGTAAGTAATTGAAGAATGAGTTGAGTTGGTTTGGATCTATTTTTTCGAACAAAAAATAATATTAGCAGAATTTTGATTTCGTAAACTTAGAAAAAGATGAAGAAGAGTAGTAGAAAGTGTGAGAATAGAAGTGTATCTAACTGGTATATATAGAGTAACAAAATATTAATTTATTAAAAATAACAGTAACACAGTAACAACTAGTTTTCAACGACTAATTTTGCAACGGCTAGTTTTACAACGACTAATTTAATATAATAATATAAATAATATTCAATATTAATTATGACATAAATAATTAATATAAATAATTAATTAAATAAAAATTTAATTATTTAATCTAATTAATTATTATAATTATTAATAAATTAATTATGATTTAATTATTATTTAAATAATTAATATAAATTATTATTTAAATAAAAATATAATTATTTAATATAATTATTCATTTTAATATAATTATTTAATATAATTAATTAAAATTTTATATAATTATTTATTTGCAAGTTATTATTCGTTACTTCCAATCCCTATTTAGAGGGACTTTGTTCTATTGGGTCTTGTGCAAAGACCTATTTCATTTTGCTCCAATGGGAGGAACTCATTTTGTGTCAGAAAAAGTTGTCAAGGTTCTCACCATTGGAGATGGTCTTATAATTTTATAGGCCCATGTCCGGAAGAAAAAAAAAGATCCATTCAGTGTTACGTTCTCAAGTTTTCAATGTTTGTAGGTGATACGGACTTAAAGAACATTTCTGTTATTTTAAATTAAGGAGAAAAATGAGAGTTTTGTCAAGGTCAAGAATTTAATTTTTAGAAGAATTACATTTCTTACATTTAATGGAGGAGGTAAAAGTTATTTCGCAAAAAAATGGAGATTAAAATTGAAATTTAGGAAGTTAAATTAAAAATTACATATAATTTTTTAAAAAAAAAATTGAGGGGAGGCCAGAGAGGAAAAATGGTTGAGGTAATACTCAATTTGTTTTTTGAAAGTGGAAGTCGGATTAATTTGACCTTTAAAATTTTATCATTAGATTTAAATTGGATCTCAAACTTTACAATCGAAACTTATATTAATTCTTGAACTAATCTGCGTTAACGATGTGTTGATTTGGTAAATTAATTTGTTACAATTTGAATTTCTCGCTTAAGTTCTATATGATCAAGACTTATTAAAGATCTATAAACTTGATTGTTGCTCCCAAAATCGCAAAATTTTTACATTAAATTTGTTATTGTCGTCTTCGTGAGGATATTGAGAAGTCAATTACGCTTTTAAGCAAAATTTAAGGTCTAATAGATCCTAACCACATAAAATTTAAGTGAAAAGTTCAAATCTTAGCAAAGTAACATGTAAAATTAATATATCATTCACGAAAATAAGATCAAGGACTAACGTAAATTATTATTGTAAACTTTGAGAGTCAAATTGAAATAATCGTAATTTTAAGAGTCAATTAATTTAAATTCAACTTCAAAATTTTTTATATATTCCTTTTTGCATCGTAATTTTTTAACACTTTCTTGGTATTTTTTTAGTACAATTTCGAATTATAATTTTTTTATTAATTATAATTCTATTATTACTTATAATTACTTTTTTATTTAATTTATTTTTTTAATAAAATAAATAATTCATATTATCAGGAACGTATTCAAGGGGTGCAAGTGGTAACCTTGCCACCCAACAAATTTTAAATTTATCATATATTATTATAATAAATGTATTATATAGAATAAAATTTAATAACATAATAATAATAAATAGAGTTAATATTCTTTATGTATTAGAGTTTAAATTTTACTACATACATTTATATTATTTGTATTTTTTTTATTTGATTTAAAATTCTTTTTATATTTAATTTTTTAAAATTAATTTTAACATCTATAATTATATAAAAAATACTTTAATATTATTTATAATAATATTGTTCTTTTTATAATTGGCAATTTAGTTGTTTCTTTTTTATTATTTTTCTATTACTTTTTACCTCTATTATTATATAAAAATACTTTAGTATATTTTAAATTTATATAGCAAAATTATTAGTGAGATTAATTTATATTATTTTATGTCATATTTTATAATGATTTAAAATATAAAAATTTAATTCGTTGTATATAAATACTTACAAATGTAAATTAATTAACAAAATATTTAAAAATAAATAATTTTATATTTTATTAGATGTAAAATCATAAAAGATTATAAAAAAATTATAAAGATCGAGATAATTCTTTTATTTGACAAGTATTTATTAATTTTTAATTAAAAAATTAATTATAATTATATCTGTTATCAAATATATGACATTATATTTGATTATACAAAATTTTAATTTTTTACCCCTCCATTGTTAGATTCCTAGATCCGCCTCTGCATATTATTATAAAAGAATTACAATAATAAATAGTACACAAAAATTACAATAACAAATTTTACAAAGAAATAAAAAAATATAATATATATTTTTTATCAATTTATCTAAGTATCCTTTAAAAATGATATAATATTCAGTCTTTTATTACAAAATTTAAAAAAAATTAGACCAAACACATCTAAAAATTATGAATAGTTTTTCTGTCTTTTTAAAATTAAATATACATTTAAAATACAAACTAAATAAAACTGAAATTTAAAATTTAAATTTTAAATTCTGTTTCAGATTTAATATATTTAATTATTAATATATTATAATTTAAATACATATCTAAAAATCAAATTATTCAAAATTCAAAATTTTGATTTTAAAATTATAAAATAAACTTTAAACCATCTAATTATTAACTAAATCCGTACAAAACACTCAAAGAATCAGAGAAGTCATGTTTGCCCCCACATGAAAAACTCAGAGGCTTACATCGAGAAGTCATCCGCACCACCTTCTTCTTCTGTGCTCATCCTCGACGCTGCCTTCCTCTTTCTCGGTGCTCATTCACAACGCCACATTTTCCTTCGTTAACACTCATCTTCGTGGTCACCTTCCTCCTTGTCGTCGCCGTTCATCCGCATCAACGTTGCCGTTCATCCACGCCGAAAATTTACCTAAGGTTTTGATGGGTCTCTGACACCATTACTTTTTTTTATTATTCTGTATAAATTTTTTATTTTTTTGAAATAAAAATTCGAATAAAATGGCTTGAAGAGATTTTTATATATATTGCAATCTTAAATTATTTTTGCATGTGCAATTTCTGTATTTTGAAAGTGTTTCAAAAATATTTTCTGTATAACTTTATAATTTTAGATGTGTTATGATTGTTTTTTAATGTTTAAATTTAAATTTTAGATTTATAATTTTGGATGTGTTTCAAAAATATAACTTTATAATTTTAGATGTGTTATAATCAATTGAAAATATTTTAGTTTATATATATAATTATATTCGACCATTTATCACTAGAAAGTCGTAAAACAGATCCTGCATTTTATCAAAGGTATAATAAGTAAGGAATTAATTTTTTTCTAAAGGCACTGACTTTGAATTCTTTTTTTTTATGCAGATACAAATTGAAATATTAGAGCAGAATAGAAGAAAGAAGAAAACCGTGTTACAGAGAGGGAAGAAACGTAAAAGAAGAAAATAATAACTAACTATGAATTGGGTAGAAAGTTAAAGAAATTTTAGTTTTTAAAATTTAAATTAATCTTAATTATAAATGTGTATCCTAAAAAATAGGAATATGTTTTAATTAAAAAATAATTAAATAGTATTAAAAACTAACCAAAGATTAAATTTTGTTGTACAAGTAGCATTTTTTATTTTTTATAATATTTTTCGGTATTATCTTATTTAATAATATTTTAGAGTATAATTTTTTATTATTTATAATTTATTATTACTTTATGATTATTTTTTATTTAATTTATCTCCCAGTGGGATTGAAAAAAATTTCTCAAATAATAATCAAACCTAGGACTTAAAAAGTGAACATAAAAGCTAAAATTTTTAGCCTCCCATAAACATGAGCATAATTAAACTAGTTGTAAATCAAAACTACACATAAGAAAATACTACCAAGCATGGTCGTAGTAATTTGTTGTTCTAACCATATTTTTCTTTGGTGCTTGTCCTTATAAGTTACTAGAAGGGAAGTTTTGCACTTTCTCTGTTTTAAGTATAGGCGAACAGATAAGGCTATAACATCTAACATGATGAGCACGTGTTACCATATCTAATATTAAGGGATGTTTTGCACTTTTGAAAAAAACAGAAGGAAGAAACAAAGGCAGAAACAAAGAAAAGTAAGCATTTATGCATATATCACAGAAGACAAGAAACCAAACCGAAACAAAGAAAGATGAAAAAAAAATACACATAAAACACAAACAACAACAATGGACAGTCCTTGTCTGTAGTGGCATAACACTTACAGAGACAAACTAAAGAATAGTAGGCTTGTCCTTATTGAATTAAAATAAAAGACACAACACAAACTTGGCAACAAGTCAATATCTATCGATGTTCCTTTTCAGTTAGACTTGAAGATCCAAGACAGAATCTCAGTATTCTGTGAGAATCGACCAGTGGAAGCAGATAGACCAACCTTAACTTTTTCAGGCAACTTAGTGCTCAAATCGACATCATAAGTAAGAGTGTCAGGTTGGGTGTGGAGATATGTAGAGACATGGACAGTTAACTTCTTATGAGCAGAGTTATATGTGGGGATAATTGGGATCAATGATGGGATTGGAAAAAGTATCAAATTCAACAGCAACAATTCTGTCAGATGCATTATTAAAAAGGCCGAGAAACATTCCAGAAGATTTAGGAGAAATTTAAGTGTCGGTATTAGCAAGGAAGAAGGCAAGACCATCAGCAGGTCCAGGTGTATAATCAGTATTATAGGGCTTTGAGATGCGAAAGATGAAGGTGGTTTCAAATCCTGCTCGAAAGCCACTATGGTCGTAGAGGTGCACAGGGTCGAAGAATAGGACTCGGCCAATTCTGTTTCCCAGTGGGTTGCCTTCGTCATCGAGTTTGGTGAGTCGAATGATATGGTGATCGGTAATGGTTGCGTCTCCTTGCAATTGGATCTCCTTGGAGTGCTTAGGATCAAATTTGGGGAAGTTAAATGAGACACCCATGGCTATGGTTTTTGTGGTTTTTGGAAATGAAATGAGATGCCAAGCCTACTCCACCAGCTCGGTATTTATAGTGTGGCGATTGGTCTGATTAAGTACCTTATTAGCTTCCTTCTTAAATAGTGTAGTTATTAGTAGATAGGTTGTTTTTCACATGCATGGCCTTTAACAACCATTATTAACACTACGTCACGTCCATAGTGTAATATATATGGCGTCACCCTCTACCTTCATCACCTATCATAAATGCTTCTTATCTATACTACTACGCGTTATCATGCACTTACTCGATTCAATTATTGATGAGATCCCTTAATACCAGAAGACCACCTTGCTAATATAGTCTTTCATTCTTGTTTAGCTAGATTGTTCGTCCATGATAAATGCTTATACTACCAACTATTTTTAATGATTTGTACTGCAAGTCTTCAACATGTATGTGAATGCATGACTATGAGGCAAGGATATTAATCCTATAGCTTCCAAATTCCAACTATCTTCCTATTCTTATATAGTGGAATCCTATAGCTAGTAGGGTTTTAGGATATCGAAAGATTGTTTTATATTAATAAATTGAGAGATGTAAGAGGATTATACTACAATTTATTGTTTTTGGTCATCATTTAGTCATCAATATTTAAAAGTAGGAGATAAAATATGTGGTTAGATTACTAAACTAAAAATAAATTGAGTTGATAGTTAAATAATGGCCAAAATTAATAAATTTTAATGGTCTTCTAATATTTTTTTAATAAATACATTAATTAAAAAAATTAAGAAATTATTTTTTATGCACACATCAATTAATTATTTTAAAATTATTTTATATTATAAATTGTAAATTATAAAATCTTTATTCTAAATCTTAAATATAAAAAAATTTAAATTAACTAATATTAATTAACAAAAAATTAATTTTTTTATATTTTTTTAAAAAAATATAAGAAAAAATAAAATGAATCCACAAAACTTGGAATATATTTACTATATATATTGTAAAAATCAGGAAAAAAATAAAGAAAGTTAAAATGAGTCGTAATCTATTTATTAGTTTATTATTTAAATATTTTTTTATATTTCATTTTTATTTGTTGAAATATTAATTTTCTTCTATTTGTAGACAAATACTATTTCTATAGTCATAATTAAGTTCTATATCATTTTGACATATAAGAGGATCATGATGCGTAAGCTTTAGGGTTGGCAATGGGTTGAGTAGGGTAGAGTTTAAACCCTATCCGACCTTATCTATGGATTGAAAATTTTATTAAAATTCTACTCTATTATATTCTTGAGTTGAGAATTTCTCAACCTTAATCCTACCCGTACCTTAAAGTTTTAAACCCTACGTCACCATATTCTACCCGCAGAAATATCAATTTTTTTCAAAATAAATATAAATTCAATCATTTCGAATTTCTTACATATTAATAAAATAAAAAATTAAAACTAATACTTTAAATTACTAAATTAACTAACTAGTATAATGGTTACTCATTTATTTTAAGTCTTTACATGAGAGAGGTTGTGGGTTCAACTTTTACCTCTTTTACTATATACCTAATTTTTATAAAATATGTGTTATATAAAGGGTGTGGGTAGAGTACACCCTAAACTCGTACCCTACCCTTAAAAGTGAGTCAAGCTAGCTCATGAGCCAGTTCGAGCTCGACTCATTAATAGTTTGATAAGCTGAACTCGTGAGCTGGTAAGCCAAGCTCGAACTTGAATTTGAACTCATAAATTAAATGAGCCGAGCTTGATTTTGGATAAGCTCAGCTCATTAGCTCGTTAGCTGGCTCGATTATATATGTAATATTAAAAGTATAGATTAAATGCATATAAGATATGCGTATTAATAATTTAATATATATATATATATATATATATATATATATAATAGTAATATATAATTTTACATATATTAATGCTCTTAATTATTTAAAATTTTATAGTCATTTTTTATATATAATTTTGATATAGGACATAACTAAAAAATTTATAATTGATAGAAAGACAATATATTAACTTTTTAAAATATTTTTTAAATATTTTTTAATATATAAGTTATAATTTATTGATATAGAATTATAGATTATGTTTCTATTATTTGAGCCAGCTCGTGAGCTCGAGCTAGCTCGTGAGCTCGAGTTAGCTCGTGAGTTTTCGTTGAGTCGAGTTTGAGCTTATGAAATAGAAGGACTCTTTGGGAAAATCAGCATAGAAGGATTTGTAAGCAATGAGATTGGACAGTTTAGGTTCAGAAACAAGACGAAGAGGAAAGTCAATGACTGTACCACGAATATGACGAGCCTGGGACGAGGGAAGCTCTTCGTCTCCTTTATGAGGTGTCTCTTACCCCAGGAAGAACTGGGTTGGAAAGAGCTGGGCTGAGAGGCATTAAGAGGAGTAGAAGTAGGGCAAGGAGCCACGTCAGGACGCCAAGCAGTGGTGTTGGTGCGAGCCATTTCAGGAACAGTGTTACGAGGAGAGGGAGGAGGAGAGTTAGTTGGAGAAGGAGATGATTGTGAGTGAAGTAAGGTAGGGAACGAGGGATGAGAACGTGAAGAGTGGGAACCACTATGAGAGCCTCTGTGGACTGCTCTTTTCTTACGAGTCATACTTATAGAACACTGGTTGGCTTTAGAGAGTAAAGAGATGGGTGGAGAATTGAAAAGAGTGGTGTGTGAAAGGGTGCATGTAGTGGAGAGTTAATATAGGTTTGGGGTAGTGTAAATGTTTTATCTTGAAAAAGAGGATAAAAATGAAAACTTTGAAACCTTTTAGAAGTTACAGCTGTAACTTTCGAAAATTCAATTTTAAAAATTTTAATTAAAAAGATGTAATATGAAGGAAGGTCCAAATTAAAATTGAAATGCAGATATTTTATAATGTTAAGTTTTTGGGACTAAAGGTAACTTTCAGATATCCAAGTCTATATAGCTTCACAAAAGGTGGCCCACATGATATTGAACAAATATACACATCAAGCCCAACAAGTCTAACGAGCCATCTACAAGTCCAGGTGTCTCCACAGTAAGTTAATGAACTCTACTCATTATATGCCCGGAAAAATTCCATCTTAATCTATGAGACAAAAAGCTTAAACCAGAACAACAGAAAAATTAAAAAAAGTTTGATGAATCAAGAATGCTCAGAGTAGTTCGTAATTTGCAGAACCTCTCTTCTATCAATGGTTTAGTAAAAATATCAGCTAGTTGATCTTCAGATTTAACAAACTGAATATCTAAATTTCCATTTTACACATGTTCTCTTATAGAATGAAATCTAACTTCAATGTGCTTTGTTCTTGAGTGCAAAACAGGATTTTTTGAAATATTTAAAGCACTCATGTTGTCACAAAAATAATGGAATATTAGATACTTTCAGCTTATAATCAGCTAACTGAGTTTTCAACCATAATAATTGAGAGTAACAAGAAGATGCTACAATATACTTAGCTTCGGCAGTGGAGAGTGCCACTGTTGCTTGCTTCTTACTTGACCATACATTGAGAGACTTGCCAAGGAAGCAGCACATGCCACTTGTGCTTCTTCTATCAATTTTGTCCCCAACAAAATTTGCATCACAATAACCCACTAATTGAAAATAATCAGTTTTGGAATACCATAAACCATAATTAGTTGTACCAAGCACATATTGGATGATCCTCTTGACAGCTGAAAGGTGAGATTCCTTAGACTTTGATTAGAATCTTGGGCATACACCAACGCTTTGTATGATGTCAGGCCTTGAAGAGGTTAGATACATCAAAGAACAAATCATTCCTCTGTAACATGTCTCATCAACGTCTCTAGCTAGCATGTTCATCTTTATCAAGCTTGATGTTAAGATGCATAGGATTTTTCATTGACTTGACACACTCCAGCCCAAATTTCTTGACAAGTTCCTTTAAATATTTTTCTTGATGCACAAATATGCCTTTTGCAGTTTGCTTAATTTGCAAGCCTAGGAAGAAGGTTATTTCTCCCATCATGCTCATATCAAATTTACTTGTCATTAGTTTAGCAAAATCTGCACACAAAGCCTCATCAGCTGAACCAAAAATGATATCATCAACATAGACTTGCACAAGAATAAAACGATCATGATAATTCTTAATAAATAGAGTGGTGTCCGTAGCTCCTCTTTGAAAATTATTTTTCAATAAAAATGAGCTAACCCTCTCATACCAAGCTCTAGGAGCTTGTCTTAAACTATATAAGATTTTAGCTAGTTTGAAAACATGGTGAGAAAAAGTTTTGTTTTCAAACCCAAGAGGTTAAGCCACATAGACCTCTTTATCTATTATACCATCGAGGAATGCACACTTTACGTCTATTTGGAATAGTTTGAAGCCGCAATAAGCTGCATAAGCAAGGAGCAATCTAATGGCTTCCATTCGAGCTACAGGTACAAATGATTCATCGAAATCAATCCATTCCTCTTGATCATAGCCTTGAGCAACCAATCTTGCTTTGTTTCGGATAATGGTTCCATCTTCACCTAATTTGTTTCTAAAAATCCATTTAGTGTCAGTGACTTTCTTTCTATTTGAGTGAAGCACTAAGGTTCAGACCTAATTTTTCTCAAACTGCTGCAATTCTTCCTCCATGGTTAATATCCAAGATGGATCAGCAAGTGCTTCTTGGATATTTTGAGGTTCAATCTTTGATATAAGAGCTAAGTTGTTGGATTCAGCCTTTTTCAAAGATGATCTAGTTGATATTTCTTTGGAGGGATCACCTATAATGAATTATTCAGGCTAATTTCTCAGAAAATTCCATTCCCTAGGCCTTCTGGTTTGAGTTGAGAATTTAGGTTTCTCCTGATCAGCAATGGCCTCTGCATCAGTATTTTCTGCTGGAACAGGAGATAATTCCAAATTATCTCCTGCAGAATTGAGATTTTTGCTGCTAGCAGGTGCAGTTTCTTGAGAACTTGAGTTTTGAGACACTGACTTAGTATTCTTGGGCAATTTAGCTTCAAAACCTGGACTATCATCAATACAAACACTAGGAACAGAATTAGACTCATAAAATGTGACATGCATGGTACCACTCGTGTACGTGGAAGCATGTTCGCGACGCCAACATTCTCTTCTGCCTCAGACACTCGCGTACACGAAGGGTATCTCACGTATGCGGAACTCCTGTTTGGCAAAAATGTGATTTTTTACAAAGTTTAGCCAATTCTCTAACTTTTCAAACCACTGTAGCTATCCTCTATGGTCTGATACCTAGTCTTTAAGCTTAGAAAATAGAGTGAACCCATAGAGGAGGATTGTGAAGTGGAGGAATTGAATTAAAAAGGGTGAATACGGTGATATATAATATGAATAATGAAATGATTTCATGTGAAATATTTGAGGAAGTGTAGAAATGTATGAATGTATGAGTAATGAATGAGACATAATTAATAAAAATGATGATATTGATGAGTTGATGTGGGGAAGGTGGTAGAGCGCTAATCCCTCGATATTTTTTCCCGCATTTTCTGTGATTGTGATATGTTAGATGTGTAGAAGGTGGTAGGGCGCTAATCCCTCGATTCATTCTCTCGCATTTCTTGTAATGGTGTTGTGTGGGATGTGAGAAAGGTGGTAGGGCACTAATCACCCAACGTGTTCTCTCTCTCTCTCTCTCAATAGTTGAGTTTAATAAAATATCTCATTTTTTATTTTGTAATAATTAATTTCAGTATATTTATATTATGCATAATAATAATAATTGTTAACAAAAATATTTGAGATTCTAAAAAAAAAAAGTTTGTTGCTTCTAAAAATATGAGTATAATATAACTAAAAAAAGTCTTAAGATTTTGGCGGCAATAATAATGGCAAGTAAAGTGAATAACATTACAATTTTAGAATAATTTTTAGTGGTCACATAAATTGCCGGTAAAATGGATTTTGGCATCAATAGTAATGACTAATAAAAATGAATAACATTGCAATTTTAAAATTAGTTTTGGTGGCCATATAAATTGCCAAGAAGATGACCGCTAAAAGTTATATACTTTTTGCGGCTATTAAAAGGGTTTTAATCGGTAAATATTATAATTGCCACTAAAATTTTTTAGCGACAAAACATAAAACTGCTAATGTTTAATTGCTAATAAATATGTTAGCAGCTATTTTTATTGTCACTAAAAATAAAATAAATAACCGCTAAAAATAATTTTTTGTGGTGAAGAAAAAAAAGCCTACGATAACTTGGCTAAAAACTTGCTTTAATAAATGTTTGGGTACTTCATTTTATTGTTTTATTAAAATTCCAAAGTCAACTTAGCATACTATTCTCAACAAATTTTAGTTTTATGTGTTTTTATTTTCTAAAAATATTAAAGAGAATGAAATTTTGTGTTTAAAAACTAAAATTTTAGTTTTAATATCTCTAATTATTAATATATAATAGTAAATCTTAATCTCTTAATTCAATTTCAGCACTGCATACTAAAGCAGCCTATGGGAACAACACACAGAGACCGATAAGGATTGTAACATATAGGTATAGCATGAGCAAATATAGCGCACCCAATGATCTCCTAAAGTAACACCAATCTTGAAGACAAATATAAATAGAAATCCAAACAACAAATCATGTGGGGGCACACACATAAATAATCCAAATGATAATTCGAATTTTATGACAAGCTCATTTTTAATTCTTTTTTATTTTATTTTTTATTTTTGTAAAATTAGGGTTTATGCATTAAATTTATGGTAAAAAATTTAAAAATAAAATATTATTTAGATCACTAATGTTTAGATTATTTTAATTTAATCTTTAACATTTTAAATGTTTTATTTTTTTAAAGTTTTAAATTGATTCATTATTATCATACCACTAAATTTGACATAAATAATTGAAAAAAACTCAAAACAGTCCCTGATATTTATCTCAAAAGACAATAAGATTCTTGAAAAAAAAAATAACCAACCCGGCCCCTGAGATTTATTTTTATAGGACTGATTAGCACCTGTGCCAAAAAAAAATTTTTCTGTCAAATTTAATGACGAGATAACATTTAATCTGTTTAAAATTTTTTGGGACTAAAATAAAGTGTTTAAAAATTTTTGAGATCGAAATAAAACGTTTAAAATGTTAAGTACCAAATTAAAACTTAATTTAAATATTAGGAATCAAAATAATACATCCAAAACTTAAATAATAAATAAATTGAGTTAAAATAATCAGATACTACTATTAGATAACTTATTATTAACATATATTCATTCAAATTGTATTTGTTGAATTAATATTTATCTTCTATTTGTTACACATTATACCATTTCTATATATATATACATGGTTAACTTCTATATAATTTTGACATATAATGAAGTTATGATTTGTAAGCTTCAATTCTATAATGATAAATTAACTACGTACAGGCGAACACAGATAAGGTTGTAACATCTAACATGATGAGCATGTGTTGCCATATTTAATATTAAGGGATGTTTTGCACTTTTGAAAAGACAGATGGAAGAAATAAAGGCAAAAACGAAGAAAATAAAGTAAGCATTCATGCATATATCACAGAAGACAAGAAACCACACCGAAACAAAGAAACATAAAAGAAAAAGTATACGGAAAACACAAACAACAACAATGGACAGCCCTTGCCTGTATTCGTAGTGGCATAACACTTACAGAGACAAACTAAAGAGTACTAGGCTTGTCCTTATTGAATTAAAATCAAAGACACAACACAAACTTGGCAACAATTCAACATCGATCGATGTTCCTCCTCAGTTGGACTTGAAGATCCAAGACAGAATCTCAGTAGTCTGCGAGAATTGTCCAGTAGAAGCAGATATTCCAACCTTAACCTTGTCAGGCAGCTTAGTACTCAAATCGACATCATAAGTAAGAGTGTCGGGTTGGGTGTGGAGATATGTAGAGACATGGACAGTTAACTTCTTATGAGCAGAGTTATATGTTATCTTTGCAGTAGTTATCGCTGCATCATGAAAATTCCAGTAACAAACTTTTGATGACCTGATAGAGTTAATATCAACTCCGATGTGGGGATAATTGGGATCCCCAACTTCAGAGTTGGAAAAAGTATCAAATTCAACAGCAACAATTTTGTCAGATGCATCATTAAAGAGGCCGAGAAACATTCCAGAAGATTGAGGAGGAATTTCAGTGTCGGCACTAGCAAGGAAGAAGGCAAGACCATCACCAGGTCCAGGTGTATAATCAGTGTTATAGGGTTTTGAGATGCGAAAGACGAAGGTGGTTTCAAATCCTGCTCGAAAGCCACTATGGTCGTAGAGGTGCA
This sequence comes from Arachis hypogaea, assembly GCF_003086295.3. Taxonomy (NCBI): domain Eukaryota; kingdom Viridiplantae; phylum Streptophyta; class Magnoliopsida; order Fabales; family Fabaceae; genus Arachis; species Arachis hypogaea. Next base: position 119,067,633 of record NC_092044.1, on the reverse strand, counting down.
CAGGGTCGGAGAATAAGACTCGGCCAACTCTGTTTCCCAGTGGGTTGCCCTGGTCATCGAGATTGGTGAGTCGAATGATATGGTGATCGGTAATGGTTGCGTCTCCTTGGAATTGGATCTCCTTGGAGTGCTTAGGGTCAAATTTGTGCAAGTTAAATGAGACACCCATGGCTATGGTTTTTGTGGTTTTTGGAAATGAAATGAGATGCCAAGCCTACTCCACCAGCTCGGTATTTATAGTGTGGCGATTGGTCTGATTAAGTACCTTATTAGCTTCCTTCTTAAATAGTGTAGTTATTAGTAGATAGGTTGTTTTTCACATGCATGGCCTTTAACAACCATTATTAACACTACGTCACGTCCATAGTGTAATATATATGGCGTCACCCTCTACCTTCATCACCTATCATAAATGCTTCTTATCTATACTACTACGCGTTATCATGCACTTACTCGATTCAATTATTGATGAGATCCCTTAATACCAGAAGACCACCTTGCTAATATAGTCTTTCATTCTTGTTTAGCTATTTTTAATTATTTGTACTGCAAGTCTGCAACGTGTATGTGAATGCATGACTTTGAGGCAAGGATATTAATCCTATAGCTTCCAAATTCCAACTATCTTCCTATTCTTATATAGTGGAATTCAAAATGTCACCATCTGCTTTGTATATCCAAGAGAGCTAGAGTTGCAGTGCTGTGCTGATGCTAATACCAAGCTAAGAGTGAGTTCTTGGAGCCGACACCCAAAGAGTACAACTGTTTTTGTAGCCTCCAGCCTTTGGTAGTAGGGTCTTAGGATATTGAAAGATTGTTTTATATTAATAAATAGAGAAATGCAAGAAATGCTAGAGCAGAATAAGAGTTTTATGGTTTTTGTCATTAATTAGTTGTCAGTGTGTAAAAGTATAAGATAAATTATATTAATAAATTTTGCCTAATATTTCTCTAATAAATAACATTAATCAAAGAATATTAAATTATTTTATATTATAAATTGTAAATTATAAAATTTTATTTCTAAATTTAAATTATCAAAAAATTTTAAATTAAGTAATATTAATTAACTAAAAAATAATTTTTTGTATTTTTTTAAAAAATAGAAAAAAATAAAATGAATCCACAAAACTTGAAATATATTTACTATATATATTGTAAAAATCAGAAAAAAAAATAATGAAAGTTAAAATGAGTCGTAATCTAGCTATTTATTAGTTTATTATTTAAATTTTTTTATATATTTCATTTTTATTTGTTGAAATATTATTTTTCTTCTATTTGTAGACAAATACGATATCTATAGTTATAATTAAGTTCTATATCATTTTGACATATAAGAGGATCATGATGTGTAAGCTTATACTAACGCTGGAACGTCGTTTGGCACACTAATCTTGACGAGGTCAATAATCTCACTATGGTGGAAGTAGCTAAGAATCCCATTTTTCTCCATAAAGTCCTCCAGAATTGACTCATGAACTTCACGTCTCGATCTGAAGTGATTATTTGAGGGATACCATGCAAGCGTACAATCTCTTTAAAGTACAAATCTGATATGTAGGATGCATCATCTGTCTTATAAATTCGAAGCTAAAATGTTGTTGGTGATCAAGTAGAATTGGTGAAATTTGATGATGGCATTGAGAATTAATAAGAAATGAATTGATGAATTGATAACATGATTTAAGATATGAAAATGGTTTGATTTTGGAAGGGGTTTGATTTTTAATTGGTTTGATTTTATAAATGTTTTGATATTAGAAATGGTTTTGATTTATTGAAAATGATTTGAAAGAGTTTGAGAAATAGTTAGGATGGGACCCGAGAAGGGTGGCAAAGTCCAAGTTTTAGGGGAGATGCTGTCGAAATTTTGTTATAAAAATTTAAGACTTTGTTTAAAATGTTATTTAGAAAAAAGTTGGATTTAAAAAGTTATATTGTATGATTTATTAAGAAAATACTTATGTTTCGAGTTTAATTCATTTAAGAAAAGTATATGCTTTGAGTTCGATTTATTTTGAAAAGAATTATTTTACGATTTTAAATTATTTAAAAAATTTATGTTTTAAGGTTAATTTAAATATGAAAAGAGCTTATGTTTTGAATTTGATTTAAGAATTTCATTCGGAAAAGTTTTAGTGAACTTTAAAAATAATTGAATTTCGATTGAATGGTTTCGTTTTGTGATGTCTTGAAAAAAGTTAAGGAATTAGTTTTAACGATGAAATTGGGATTGATTTTGATTTTGAAATTAGTTCGGAACTTCTAACTTGTATGATTTGATTTTGATTTGATTTTGAAACTTTATTGGATTAAATTCAGTTTGAAAACAATGATTGTTAAGGATTATGAACTCAAGAAAATGAGATTGGTTGTCGCTCCCCTAAAGTCTAGAGGCCTTGCTGACAGGTTTAACCAATAAATAGTTTTCCTTTGTCTTTTGAAAGAAGAATTAGTTTAAGCAAAATTGTTTTAATAGGTTTTGGAGAATGTCACAAAGAGCTGATTTTGGTTTTAAAAGAAAAAAAGAACGAAAAGAAAAGGAGAAAAGCAGAGATATGGTGGTGAGTCCACCGAAATTTACTTTCCAGAGATACATCGGCCAATCCAGGGGATGGTCGCACCTGTAAGACAGAGGTTGCTTACAGAGGTTATCGCTACATACATTGGCTAGAAAGAGCCTCACTTGTAAGACAAAGGTTGTTTACAGAGGTTATGTTTACATACATCGGCTCAAGAGAGTCGCACCTGTAAGATAAAGGTTGCTTACAGAGGTTATGTTTACATACATCCCCATTTCTTACCCCCTATTCCCCCCCTTTTCAGCTACAGGTGCGAAAATTTAGTGCGGAATTACACGAGCATAGAAGATTGAGTTTATGAGTTAAGTTCTTAGATTTTATTTTTTCCCCCGTCATTTATCGTTTTGGTTTTCTTGAGGGGATAGGACTTGTATTTAAGTATCTTGAAATAAGTCTATGTAAATAATGTTATGTGAATATCTATCTTTGTGATTAAGTGATTAAAGTAAAACCTTTTTCGTTTTTTTAACTAAAGTTTCGGTTCGTATTCACGAAGGTTCAATATTAAATAAACATAGTATATAATTAAAGGAATAGAAATAAGTGACGCTTGAACTTTTAGTACGGTCATGAGATGTTAAAAGTTAGGATGTTACAAGAAGCGTGCGATAACTTGGCTAAAAATTTGCATTAATAAATGCTTGGGCGCTTAATTTTATTGTTTTATTAAAACTCCAAAGTCAACTGAGCATACTGTCAGACTAATTCAGCAGAGCTTTATACCATCTTTAGTAGGGAACTCATCCCAGTTCTTATTTATGGCCCACCTGTCATAAAAAGTAACTCCACATAAGCTTTTGCGTCATAAACAGTAAATAGGAACTCAAAGCATCTCTCTCTTCTCCATTAGGAGGAACTAACTTTAGTCCCTGTTGTGGTCCCACTTAATTAATTAATTAAAACACTTAAAATTAATGTAATTAATTTTTTTCAATAATATAATTTAAATTTATAAATTTAAAAATAATTCACTATTAAAAGATCTTAATATTAAATAAATTCATATATAACAATAATACACAATATATAATTTGGGATTACACTAATTTGTAAAATCACTTAATATAAAGAAAAACATAATTAAGCTCTATAGTTGACGACAAGCATTGTGAAATTGCCATATGTGTTTAATCAAGTCCTCTTTCAATTGTCTATGTTGCTGCCTATTTCAAAGTTGAGCATTTCTTTGGAGAAATTGATGGTATGGTGCAAAATCTTCTTCTCCCAGCTGAAGTTGTGATAAGCCATTTTCAACATCATCATACTCTAAGCCTTGAGCAAAATTTACTGCATAAGTGTCTCTTTCATTCTCAACAATCATATTATGCAATATAATACAAGTTCTCATTATGTTGGCAAGTTTCTTCTTTTCCCAAAAGCAAGTTGGACCACGTATAATTGCAAAGCGTACTTGCAACACTCCGAATGCTTGCTCCACATCTTTTCTTTGCCCTTCTTGATATTGTGCAAATAACTTGCATTTCTCTCCTTGTGGCTTTGAGATTGATTTGACAAATGTGGCCCATTCAGGATAAATACCATCTGCTAAATAGTATCCCATAGTATAATTATTACCATTAATAGTATAATTTACCTCCGGAGCATGGTCATTTAGAATATCATCGAACACTGGAGAACGATCTAACATGTTGATATCGTTATTTGAACCAGAAACTTCAAAGAACGCATGCCATATCCAAAGGTCTGAAGATGCTACAACCTCAAGTACTATGGTTGCAACCCCACGATAACCACTCATGTACATACCTTTCCATGTCTTTGGACAATTTTTCCATTGCCAATGCATGCAGTCAATGCTACCCAAGATGCCAGGAAAGCCACAGCCCTCTGCCATTTGTAGCAGGCGTCGTACATCATTTGGATTTGGTTTTTACAAGTATTCATCCTCAAACACCGAAATGACACCTTCAACAATTTTTTTCAAGCATTCGATTGTAGTGCTCTCGCCTATGCGCACATAATCATCAACAACATCAGCTGCTATGCCATATGCTAACATCCGTATCGCAGCGGTACATTTTTGGAGTGGTGACAAGCCTCTTCTTCCAGTTGCATCAACCCTCTGTTGGAAATACGGATAGACGTTTGAGAGAGCGTCTACTATCCGAAGGAACACATGTCTTCTCATTCGAAATCTCCGTCAGAAAATGTCAGCATTATACACCGGTTCATCTGCAAAGTAATCTTGGAAAAGACGATCATGTCCTGCTTCTCGATCTCTGTTGATCCATTTACGAGGAGTTGGGATAGAGCTTCTATCGATATCTTCTTCTTCTGAATCTTCGAGTAAATACTCATCGATCCAATTATCTATGAGTGTGTTATCTTGCCGTCTTCTCTTGCCATACAAAGCCTCATTAGACATATCATCAAAATTTCTAGTCATATCTAGAAATGTAATTTTTAGTTCTCTTTCGAGGTGAGAAACAAGAGTTGAAGTGGAGTTGCAGAGTCATTCATAGTTGATATTTATAAGTGTGTCTGCAATAAGTACCTACTCCTCAACGGCTAGTTTTACAACGGCTACTTAACGGCTAGTTTTGCAATGGCTACTTAACGACTATTTTTGCAATGGTTACTTTCATGAACAATAACGGCACAATAATATTGAATAGTTTAAAATATTACATCAGAAATAAATAAAATAAACTACATCACATATCAGTAATACGCAATAAAAAGAAGAACATACTACATAACTCTACAAATACAGAGAACCATTAAGTAAACCACTTGACGATTATTTTCTCACATGCAATCTCATGAAGAGCTCGTCGTTTTTCACTCATTGTAGACGTGTCAGCATTAAGTATTTGCATATCCATTTCCCTTTTCCTTTCCTTGGCCATCCTTTCCATTTCCCTTTCCCTTTTCTTGGCCATCCTTTCCATTTCCCTTTCTTTTGCATTTATCTCCATTTCGTTAATATACCTCTAAGTTTGTAATTCTTGTTCTTTCATTACTGCTTGAATTTCCTTCTCTTTGATTGCCATAATCTTTGCTCTATGTTCCCTCTCCTCTTCTCTTTCTTTTTCCCTATCCATTAGTTCATTTTCTCTAACATTCTTAAAATCATCCATGAGAGATAATTTTTTAACCACTGATGATTTTTTCTCGCTAAAATCTTCAGACATTTGTGCTTTTTGCTTGCTCTTCTTTGATCTTTGTGGGTGAACAGAAGAGTCCACACCGAGTTCGTCAGCTAACGGTGTTTCTGGGTTTGATGAGGATGAGTATGCTCCAGTTGCACTAATCTTGGTTCTCTTTGAGCCACCACTCTGTGTAGGTAATTGGCTTCTCCATTTTTGCTCCAACCGAAGCATGTTCCAACGCCTCTCAAAGGTGAATTTTTACCATAATTTGTGGAATAAAGTTTATAGGCAAACTCCTTTATATCATCAGCGTTTGAACCACTCCTTATGTTTCGACTAGCTTGATCATAGCAACCAGCAAATTGTGCAACAACCTTGTTGATCTTATACCATCGTTTCTTACATGCAACTACCCCCTTGTCATGTCGGAGTAAAATTCTACACAGTAGCTATGAATTTGACTCCAAAATGTTTCTCCCTTTTGATCGGTACCAACTATAGGGTCAGTTAAAACATTTAACCATGCATTGATCAGCATCTCATCCTCTTTCCAATGCCAGTATTGAATACTATCTTGTCTCCGATCTTCAATATCATCATCATTGAGGTCGATAGCATCTAATCCACGAGGGTTGGCAAAATCTGAATATTACAAATTTGGACTAGATTGTATAGGAGTCAGAGAGGATGGGTTAGAAGAGCCACCAACACCAGATGAGTTATTTCTTGATGCACTAAATTGAGTTGGAAATGGCAAGAAAGTTGGACTAACATTTCCAATAGAGGGGTTAAATATGGAAGAAAATGGAAAATGTGGTGTTTGTGAATTTTGATTTTGCGGTTGGAATATAGGAAATTGATTATTATAAGGAGCTTGAAAATTGAAATTAGAAAGATTTTGTGGATTTAGATTTTGAAATGTATTCGGTAGTGTGAAGTTTTGATTTGGAACTTGAGAGTTTGAGGTTTGAGATGGTTGGGTATTTGGAATTTGTGAAAAGTAGAATGAGTTGAGTTGGTTTGGATCTATTTTTTCGAACAAAAAATAATATTAGCAGAACTTTGATTTCATAAACTTGGAAGAAGATGAAGAAGAGTAGTAGAAAGTGTGAGAATAGAAGTGTATCTAACTGGTATATATAGAGTAACAAAATATTAATTTATTAATAATAACAGTAACATAGTAACAACTAGTTTTCAACGACTAATTTTGCAACGGCTAGTTTTACAACGACTAATTTAATATAATAATATAAATAATATTCAATATTAATTATGACATAAATAATTAATTAAATAAAAATTTAATTATTTAATCTAATTAATTATTATAATTATTAATAAATTAATTATGATTTAATTATTATTTAAATAATTAATATAAATTATTAATTAAATAAAAATATAATTATTTAATATAATTATTCATTTTAATATAATTATTTAATATAATTAATTAAAATTTTATATAATTATTTATTTGCAAGTTATTATTCGTTACTTTCAGTCCCTATTTAGAGGGACTTTGTTCCATTGGGTCTTGTGCAAGGACCTATTTCATTTTGCTCCAATGGGAGAAACTCATTTTGTGTCAGAAAAAGTTATCAAGGTCCTCACCGTTGGAGATGGTCTTACAATTTTATAGGCCCATGTCCCGAAAAAAAAAAGAACCATTCAATGTTATGTTCTCAAGTTTCCAATGTTTGTAGGTGATACGGACTCAAAGAACATTTTTGTTATTTCAAATTAAGGAGAAAAATGAGAATTTTGTCAAGGTCAAGAATTTAATTTTTAGAAGAATTACATATCTTAAATTTAATGGAGAAGGTAAATTTTATTTCGCAAGAAAACGAAGATTAAAATTAAAATTTAAGAAGTTAACTTAAAAATTACATATAATTTTTTGAGTAAAAGACAAATAGGTCCCTAACATTTTAAAACACGGACATTTTCGTCCCTCAAGATTGGAAAATACATTCCGATCCCTAACCATACAAATTCCGTGACAATTATGTCCTTCCGTGGAATTAGTGCTCGAAACGATAACGGAGATTGCTGAGGTGGAGGGGTGGAGAGTGATGTGTCCGTTACAGTTGCTGATGTGGATGGAAAACAAATTTTTAAAGGACAAATTAGTCCTTGCAACCATCATACGTTCTCTCTCTCCGTCGCAACTCACCTTGGTCCGACTCTGTCACCGCTCTCATCGACTCTGCCACCGGCTGCCACCTCTCCTACGCCAATTTCATCCGCCGTTCAAAAACTCTAGCTGCCAACCTTACATCCCTCTTCACACTCTCCAAAAATGACACCGCTTTGGTCCTCTCTCCACATTTGTCCATTAAAAATGTTCGTAAAATAGTACACCCCTTACTCTTTCTTGCATACACTAGATTGTTTATTTACTCATCAACGAATTCACTTATTTATTTGTTAGAAAAAGAAATGAATGTAAAGAGCAGAATAATGTCAAAAGCAAGAAGAAGAAAAAAGTTACATTTAATCTGAATGTTCAGATATATGAGCCTGATCCTACAGCTTATAAGGTACTAGATAACGAGGAAGAAGAACACCAAAACAATGCTGCAGAACCAGCAAAGAAGAACTTGAATTCACCTTCCGTCTCCGGAGAAGGATCTGCATCCTTGACAGTGACATACCCTCCAAATTACAGATATTATAACTGCAGTGAAGAAATCGATGAGGAGGAAGACGTAAACTACGAGGAATCTAACATCGATGACTATGGGGATGATGAAGAGTTTGATGATGGATATGATTGTGATGATGGTAGTAGTGACAAGAGTTTAGAGAATGATGAGGCTGAAGCATATGGTGAAAACAGTAGACAGAAGGAGTTGTCCAATTAGTCTAACTCTTCTGCGGCCGAAGACAGGACAAGGAATCAGATGCCAATTGATGCGAGTGGGAGAGACAGAAGCACAAACATGCATTCTGTTCTGAGCCCTGTAGAGAACCTAACTCAGTGGAAATCAATCAAAGCAAAAGTTCCATCAAGTAAGCACATGAGGAAGGAGAACGTTCCAAGCATACCCTCGACCACCACTGAACCTTGCTCAAATTTCTCACCTTGTTTCAGCATGAAATCAAGTGTTCTTCAGTCTAAACCTCCGTTGTCTTAAGTTGCAGTTGATGCTAGTCTCTCAAACTGGTTAATTTCCCCTAATTTCAATGTCTCTAAGACCACAATTCATTGTCAATGATGAGAACCATGGCAATGAAGAAAAAGCAAAAAACACTTGGTAAATATTAATTCAGTGAAGACCAATTTTAGAGGAGGAAACATGATTGTAGAGGCCTGGTTTGTGAAGATGGGTAACCAAGTCAGTTCCAACCACAAGCACGCCCTTCTTCTAGAAACTTCTTTGGAAAGAGGAAGCAGCTGCAACATAGCAGCACCATCAAGAACAACGATAAGGTAACCATTGACATTCTTTCTTTTGAAGTAGCCAATGTCATGTCCAAAATGGTTCACCTTCACAAATCCCTTTCGGATTCTGAGATCTTGAGGCTCAGGAATGAGATCTTGACCTCTGAAATTGTTAGGAGCCTCGTTTCCTCCGACCATTCCTATCTCCTCAACCTTGCTCTCGCCGAGAAGCTCGACGAGTTGAACCGCGTCGCCGGCGTCGTTTCCAAGTTAGGGAAGAAGTGTTCTGCTCCTGCATTGTAGGGATTTGAGCATGTGTATGGTGACATTGTGAGTGGGGTCATAGATGTCAATGAATTAGGGTTCTTGGTTAAGCATATGGAAGGTATGGTGAGGAAGATGGATAGGTATGTTAGTAACACTAAAAATTTGTATAGTGAAATGTTGGTTTTAAATCAATTGGAGGAAGCTATGAACAAGTTTCAGAATAATTAGAATGAGGAGAGTAGGAGGGTCTTTGAGTAGAAACTCAGAGGCAAGATGTTATCAAGCACTAATTTGTCCATTAAAAATTTGTTCTCCATTCACATCAGCAACCAAAACGGACACCTAACACTCTATCTTTCCAGGTCAACATGTTCCGTTGCCGTTTTGAACCCCAACTCGGCGGAGGGGTCTAATTGTCACGCATTTTATTAGGTGGGGGATTTAAATGTATTTTTAAATCTTGAGGGATGAAAATGTCCACGTTTAAAAAGGTCAAGGACCTATTTGTCTTTTACTCTAATTTTTTAAAAAATTTTGAGGGGAGGCCAGAGAGGGGGAAAAGATTGAGGTAATACTCAATTTGTTTTTTGAAAGTTGAAGTCGGATTAATTTGACCCTTAAAATTTTATCATTGGATTCAAATTGGATCTCGAAATTTACAATCGAAACTCATATTAACCCTTGAACTAATCTGCGTTAACGATGTGTTGATTTGGTAAATTAATTTGTTACAATTTGAATTCCTCGCTTAAGTTCTATATAATCAAGACTTGTTAGAGATCTAGAAACTTGATTGTTGCTCCCGGAACAGCAAAATTTTCACATTAAATTTGTCATTGTCGTCTTTGTGAGGATATTGAGGAGCCAATTATGATTTTAAGCGAAATTTAAGGTCTAATAGATCTTAGCCGCATGAAATTTAAGCGAAAAGTTCAAATCTTAGCAAGTTAACATGTAAAATTAACATATCATTCACGAAAATAAGATCAGGGACTAACGTGAATTACTATTGTAAATTTTGGGAGTCAAATTGAAACAATCGTAATTTTAAAAGTCAATTTAAATTCAACTCCAAAAATTTTTATATATTCTTTTTTGCATCGTAATTTTTTAGCACTCTCTTGGTATTTTTTTAGTACAGTTTTGAATTATAATTTTTTTACTGAGGTAATGACCAAATCAGTACCCGAAAGATTCAAACGCTGACATTTTGGTACCTAACTATTGTTATTGACAAAATGGTACCTGAATGTTTTAAAAATTTTCCAAGCATGTCCTCGTGCTTGCCGGACCATGGCTCCGGTGAGTAAGATGCTTACGTGTTCACCGGTTTTTGCTGACAAGAGAAGTTTATTTTGAGTTGGAATTTGTAATTAAAAATATTATTTCAAACCCTAATCCCTCCCCCTCCCTTATCGTAGCCTCCTTTCCCTTCCCCTTTCCCCCTCCATCGCAGCCCCCTTCCCTCTCCCTCCCTCTCATATCATCTCATCTCATCTCATCTCATCTCATCTCATTTTTGCAATAAAAAAGAACAACAATCTAATATCTCAAATTTCTATCCTTTCAAAGCAACTACAAACCAAACCTTTCGATTCTCTCTCTCAAATCAGAGAAAAACAGAACGAGAATCTGAGAAGAAGGAATAATGGATCTAGCACTAGAGGAGCTACAATTCCTAAATATTCCAGAAATCTGTTACCTTTTCTTCCTCTTCGCCTTCTCTCTCCTCTCCACCGCCATCGTCATCTTTACCGTCGCTTTCCTCTATACCAACAAAGCTGTCTCCTTTTCCTCCACCATCTCTGCAATCTCCAAAATCTTCAAGCATTTGTTCATCACTTACCTCTGGGTCACGTGTTTAATGTTCATCTGTAACTTTGTCTTTGTGATTTTCTTGGTTTTGCTTATTATAGCAATTGATACACAGAACTCGTTTCTGCAGTTTTTCACGGTTATTGTGGGTGTGTTGGTCATTGTGAATTTGGTAGTATTGTTGGTGCAGAATGTTTTTTACTGTTTGCAAGAGTTACCATCACCAAGGGATTGATAAGAGCGCTTTACATGACTATCTTGGTAAGAAATTTGGGGGGTTTGTAGGTGAATTTTTTCTTTTTCTTCTTTTTTTAATGTAATTGATGGAATAGTGTAATACATTTGGAAAAATGGTATTGGTAGATTGTAATTTGAATTGTGATATTGTGTTCTGTTGTGCATGCTTCTATCTGTGCCTTTATATGATCTGCGATAGGAGGGAGAGGGAAGGGGGCAGTGATGGAGAGGGAAAGGGACGGGGCTGCGATGGGGAGAGAAAGGGAAGGGGGAGTGTGTTGGGAGGCTGCGATGGGGATGGAGGGGGAGGGGAGGGGGCTGCGTTGGGTAGGGGAGGGCTGTGATGGGAAGGGAGATGGAGGGGGAGTTTGCGTTGGGGAGGGAGGGCTTAGAGTTTGGGGATGGTTTGCCATGTCACCAAATACGGTGGCCATGTCAGCATTGTGTTTGCCGGAGATTTGCTCCAGCATTAAGGTAATACTCAATTTGTTTTTTGAAAGTTGAAGTCGGATTAACTTGACCTTTAAAATTTTATCGTTGGATTCAAATTGGATCTCGAAATTTACAATCGAAACTCATATTAACCCTTGAACTAATCTGCGTTAATGATGTGTTGATTTGGTAAATTAATTTGTTACAATTTGAATTCCTCGCTTAAATTCTATATGATCAAAATTTATTAGAGATCTAGAAACTTGATTGTTGCTCCCGGAACTGCAAAATTTTTATATTAAACTTGTTATTATCGTCTTCACGAGGATATTGAGGAGCCAATTATGCTTTTAAGCGAAATTTAAGGTCTAATAGATCTTAGCCACATAAAATTTAAGCGAAAAATTTAAATCTTAACAAGTTAATATGTAAAATTAACATATCATTTACGAAAATAAGATCAGGGGCTAATGTGAATTACTATTGTAATTTTTTGGTGTCAAACTGAAACAATCATAATTTTAAGAGTCAATTTAAATTCAAGTTCAAAATTTTTTATATATTCTTTTTTGCATCGTAATTTTTTAGCACTCTCTCGATATTTTTTTAGTACAGTTTTGAATTATAATTTTTTTACTAATTATAATTCTATTATTACTTATAATTAATTTTTTTATTTAATTTATTTTTTTAATAAAATAAATAATTCATATTATAAAAGAATTACAATAATAAAAAGTACACAAAAATTACAATAACAAATTTTACAAAATAAATAAAGAATATAATATATATTTTTTATAATATTCTCGGTATTGTATTATTTAATAATATTTTAGAATATAATTTTATATTGTTTATAATTTTATTATTACCTTATGATAAATTTTTTATTTAATTTATCTGCCAGTGGGATTGAAAAAAATTTCTCAACTAATTAATAATCAAACCTAGGACGTAAGAAGTGAACATTAGAGCTAAAATTTTTAGCCTCCCATAAACATGAGCATAATTAAACTAGTTGTGAATCAAAACTACACACAAGAAAATACTACCAAGCATGGTCGTGGTAATTTGTTGTTCTAACCATATTTTCCTTTCGTGCTTGTCCTTATTAGTTACTAGAAGGGAAGTTTTGCACTTTTGAAAAAACAGAAGGAAGAAACAAAAGCAGAAACAAAAAAAAAATAGCCATCCATGCATATATTATTGAAGACAAGAAACCACACCGAAATAAAGAAACTGTAAAAAAAAAAAGTACACGGAAAACACAAACAACAACAATAAACAGCCCTTGCCTGTATCCGTAGTGGCATAACACTTACAGAGACAAACTAAAGAGTACTAGGCTTGTCCTTATTGAATTAAAATCAAAGACACAACACAAACTTGGCAACAATTCAACATCGATCGATGTTCCTCCTCAGTTGGACTTGAAGATCCAAGACAGAATCTCAGTATTCTGCGAGAATTGTCCAGTAGAAGCAGATATTCCAACCTTAACCTTGTCAGGCAGCTTAGTGCTCAAATCGACATCATAAGTAAGAGTGTCGGGTTGGTTGTGGAGATATGTAGAGACATGGACAGTTAACTTCTTATGAGCAGAGTTATATGTTATCTTTGCAGTAGTTATCGCTGCATCATAAAAATTCCAATAACAAACTTTTGAAGACCTGATAGAGTTAATATCAACTCCAATGTGGGGATAATTGGGATCCCCAACTTCAGAGTTGGAAAAAGTATCAAATTCAACAGCAACAATTTTGTCAGATGCATCATTAAAGAGGCCGAGAAACATTCCAGAAGATTGAGGAGGAATTTCAGTGTCGGCACTAGCAAGGAAGAAGGCAAGACCATCACCAGGTCCAGGTGTATAATCAGTGTTATAGGGTTTTGAGATGCGAAAGACGAAGATGGTTTCAAATCCTGCTCGAAAGCCACTGTGGTCGTAGAGGTGCACAGGGTCGGAGAATAAGACTCGACCAACTCTGTTTCCCAGTGGGTTGCCCTCGTCATCCAGATTGGTGAGTCGAATGATATGGTGATCGGTAATGGTTGCGTCTCCTTGGAATTGGATCTCCTTGGAGTGCTTAGGGTCAAATTTGTGCAAGTTAAATGAGACACCCATGGCTATGGTTTTTGTGGTTTTTGGAAATGAAATGAGATGCCAAGCCTACTCCACCAGCTCGGTATTTATAGTGTGGCGATTGGTCTGATTAAGTACCTTATTAGCTTCCTTCTTAAATAGTGTAGTTATTAGTAGATAGGTTGTTTTTCACATGCATGGCCTTTAACAACCATTATTAACACTACGTCACGTCCATAGTGTAATATATATGGCGTCACCCTCTACCTTCATCACCTATCATAAATGCTTCTTATCTATACTACTACGCGTTATCATGCACTTACTCGATTCAATTATTGATGAGATATCCCTTAATACCAGAAGACCACCTTGCTAATATAGTCTTTCATTCTTGTTTAGCTAGATTGTTCGTCCATGATAAATGCTTATACTACCAACTATTTTTAATGATTTGTACTGCAAGTCTTCAACATGTATGTGAATGCATGACTATGAGGCAAGGATATTAATCCTATAGCTTCCAAATTCCAACTATCTTCCTATTCTTATATAGGGGAATCCTATAGCTAGTAGGGTTTTAGGATATCGAAAGATTGTTTTATATTAATAAATTGAGAGATGTAAGAGGATTATACCACAATTTATTGTTTTTGTCATCATTTAGTCATTAATATTTAAAAGTAAGAGATAAAATATGTGATTAGATTACTAAACTAAAAAAAATTGAGTTGATAGTTAAATAATGGCCAAAATTAATAAATTTTAATGGTCTTCTAACATTTTTCTAATAAATACATTAATTAAAAAAAGATTAAGAAATTATTTTTTATGCACACATCAATTAATTATTTTAAAATTATTTTATATTATAAATTGTAAATTATAAAATCTTTATTCTAAATCTTAAATATAAAAAAAATTTAAATTAACTAATATTAATTAACAAAAAATTAATTTTTTTATATTTTTTTAAGAAAATATAAGAAAAAATAAAATGAATCCACAAAACTTGGAATATATTTACTATATATATTGTAAAAATCAGGAAAAAAATAAAGAAAGTTAAAATGAGTCGTAATCTATTTATTATTTTATTATTTAAATATTTTTTTATATTTCATTTTTATTTGTTGAAATATTATTTTTCTTCTATTTGTAGACAAATACTATTTCTATAGTCATAATTAAGTTCTATATCATTTTGACATATAAGAGGATCATGATGTGTAAGTTTTAGGGTTGGCAATAGGCTGGGTAGGGTAGAGTTTGAACCCTATCCGACCTCATCTAGGATTGAAAATTTTATTAAAATTCTACTCTATTATATTCTTGAGTTGAGAATTTCTCAACCTTAATCCTACCCGTACCTTAAAGTTTTAAACACTACGTTATCATATTCTACCCGCAGAAATATTAATTTTTTTCAAAATAAATATAAATTCAATCATTTCGAATTTCTTACATATTAATAAAATAAAAAATTAAAACTAATACTTTAAATTACTAAATTAACTAACTAGTATAATGGTTACTCATTTATTTTAAGTCCTTACATGAGAGAGGTTGTGGGTTCAACTTTCACCTCTTTTACTATATACCTAATTTTTATAAAATATGTGTTATATAAAGGGTGTGGGTAGAGTACACCCTAAACTCGTACCCTACCCTTAAAAGTGAGTCAAGTTAGCTCATGAGCCAGTTCGAGCTCGACTCATTAATAGTTTGATAAGCTGAACTCGTGAGCTGGTAAGCCAAACTCGAGCTTGAATTTGAACTCATAAATTAAATGAGTCGAGCTTGAGTTTGGATAAGCTCAGCTCATTAGCTCGTTAGCTGGCTCGATTATATATGTAATATTAAAAGTATAGATTAAATGCATATAAGATATGCGTATTAATAATTTAATATATATATATATAATAGTAATATATAATAGTAATATATAATTTTACATATATTAATGCTCTTAATTATTTAAAATTTTATAGTCATTTTTTATATATAATTTTGATATAGGACATAACTAAAAAAATTATAATTGATAGAAAGACAATATATTAATTTTTTAAATATTTTTTAATATATAAGTTATAATTTATTGATATAGAATTATAGATTATGTTCCTATTATTTGAGCCAGCTCGTGAGCTCGAGCTAGCTCGTGAGCTCGAGCTAGCTCGTGAGTTTTCGTTGAGTCGAGCTTGAGCTTATGAAATAGAAGGACTCTTTGGGAAAATCAGCATAGAAGGATTTGTAAGCAATGAGATTGGACAGTTTAGGTTCAGAAACAAGACGAAGAGGAAAGTCAATGACTGTACCACGAATATGACGAGCCTGGGACGAGGGAAGCTCTTTGTCTCCTTTATGAAGTGTCTCTTACCCCAGGAAGAACTGGGTTGGAAAGAGCTGGGATGAGAGGCATTAAGAGGAGTAGAAGTAGGGCAAGGAGCCACGTCAGGATGGCGAGCAGTGGTCTTGGTGCGAGCCATTTCAGGAACAGTGTTATGAGGAGAGGGAGGAGGAGAGTTAGTTGGAGAAGGAGATGATTGTGAGTGAAGTAAGGTAGGGAAAGAGGGATGAGAACGTGAAGAGTGAGAACTACTATAAGAGCCTCTGTGGACTGCTCTTTTCTTATGAGTCATACTTATAGAACACTGGTTGGCTTTAGAGAGTAAAGAGATGGGTGGAGAATTGGAAAGAGTGGTGTGTGAAAGGGTGCATGTAGTGGAGAGTTAATATAGGCTTGGGGTAGTGTAAATGTTTTATCTTGAAAAAGAGGATAAAAATGAAAACTTTGAAACCTTTTGGAAGTTACAGCTGTAACCTTCGAAAATTCAATTTTAAAAATTTTAATTAAAAAGATGCAATATGAAGGAAGGTCCAAATTAAAATTGAAATGCAGATGTTGTATAATGTTAAGTTTTAGGACTAGAGGTAACTTTCAGAAATCCAAGTCCATATAGGGCCCAAGTTGCTTCACAAAAGGTAGCCCATATGATATTGAACAAATATACACATCAAGCCCAACAAGTCTAACGAGCCATCTACAAGTCCAGGTGTCTCCACAGTAAGTTAATGAACTCTACTCATTATATGCCCGGAAAAATCCCATCTTAATCTATGAGACAAAAAGCTTAAACCAGAACAACAGAAAAATTAAAAAAAGTTTGATGAATCAAGAATGCTCAGAGCAATTCGTAATTTGCAGAACCTCTCTTCTATCAATGGTTTAGTAAAAATATCAGCTAGTTGATCTTCAGATTTAACAAACTGAATATCTAAATTTTCATTTTACACATGTTCTCTTATAGAATGAAATCTAACTTCAATGTGCTTTGTTCTTGAGTGCAAAACATGATTTTTTGAAACATTTAAAGCACTCATGTTGTCACAAAAACAATGGAATATTAGATACTTTCAGCTTACAATCAGCTAACTGAGTTTTCAACCATAATAATTGAGAGTAACAAGAAGAGTCTACAATATACTCAGTTTCGGCAGTGGAGAGTGCCATTGTTGCTTGCTTCTTGCTTGACCATACATTGAGAGACTTGCCAAGGAAGCAGCACATGCCACTTGTGTTTCTTCTATCAATTTTGTCCCCAACAAAATCTGCATCACAATAACCCACTAATTGAAAATAATCAGTTTTGGAATACCATAAACCATAATTAGTTGTACCAAGCACATATTGGATGATCCTCTTGACAGCTGAAAGGTGAGATTCCTTAGACTTTGATTAGAATCTTGGGCACACACCAACGCTTTCTATGATGTCAGGCCTTGAGGAGGTTAGATACATCAAAGAACCAATCATTCCTCTGTAACATGTCTCATCAACGTCTCTAGCATGTTCATCTTTATCAAGCTTGATGTTAGGATGCATAAGATTTTTCATTGGCTTGGCACACTCCAACCCAAATTTCTTGACAAGTTCCTTTACATATATTTTCTTGATGCACAAATATGCCTTTTGCAGTTTGCTTAATTTGCAAGCCTAGGAAGAAGGTTATTTCTCCCATCATGCTCATATCAAATTTACTTGTCATTAGTTTAGCAAAATCTGCACACAAAGCCTCATCAGCTGAACCAAAAATGATATCATCAACATAGACTTGCACAAGAATAAAACGATCATGATAATTCTTAATAAATAGAGTGGTGTCCGTAGCTCCTCTTTGAAAATTGTTTTTCAATAAAAATGAGCTAACCCTCTCATACCAAGCTCTAGGAGCTTGTCTTAAACTATATAAGATTTTAGCTAGTTTGAAAACATGGTGAGAAAAAGTTTTGTTTTCAAACCCAAGAGGTTCAGCCACATAGACCTCTCTATCTATTATACCATTGAGGAATGCACACTTTACGTCTATTTAGAATAGTTTGAAGCCGCAATAAGCTGCATAAGCAAGGAGCAATCTAATGGCTTCCATTCGAGCTACAGGTACAAATGATTCATCGAAATCAATCCATTCCTCTTGATCATAGCCTTGAGCAACCAATCTTGCTTTATTTCGGATAATGATTCCATCTTCACCCAATTTGTTTCTAAAAATCCATTTAGTGTCAGTGACTTTCTTTCTATTTGAGTGAAGCACTAAGGTTCAGACCTGATTTTTCTCAAACTGCTGCAATTCTTCCTCCATGGTTAATATCCAAGATGGATCAGCAAGTGCTTCTTGGATATTTTGAGGTTCAATCTTTGATATAAGAGCTAAGTTGTTGGATTCAGCCTTTTTCAAAGATGATCTAGTTGATATTTCTTTGGAGGGATCACCTATAATGAATTATTCAAGCTAATTTCTCAGAAATTTTCATTCCCTAGGCCTTCTGGTTTGAGTTGAGAATTTAGGTTTCTCCTGATCAACAATAGCCTCTGCATCAGTATTTTCTGCTGGAACAGGAGATAATTCCAAATTATCTCCTGCAGAATTGAGATTTTTGCTGCTAGCAGGTGTAGTTTCTTGAGAACTTGAGTTTTGAGACACTGACTCAGTATTCTTGGGCAATTTAGCTTCAAAACCTGGACTATCATCAATACAAACACTAGGAACAGAATTAGACTCACAAAATGTGACATGCATGGTACCACTCGTGTACGTGGAAGCATGTTCGCGACGCCAACATTCTCTTCTGCCTCGGACACTCGCGTACACGAAGGGTATCTCACGTATGCGGAACTCCTATTTGGCAAAAATGTGATTTTTTACAAAGTTTACCCAATTCTCTAACTTTTCAAACCTCTGTAGCTACCCTCTATGGTCTGATACCTAGTCTTTAAGCTTAGAAAATAGAGTGAACCCATAGAGGAGGATTGTGAAGTGGAGGAATTAAATTAAAAAGGGTGAATAAGGTGATATATAATATGAATAATGAAATAATTTCATGTGAAATATTTGAGGAAGTGCAGAAATGTATGAATGTATGAGTAATGAATGAGACATAATTAATAAAAATGATGATATTGATGAGTTGATGTGGGGAAGGTGGTAGAGCGCTAATCCCTCGATATTTTTCCCCGCATTTTCTGTGATTGTGATATGTTAGATGTGTAGAAGGTGGTAGGGCGCTAATCCCTCGATTCATTCTCTCGCATTTCTTGTGATGGTGTTGTGTGAGATGTGAGAAAGGTGGTAGGGCACTAATCACCCAACATGTTCTCTCTCTCTCTCTCTCTCTCTCTCTCTCTCTCTCTCTCTCTCTCTCTCTCTCTCTCTCTCTCTCTCTCTCTCTCTTGTGTGTGTGTGTGTGTGTGTGTGCAAGGTAGTAGGGCACTAATCTCCGAATTATTTTTTTCCTAGTGTATGCCTCTAGGAGAAGGTGGTAGAATACTAATCTCCCGATGTTATGCCTCCTGGAGATGCGCAGATGAGAGACAGCATCCGGATTAGCTACCAGAATGTGTCGGGTTCTGGCAGTATAACCAATACGTAAGCTCACGGCTAATAGGACATGCATGCATCATGTGCATTTGTATAATTTGTTTGAGTACGCATTTATATTAGTTTGCCTAATTGCTTAACTATAATTAACTGCTATCTGATCTATTTGTTGTATTTGCATCTTATTTGTGCTTTCCTTACTTGAATAGTATGTTTATGCAACTGAGAGACCCCTCATATGGCGGAGGTGTAATGAGGGTAGTTCCACTGGTGATTTAGAAGGTTGGAGGAGAATGAGAATGAAGTGGTAAGATATATTTGGACTAGAACTTGAGAACCTTAGATAGTCTACTTAATTTTCAGTTGAATTTGTAACTCTACCTTATTTATATGGACAACATTACTATGTTAAGAACTCCCTGCTCTCATTCCATACATATATTGTTGCTTTTTAAATACAGGTCGAGATGTACCTCGGTGAGCCTCTAGAGATTCCTATGGCAAACGAAGTTAGGAAGTTATGTTTTTGACTGTCGGTTATATATTTATGTTTTATAGACTCTCCTATATATATATATATATATATATATATATATATATATATATAATTCTCTTAGAGGCTTTTGGAGAACTAGATACTGTTTTTATGAATGTTGAGATTTTATGGGATATATTTATATACATGTATGTATTTACATATTTTTCGGCCGGCCTTGCCTTCGCAGGTCGATCCTGTAGTTTGACATTTTGTATCTTTTGACATTCTGCTTTTATTATATATATGTCCTTACTTTTCTTTGTACTCATGTTTCCGTTTACGTGAGTATTGCGCTTTTCGTTTTGCGACTTTTGTTTAAGTTTTTCATCAAGATTCCTCGTTATAAATTTCTTTCAACTATTACTATATATATATTTTAATTTTAGAATTCATAATACTTTACCACCTTTGTTTTACGGTTTAAATATAAAATCCTGTATAGTAAGGTATTACAAACTTAGCAAGCAAGCTCATGTGTGTCCAATATAATATTAAGTTCAGATTGCAATTGCTAATGAATAACTAGGAAGTAAAATCATTGCACGAGTAAGCTATTCCAAACTTCTCATATACAATTATCTTTGGCCTCCAGTTTTTCTTTAGAAGCCCGTTGGCCTGTGATGTCTCTGGTTTGCCTGTAATTCACAAAGAAGATGATGAACATGATCAAGCCGAAGAACTCATAAAGTAAGTCACTTTGGCTCAAAATATGACATTGATCAATCAATCCAATTTTTATTTTCTTAGTTTGATGAACATATAAATATTGACTAAATAAATAATTTAAATTCTTATTTATGTAACGGTGAAAAGGTAGAAGAATTTCATTACTTTACTAATATTTCTAGGTACATGAACTCTAAAATCAAGCATTCTCGTACATACCTGAAGCGTCGCAAGAGTCTAACTTCCCAGAAGCATAGAACATACTGTGTCTAACAAGGAGGTAAGTTTCAAATACTGTGTCTAACTCGGGCTTTATACCACAGTGTCACGATCCGACTTGTGAGAAGATGCTTATGGTTTGGACTATACCATACTTGGGACTATAAAGATGTCAAGTTTACCACTTTGTAGCATAATATTTCATTTTCAAGTTAACATTATTATTCTGTTAATGTGTTTGGTGACCATAATGTTTCTAAAGATTCGTAGCATTTTTTGTTATTTAGATTTGTATCATGATTTATTATTTTTCAAGAAAAAATTTATGTATCAATATTTGAGTTTAATAAAATATCTTATTTTGTAATAATTAATTTCAGTATATTTATATTATGCATAATAATAATAATTGTTAACAAAAATAATTGAGATTCTAGAAAAAAAAAAGTTTGTTGCTTCTAAAAATATGAGTATAATATAACTAAAAAAAGTCTTAAGATTTTGGCGGCAATAATAATGGCAAGTAAAGTGAATAACATTACAATTTTAGAATAATTTTTAGTGGTCATATAAATTGCCGGTAAAATAGATTTTGGCATCAATAGTAATGACTAATAAAAATGAATAACACTGCAATCTTAAAATTATTTTTGGTGGTCATATAAATTGCCAAGAAGATGACCGCTAAAAGTTATATACTTTTTGCGACTATTAAAAGAGTTTTAATCGGTAAATATTATAATTGCCACTAAAACCTTTTAGCGACAAAGCATAAAACTGCTAATGTCTAATTGCTAATAAATATGTTAGCAGCTATTTTTATTGTCACTAAAAATAAAATAAATAACCGCTAAAAATAATTTTTTTGTGGTGAAAAAAAAAAAGCCTACGATAACTTGGCTAAAAACTTGTTTTAATAAATGTGTGGGTACTTCATTTTATTGTTTTATTAAAATTTCAAAGTCAACTTAGCATACTATTCTCAACAAATTTTAGTTTTATGTGTTTTTATTTTCTAAAAATATTAAAGAGAATGAAATTTTGTGTTTAAAAACTAAAATTTTAGTTTTAATATCTCTAATTATTATTATATAATAGTAAATCTCAATCTCTTAATTCAATTTCAGCACTGCATACCAAAGCAGCCTATGGAAACAACACACAGAGACCGATAAGGATTGTAACATATAGGTATAGCATGAGCTAATATAGCGCACCCAATGATCTCCTAAAGTAACACCAATCTTGAAGACAAATATAAATAGAAATCCAAACAACAAATCATGTGGGGGCACACACATAAATAATCCAAATGATAATTCAAATTTTATGACAAGCTCATTTTTAATTCTTTTTTATTTTATATTTTATTTCTGTAAAATTAGGGTTTATGCATTAAATTTATGGTAAAAAAATTTAAAAATAAAATATTATTTAAATCACTAATGTTTAGATTATTTTAATTTAATCTTTAACATTTTAAATGTTTTATTTTTTAAAAGTTTTAAATTAATTCATTATTATCATACCACTAAATTTGACATAAATAATTGAAAAAATTCAAAACAGTCCCTGATATTTATCTCAAAAGACAATAAGATTCTTGAAAAAAAAAATAACCAACCCGGCCCCTGAGATTTATTTTTATAGGACTGATTAGCACCTGTGCCAAAAAAAAATTTTCTGTCAAATTTAATGACGAGATAACATTTAATCTGTTTAAAATTTTTTGGGATTAAAATAAGGTGTTTAAAAATTTTTGAGATCGAAATAAAACGTTTAAAATGTTAAGTACCAAATTAAAACTTAATTTAAATATTAGAAATCAAAATAATACATCCAAAACTTAAATAATAAATAAATTGAGTTAAAATAATCAGATACTACTATTAGATAGCTTATTATTAACATATATTCATTCAAATTGTATTTGTTGAATTAATATTTATCTTCTATTTGTTACACATTATACCATTTCTATATATATATACATGGTTAACTTCTATATAATTTTGACATATAATGAAGTTATGATTTGTAAGCTTCAATTCTATAATGATAAATTAACTACGTACAGGCGAACACAGATAAGATTGTAACATCTAATATGATGAGTATGTGTTGCCATATCTAATATTAAGGGATGTTTTGCACTTTTGAAAAGACAGAAGGAAGAAATTAAGGCAAAAACGAAGAAAATAAAGTAAGCATTCATGCATATATATCACAGAAGACAAGAAACCACACCGAAACAAAGAAACATAAAAGAAAAAGTACACGGAAAACGCAAACAACAATAATGGACAGCTCTTGCCTGTATCCGTAGTGGCATAACACTTACAGAGACAAACTAAAGAGTACTAGGCTTGTCCTTATTGAATTAAAATCAAAGACACAACACAAACTTGGCAACAATTCAACATCGATCGATGTTCCTCCTCAGTTGGACTTGAAGATCCAAGACAGAATCTCAGTAGTCTGCGAGAATTGTCCAGTAGAAGCAGATATTCCAACCTTAACCTTGTCAGGCAGCTTAGTGCTCAAATCGACATCATAAGTAAGAGTGTCGGGTTGGGTGTGGAGATATGTAGAGACATGAACAGTTAACTTCTTATGAGCAGAGTTATATGTTATCTTTGCAGTAGTTATCGCTGCATCATGAAAATGCCAATAACAAACTTTTGAGGACCTGATAGAGTTAATATCAACTCCGATGTGGGGATAATTGGGATCCCCAACTTCGGAGTTGGAAAAAGTATCAAATTCAACAGCAACAATTTTGTCAGATGCATCATTAAAGAGGCCGAGAAACATTCCAGAAGATTGAGGAGGAATTTCAGTGTCGGCACTAGCAAGGAAGAAAGCAAGACCATCACCAGGTCCAGGTGTATAATCAGTGTTATAGGGTTTTGAGATGCGAAAGACGAAGGTGGTTTCAAATCCTGCTCGAAAGCCACTGTGGTCGTAGAGGTGCACAGGGTCGGAGAATAAGACTCGGCCAACTCTGTTTCCCAGTGGGTTGCCCTCGTCATCCAGATTGGTGAGTCGAATGATATGGTGATCGGTAATGGTTGCGTCTCCTTGGAATTGGATCTCCTTGGAGTGCTTAGGGTCAAATTTGTGCAAGTTAAATGAGACACCCATGGCTATGGTTTTTGTGGTTTTTGGAAATGAAATGAGATGCCAAGCCTACTCCACCAGCTCGGTATTTATAGTGTGGCGATTGGTCTGATTAAGTACCTTATTAGCTTCCTTCTTAAATAGTGTAGTTATTAGTAGATAGGTTGTTTTTCACATGCATGGCCTTTAACAACCATTATTAACACTACGTCACGTCCATAGTGTAATATATATGGCGTCACCCTCTACCTTCATCACCTATCATAAATGCTTCTTATCTATACTACTACGCGTTATCATGCACTTACTCGATTCAATTATTGATGAGATATCCCTTAATACCAGAAGAAGACCCTGCTAATATATTCCTTCATTCTAGTTTAGGTAGATCGGTCGTCCATTATAAATGCTTATACTACTAACTATTTTTAATTATTTGTACTGCAAGTCTGCAACGTGTATGTGAATGCATGACTATGAGGCAAGGATATTAATCCTATAGCTTCCAAATTCCAACTATCTTCCTATTCTTATATAGTGGAATTCAAAATGTCACCATCTGCTTTGTATATCCAAGAGAGCTAGAGTTGCAGTGCTGTGCTGATGCCAATACCAAGCTAAGAGTGAGTTCTTGGAGCCGACACCCAAAGAATACAACTGTTTTTGTAGCCTCCAGCCTTTGGTAGTAGGGTCTTAGGATATTGAAAGATTGTTTTATATTAATAAATAGAGAAATGCAAGAAATGCTAGAGCAGAATAAGAGTTTTATTGTTTTTGGTCATTAATTAGTTGTCAATGTGTAAAAGTATAAGATAAATTATATTAATAAATTTTGCCTAATATTTCTCTAATAAATAACATTAATCAAAGAATATTAAATTATTTTATATTATAAATTGTAAATTATAAAATCTTATTTCTAAATTTTAAATTATCAAAAAATTTTAAATTAAGTAATATTAATTAACTAAAAAATAATTTTTTGTATTTTTTTAAAAAATAGAAAAAAATAAAATGAATCCACAAAACTTGAAATATATTTACTATATATATTGTAAAAATCAGAAAAAAATAATGAAAGTTAAAATGAGTCGTAATCCAGCTATTTATTAGTTTATTATTTAAATTTTTTTATATATTTCATTTTTATTTGTTGAAATATTATTTTTCTTCTATTTGTAGACAAATACGATATCTATAGTTATAATTAAGTTCTATATCATTTTGACATATAAGAGGATCATGATGTGTAAGCTTATACTAACGCTGGAACGTCGTTTGGCTCACTATTCTTAACGAGGTCAATAATCTCACTATGGTGGAAGCAGCTAAGAATCTCATTTTTCTCCATAAAGTCCTCCAGAATTGACTCATGAACTTCACGTCTCGATCTGAAGTGATTATTTGAGGGATACCATGCAAGCGTACAATCTCTTTAAAGTACAAATCTGATATGTTGGATGCATCATCTGTCTTATAAATTCGGAGCTAAAATGTTGTTGGTGATCAAGTAGAATTGGTGAAATTTGATGATGGCATTGAGATTTAATAAGAAATGATTTGATGAATTGATAACATGATTTAAGATATGAAAATGGTTTGATTTTGGAGGGGGTTTGATTTTTAATTGGTTTGATTTTATAAATGTTTTGATATTAGAAATGGTTTTGATTTATTGGAAATGATTTGAAAGAGTTTGAGAAATAGTTAGGATGGGACCCGAGAAGGGTGGCAAAGTCCAAGTTTTAGGGGAGATGCTGTCGAAATTTTGTTATAAAAATTTAAGACTTTGTTTAAAATGTTATTTAGACAAAAGATGGATTTAAAAAAGTTATATTGTTTGATTTATTAAGAAAATACTTATCTTTCGAGTTTAATTCATTTAAGAAAAGTATATGCTTTGAGTTCAATTTATTTTGAAAAGAATTATTTTACGATTTTAAATTATTTAAAAAATTTATGTTTTAAGGTTAATTTAAATATGAAAAGAGCTTATGATTTGAATTTGATTTAAGAATTTCATTCGGAAAAGTTTTAGTGAACTTTAAAAATAATTGAATTTCGATTGAATGGTTTCATTTTGTGATGTCTTGAAAAAAGTTAAGGAATTAGTTTTAAGGATGAAATTGGGATTGATTTTGATTTTGAAATTAGTTCGAAACTTCTAACTTGTATGATTTGATTTTGATTTGATTTTGAAACTTTATTGGAATAAATTCAGTTTGAAAACAATGATTGTTAAGGATTATGAACTCAAGAAAATGAGATTGGTTGTCGCTCCCCTAAAGTCTAGAGGCCTTGCTGACAGGTTTAACCAATAAATAGTTTTCCTTTGTCTTTTGAAAGAAGAATTGGTTTAAGCAAAATTGTTTTAATAGGTTTTGGAGAATGTCACAAAGAGCTGATTTTGGTTTTAAAAGAAAGAAAGAACGAAAAGAAAAGGAGAAAAGCAGAGATATGGTGGTGAGTCCACCGAAATTTACTTTCCAGAGATACATCGGCCAATCCAGGGGATGGTCGCACCTGTAAGACAGAGGTTGCTTACAGAGGTTATCGCTACATACATTGGCTAGAAAGAGCCTCACTTGTAAGACAAAGGTTGTTTACAGAGGTTATGTTTGCATACATCGGCTCAAGAGAGTCGCACCTGTAAGATAAATGTTGCTTACAGAGGTTATGTTTGCATACATCCCCAGTTCTTACCCCTATTTCTCCCCCTTTTCAGCTACAGGTGCAAAAGTTTAGTGCGGAATTACATGAGCATAGAAGATTGAGTTTACGAGTTAAGTTCTTAGATTTTATTTTTTTTCTCGTCATTTATCGTTTTGGTTTTTTTGAGGGGATAGGACTTGTATTTAAGTATCTTGAAATAAGTCTATGTAAATAATGTTATGTGAATATCTATCTTTGTGATTAAGTGATTAAAGTAAAACCTTTTTCGTTTTTTTAACTAAAGTTTCAGTTCGTATTCACGAAGGTTCAATATTAAATAAACATAGTATATAATTAAAGGAATAGAAATAAGTGACGCTTGAACTTTTAGTACGGTCATGAGATGTTAAAAGTTAGGATGTTACAAGAAGCGTGCGATAACTTGGTTAAAAATTTGCATTAATAAACGCTTGGGCGCTTAATTTTATTGTTTTATTAAAACTCCAAAGTCAACTGAGCATACTGTCAGACTAATTCAGCAGAGCTTTATACCATCTTTAGTAGGGAACTCATCCCAATTCCTATTTATGGCCCACCTGTCATAAAAAGTAACTCCACATCAGCTTTTGCGTCATAAATAGTAAATAAGAACTCAAA
This sequence comes from Arachis hypogaea, assembly GCF_003086295.3. Classification (NCBI taxonomy): domain Eukaryota; kingdom Viridiplantae; phylum Streptophyta; class Magnoliopsida; order Fabales; family Fabaceae; genus Arachis; species Arachis hypogaea. The sequence continues at coordinate 119,039,973 of NC_092044.1, read as the reverse complement.
GCATCTCTCTCTTCTCCATTAGGAGGAACTAACTTTAGTCCCTGTTGTGGTCCCACTTAATTAATTAATTAAAATACTTAAAATTAATGTAATTAATTTTTTTCAATAATATAATTTAAATTTATAAATTTAAAAATAATTCACTATTAAAAGATCTTAATATTAAATAAATTCATATATAACAATAATACACAATATATAATTTGGGATTACACTAATTTGTAAAATCACTTAATATAAAGAAAAACATAATTAAGCTCTATAGTTGACGACAAGCATTGTGAAATTGACATATGTGTTTAATCAAGTCCTCTTTCAATTGTCTATGTTGCTGCCTATTTCAAAGTTGAGCATTTCTTTGGAGAAATTGATGGTATGGTGCAAAATCTTCTTCTCCCAGCTGAAGTTGTGATAAGCCATTTTCAACATCATCATACTCTAAGCCTTGAGCAAAATTTCCTGCATAAGTGTCTCTTTCATCCTCAACAATCATATTATGCAATATAATACAAGCTCTCATTATGTTGGCAAGCTTCTTCTTTTCCCAAAAGTAAGCTGGACCACGTATAATTGCAAAGCGTACTTGCAACACTCCGAATGCTTGCTCCACATCTTTTCTCTGCCCTTCTTGATATTGTGCAAATAACTTGTGTTTCTCTCCTTGTGGCTTTGAGATTGATTTGACAAATGTGGCCCATTCAGGATAAATACCATCTGCTAAATAGTATCCCATAGTATAATTATTACCATTAATAGTATAATTTACCTCCGGAGCATGGTCATTTAGAATATCATCGAACACTGGAGAACGATCTAACATGTTGATATCTTTATTTGAACCAGAAACTCCAAAGAACGCATGCCATATCCAAAGGTCTGAAGATGCTACAACCTCAAGTACTATGGTTGCAACCACACGATAACCACTCATGTACATACCTTTCCATGTCTTTGGACAATTTTTCCATTGCCAATGCATGCAGTCAATGCTACCCAACATACCAGGAAAGCCACAACCCTCTGCCATTTGTAGCAGGCGTCGTACATCATTTGGATTTGGTTTTTACAAGTATTCATCCTCAAACACCGAAATGACACCTTCAACAATTTTTTCCAAGCATTCGATTGTAGTGCTCTCACCTATGCGCACATAATCATCAACAACATCAGCTGCTATGCCATATGCTAACATTCGTATCGCAGCGGTACATTTTTGGAGTGGTGACAAGCCTCTTCTTCCAGTTGCATCAACCCTCTGTTGGAAATACGGATAACGTTTAAGAGAGCATCTACTATCCAAAGGAACACATGTCTTCTCATTCGAAATCTCCGTCGGAAAATGTCAGCATTATACACCGGTTCATCTACAAAGTAATCTTGGAAAAGACGATCATGTCCTGCTTCTCGATCTCTGTTGTTCCATTTACGAGGAGTTGGAATAGAGCTTTTATCGATATCTTCTTCTTCTGAATCTTCGAGTAAATACTCATCGATCCAATTATCTATGAGTGTGTTATCTTGCCGTCTTCTCTTTCCATACAATGCCTCATTAAACATATCATCAAAATTTCTAGCCATATCTAGAAATGTAATTTTTTGTTCTCTTTCGAGGTGAGAAACAAGAGTTGAAGTGGAGTTGCAGAGTCATGCATAGTTGATATTTATAAGTGTGTCTGCAATAAGTACCTACTCCTCAACGGCTAGTTTTACAACGGCTACTTAACGGCTAGTTTTGCAACGGCTACTTAACGGCTATTTTTGCAATGGTTACTTTCATGAACAATAACGGCACAATAATATTGAATAATTTAAAATATTACATCAGAAATAAATAAAATAAACTACATCACATATCAGTAATACACAATAAAAATAAGAACATACTACATAACTCTACGAATACAAAGAACCATTAAGTAAACCACTTGACGATTATTTTCTCACATGCAATCTCATGAAGAGCTCGTCGTTTTTCACTCATTGTAGACGTGTCAGCATTAAGTATTTGCATATCCATTTCCCTTTCCCTTTCCTTGGCCATCCTTTCCATTTCCCTTTTCCTTTTCTTGGCCATCCTTTCCATTTCCCTTTCTTTTGCATTTATCTCCATTTCGTTAATATACCTCTGAGTTTGTAATTCTTGTTCTTTCATTACCGCTTGAATTTCCTTCTCTTTGATTGCCATAATCTTTGCTCTATGTTCCCTCTCCTCTTCTCTTTCTTTTTCCCTATCCATTAGTTCATTTTCTCTAACATTCTTAAAATCATCCATGAGAGATAATTTTTTAACCACCGATGATTTTTTCTCGCTAAAATCTTCAGACATTTGTGCTTTTTGCTTGCTCTTCTTTGATCCTTGTGGGCAAACGAGAGAGTCCACACCGGGTTCGTCAGCTAACGGTGTTTCTGGGTTTGATGAGGATGAGTATGCTCCAGTTGCACTAATCTTGGTTCTCTTTGAGCCACCACTCTGTGTAGGTAGTTGGCTTCTCCATTTTTGCTCCAACCGAAGCATGTTCCAATGCCTCTCAAAGGTGAATTTTTACCATAATTTGTGGAATAAAGTTTATAGGCAAACTCCTTTATATCATCAGCGTTCGAACCACTCCTTATGTTTCGACTAGCTTGATCATAGCAACCAGCAAATTGTGCAACAACCTTGTTGATCTTATACCATCGTTTCTTACATGCAACTACCCCCTTGTCATGTCGGAGTAAAATTCTACACAGTAGCTATGAATTTGACTCCAAAATGTTTCTTCCTTTTGATCGGTACCAACTATAGGGTCAGTTAAAACATTTAACCATGCATTGATCAGCATCTCATCCTCTTTTCAATGCCAGTATTGAATACTATCTTGTCTCCGATCTTCAATATCATCATCATTGAGGTCGATAGCATCTAATCCATGAGGGTTGGCAAAATATGAATATTACAAATTTGGACTAGATTGTATAGGAGTCAGAGAGGATGGGTTAGAAGAGCCACCAACACCAGATGAGTTATTTCTTGATACACTAAATTGAGTTGGAAATGGCAAGAAAGTTGGACTAACATTTCCAATAGAGGGGTTAAATATGGAAGAAAATGGAAAATGTGGTGTTTGTAAATTTTGATTTTGCGGTTGGAATATAGGAAATTGATTATTATAAGGAGCTTGAAAATTGAAATTAAAAAGATTTTGTGGATTTGGATTTTGAAATGTATTCGGTAGTGTGAAGTTTTGATTTGGAACTTGAGAGTTTGAGGTTTGAGATTGTTGGGTATTTGGAATTTGTGAAAAATTTTGTAAGTAATTGAAGAATGAGTTGAGTTGGTTTAGATCTATATTTTCGAACAAAAAATAATATTAGCAGAACTTTGATTTCGTAAACTTGGAAGAAGATGAAGAAGAGTAGTAGAAAGTGTGAGAATAGAAGTGTATCTAACTGGTATATATAGAGTAACAAAATATTAATTTATTAATAATAACAGTAATATAGTAACAACTAGTTTTCAACGACTAATTTTGCAACGGCTAGTTTTACAACGACTAATTTAATATAATAATATAAATAATATTCAATATTAATTATGACATAAATAATTAATATAAATAATTAATTAAATAAAAATTTAATTATTTAATCTAATTAATTATTATAATTATTAATAAATTAATTATGATTTAATTATTATTTAAATAATTAATATAAATTATTAATTAAATAAAAATATAATTATTTAATATAATTATTCATTTTAATATAATTATTTAATATAATTAATTAAAATTTTATATAATTATTTATTTGCAAGTTATTATTCGTTACTTCCCGTCCCTATTTAGAGGGACTTTCTTCCATTGGGCCTTGTGCAAAGACCTATTTCATTTTGCTCTAACGGGAGGAACTCATTTTGTGTCAGAAAAAGTTGTTAAAGTCCTCACCGTTGGAGATGGTCTTACAATTTTATAGGCCCATGTCCCGAAAAAAAAAAAAGAACCATTCAGTGTTACGTTTTCAAATTTTCAATGTTTGTAGGTGATATGAATTTAAAGAACATTTCTATTATTTTAAATTAAGGAGAAAAATGAGAGTTTTGTCAAGGTCAAGAATTTAATTTTTAGAAGAATTACATATCTTACATTTAATGGAGGAGGTAAAAGTTATTTCGCAAGAAAATAAAGATTAAAATTAAAATTTAGGAAGTTAAATTAAAAATTACATATAATTTTTAAAAAAAATTGAGGGGAGGCCAGAAAGGGAAAATCAATTTGTTTTTTGAAAGTTGAAGTCGGATTAATTTGACCTTTAAAATTTTATCATTAGATTTAAATTGGATCTCAAACTTTACAATCGAAACTTATATTAATCCTTGAATTAATCTGCGTTAACGATGTGTTGATTTGGTAAATTAATTTGTTACAATTTGAATTTCTCGCTTAAATTCTATATGATCAAGACTTATTAAAAATCTAGAAACTTCATTGTTGCTCCCGAAATTGCAAAATTTTTACATTAAATTTATTATTGTCGTCTTCGTGAGGATATTGAGGAGTCAATTACGCTTTTAAGCAAAATTTAAGGTCTAATAGATCTTAGCCACATAAAATTTAAGTGAAAAGTTCAAATCTTAGCAAAGTAACATATAAAATTAACATATCATTCACGAAAATAAGATCAAAGACTAACGTAAATTATTATTGTAAATTTTGAGAGTCAAATTGAAATAATCGTAATTTTAAGAGTCAATTAATTTAAATTCAACTTCAAAAATTTTTATATATTCCTTTTTGCATCGTAATTTTTTAACACTTTCTTGGTATTTTTTTAGTACAATTTTGAATTATAATTTTTTATTAATTATAATTCTATTATTACTTATAATTAATTTTTATTTAATTTATTTTTTTAATAAAATAAATAATTCATATTATCAGGAACGTATTCAAAGGGTGCAAGTGGTAACCTTGCCTCCCAACAAATTTTAAACTTATCATATATTATTATAATAAATGTATTATATAGAATAAAATTTAATAGCATAATAATAATAAATAGAGTTAATATTCTTTATGTATTAGAGTTTAAATTTTACTACATACATTTATATTATTTTTATTTTTTTTATTTAATTTAATTTTTTTTTTATATTTAATTTTTTAAAATTAATTTTAACATCTATAATTATATAAAAAATACTTTAATATTATTTATAATAATATTGTTCTTTTTATAATTGGCAATTTAGTTGTTTCTTTTTTATTATTTTTCTATTACTTTTTACCTCTATTATTATATAAAAATACTTTAGCATATTTTAAATTTATATAGCAAAATTATTAGTGAGATTAATTTATATTATTTTATGTCATATTTTATAATGATTTAAAATATAAAAATTTAATTCGTTGTATATAAATACTTACAAATGTAAATTAATTAACAAAATATTTAAAAATAAATAATTTTATATTTTATTAGATGTAAAATCATAAAAGATTATAAAAAAATTATAAAGACCGAGATAATTTTTTTATTTGACAAGTATTTATTAATTTTTAATTAAAAAATTAATTATAATTATATCTATTATCAAATATATGACATTATATTTGATTATACAAAATTTTAATTTTTGACCCCTCCATTGTTAGATTCTTGAATCTGTCTCTGCATATTATAAAAGAATTACAATAATAAATAGTATACAAAAATTACAATAACAAATTTTACAAAAGAAATAAAAAAATATAATATATATTTTTTATCAATTTATCTAAGTATCCTTTAAAAATGATATAATATTCAGCCTTTTATTACAAAATTTAAAAAAAATTAGACCAAACACATCTAAAAATTATGAATAGATTTACTGTCTTTTTAAAATTAAATATACATTTAAAATACAAACTAAATAAAACTGAAATTTAAAGTTTAAATTTTAAATTCTCTTTCAGATTTAATATATTTAATTATTAATATATTATAATTTAAATACATATCTAAAAATCAAATTATTCAAAATTCAAAATTTTGATTTTAAAATTATAAAATAAACTTTAAACCATCTAATTATTAACTAAATCCGTACAAAACACTCAAAGAAGCAGAGAAGTCATGTTTGCCCCCACATGAAAAACTCAGAGGCTTACATCGAGAAGTCATCCGCGCCACCTTCTTCTTCTGTGCTCATCCTCGACGCTGCCTTCCTCTTTCTCGGTGGTCATTCACAACGCCACATTCCCCTTCGTTAACACTCATCTTTGTGGTCACCTTCTTCCTTGTCGTCGCCGTTCATCCGCATCAACGTCGCCGTGCATCCACGCCGAAAATTTACCTAAGGTTTTGATGGGTCTCTGACACCATTACCTTTTTTTATTATTCTGTATAAATTTTTTATTTTTTTGAAATAAAAATTCGAATAAAATGGCCTGAAGAGATTTTTATATATATTGCAATCTTAAATTATTTTTGCATGTGCAATTTTTATATTTTGAAAGTGTTTCAAAAATATTTTCTGTATAACTTTATAATTTTAGATGTGTTATGATTGTTTTTAAATGTTTAAATTTAAATTTTAAATTTATAATTTTGGATGTGTTTCAAAAATATAACTTTATAATTTTAGATGTGTTACAATCAATTGAAAATATTTTAGTTTATGTATATAATTATATTCGACCATTCATTACTAGAAAGTCGTAAAACAGATCCTACATTTTATCAAAGGTATAATAAGTAAGGAATTAATTTTTTTCTAAATGCACTGACTTAGTTATAATTAAGTTCTATATCATTTTGACATATAAGAGGATCATGATGTGTAAGTTTATACTGACGCTTGGACTTTGTTTGGCTCACTAATCTCGGCAAGTTTAATAACTCCGAAAATAGCTAAGAACGTATTTTGGTTGGCTAAACCAAGAATGTACCCCATTATTCTCAAAAGAGTCTAGAGGAGATAAGCGCAAAACTTATAATATAAAAAGTGTTTATTCCTCAAATTGCATGATAAAAAGAACACATGGACTTATTTATAATAGTAAGGGAGGGAAAGCCTTCGAGTATTAAGCGATGCGGGACTAATTCATAAGCATATTATAATAACATAACTAAGCTTTACTTTAACTAATATTTCTAATAACCAAATTGATGCTCCTGCATTATTCTCCCTGTGTTTGAAGAGGCTTGGTCTGATCTCCAATTGATTCTACATCTTATTCATAGTAAGGGGACAGATCAGCAACGTTAAAAGTGGCAGATAGTCCATAATCTCCTGACAGCTCAATTTTGTAAGCATTATCATTAATGCGCTCCAAGACTCTGAAGGGTCCATCCGCTCAAGGGGACAATTTTTTGCGAGACTTAAAAAATCGTTCCTTTCTCAGATGACTCCATACCAAATCTCCGACATTGAAAATATTTGGTCTCCTATGTTTGTTGGCTTGGGCCTCATACTGAGCAGTCTAACGCAATATCTTCTGTCGTACCTCCTTGTTGAGCATCATGATTTGTTTAGCACGTTCATTTGCATTTGCACTATACTCTCGAGGAGTTGGTAATGATGGAAGGCCTAAAAGACTCAGGGGTCGCTTGCCATATACCACCTCGAACAGACATCTTCCGGTTGTTTGACTAATGGAATTATTGTAGGAGAACTCGGCTTGTGGCAACACACGATCCCACTGGCGAGGGTGTTTGTCCACAAAACTTCGTAGCAAATTTTCCAGGTTTTTGTTAACCACTTCTGTTTGACCATTCGTTTGCGGATGACTAGCAAAGCAAAACTATAGATGAGTTCCCATTTTTCTCCATAAATTCCTCCAGAATTGACTCATGAACTTCACGTCTCGATCTGAATTGATTATTTGAGGGATACCATGCAAGCGTACAATCTCTTTAAAGTACAAATCTGATATATGTAGGAGGCATCATCTATCTTATGAATTCGGGGCTGAAATATTGTTGGTGATCAAGTAGAATTGGTGAAATTTGATGATGGCATTGAGATTTAATAAGAAATAAATTGATAAATTGATAACATGATTTAAGAAATAAAAATGGTTTAATTTTAGAGGCGGTTTTATTTTTATTTGGTTTGATTTTATAAATATTTTGATATTAGAAAAGGTTTTGATTTATTGGAAATGATTTGAAAGAGTTTGAGAAATAGTTAGGATGGGACCCGAGAAGGGTGGCAAAGTCCAAGTTTTAGGGGAGATGCTGCCAAAGTTTTGTTATAAAAATTTAACACTTTGTTTGAAATGTTATTTAGAAAAATGTTGGATTTGAGAAGCTATATTATTTGATTTATTAAGAAAATACTTATGTTTCGAGTTTAATTCATTTAAGAAAAGTATATGTTTTGAGTTCGATTTATTTTGAAAAGAATTATTTTATGACTTTAAATTATTTAAAAAAAATTATGTTTTAAGGTTGATTTAAATATGAAAAGATCTTCTGTTTTGAATTTGACTTAAAAATTTCATTCGGAAGAGTTTTAGTGAACTTTAAAAGTAATTGAATTTCGATTGAATGGTTTCGTTTTGCGACGTCTTGGAAAAAGTTAAAGAATTAGTTTTAAGGATGAAATTGGGATTGGTTTTAGTTTTGAAATTAGTTCAGAACTTCTAATATGCATGATTTAATTTGATTTTGATTTGATTTAGAAACTTTATTGGATTAAATTCAGTTTAGAAAACAACGATTGTTAAGGATTTATAATGAACTCAAGAAAATAAGATTGGTTGTCGCTCCACTAAAGTTTAGAGGCCCTGCTGACAGGTTTAACTAATAAATAGTTTTCCTTTGTCTTTTGAAAGAAGAATTGGTTTAAGTGAAATTGTTTTAAAAGATTTTGGAGAATGTCACAAAGAGATGATTTTGGTTTTAAAAGAAAGAAAGAACGAAAAGAAAAGGAGAGAAGGAGAGATGATTGTTTACCTGCTGAAAACGAGCAGAGATATGGTGGTGAGTCTACCGAGATTTACTTTCCAGAGATACATCGGCCAATCCAGCGGATGGTCGCACCTATAAGACAGAGGTTGCTTACAGAGGTTACCGCTATATACATTGGCTAGAGAGAGCCTCACCTGTAAGACAGAGATTGCTTACAGAGGTTATGTTTGCATACATCGGCTCAAGAAAGTCGCACCTGTAAGACAGAGGTTGCTTAAAGAGGTTATGTTTGCATACATCCCCAGTTCTTGCCCCCTATTTCTACCTCTTTTAGCTACAGGTGCAAAGGTTTAGTGCGAAACTACAAGAGCATAGAAGATTGAGTTTACGAGTTAAGTTCTTAGATTTTATTTTTTCCTTCATCATTTATCGTTTTGGTTTTTTTTTTTTAGGAGATAGGACTTGTATTTAAGTATCTTGAAATAAGGCTATGTAAATAATGCTATTTGAATATATATATATATATATATATATATATATATATATATATATCTTTGTAATTAAGTGATTAAAGTAAAACCTTTTCGTTTTCTTAACTAAAGTTTCGGTTCGTATTCACGAAAGCTCAATATTAAATAAACATAGTATATAATTAAAGGAATAGAAGTAAGTGACGCTTGAACTTTTAGTACGATCATGAGATGCTAAAAGTTAGGGTGTTAAAAATTTGCTTGGTTAAAAGAAGCGCATGATAACTTGGTTAAAAATTTGCTTTAATAAATGCTTGGGCGCTTAATTTTATTGTTTTATTAAAACTCCAAAGTCAACTGAGCATACTGTCAGACTAATTCAGTAGAGCCTTACAATCTTATAGGCCCATGTCCCAAAAGAAAGGAGCCATTCAGTGTTACGTTCTCAAGTTTCCAATGTTTGTAGGTGATACGGACTCAAAGAACATTTCTGTTATTTCAAATTAAGGAGAAAAATGAGAGTTTTGTCAAGGTCAAGAATTTAATTTTTAGAAGAATTACATATCTTAAATTTAATGGAGAAGGTAAATTTTATTTCGCAAGAAAACGAAGATTAAAATTAAAATTTAAGAAGTTAACTTAAAAATTACATATAATTTTTTGAGTAAAAGACAAATAGATCCCTAACATTTTAAAACGCGAACATTTTCGTCGCTCAAGATTGGAAAATACATTCCGATCCCTCACCATACAAATTCCATGACAATTATGTCCTTCCGTGGAATTAGTGCTTGAAACGATAACGGAGATTGTTGAGGTGGAGGGATGGAGAGTGATATGTCCGTTACGGTTGCTGATGTGGATGGAAAACAAATTTTTAATGGACAAATTAGTCCTTGCAACCATCATACGTTCTCTCTCTCCTTCGCAACTCACCTTGGTCCGACTCTGTCACCGCTCTCATCGACTCTGCCACCGGCTGCCACCTCTCCTACGCCGATTTCATCCGCCGTTCAAAAACTCTAGCTGCCAACCTTACATCCCTCTTCACACTTTCCAAAAATGACCCCGCTTTGGTCCTCTCTCCACATTTGTCCATTAAAAATGTTCGTAAAATAGTCCACCCCTTACTCTTTCTTGCATACACTAGATTGTTTATTTACTCATCGTTAGAAAAAGAAATGAATGTAAAGAGCAGAATAACGTCAAAAGCAAGAAGAAGAAAAAAGTTACATTTAATCTGAATGTTCAGATATATGAGCCTGATCCTACAGCTTATAAGGTACTAGATAACGAGGAAGAAGAACACCAAAACAATGCTGCAGAACCAGCAAAGAAGAACTTGAGTTCACCTTCCGTCTCCGGAGAAGGATCTGCATGCTTGACAGTGACATACCCTCCAAATTACAGATATTATAACTGCAGTGAAGAAATCGGCGAGGAGGAACATGTAAACTACGAGGAATCTGACATCGATGACTATGAGGATGATGAAGAGTTTGATGATGGATATGATTGTGATGATGGTAGTAGTGACAAGAGTTTAGAGAATGATGAGGCTGAAGCATATGGTGAAAACAGTAGACAGAAGGAGTTGTCCAATTAGTCTAACTCTTCTGCGGCCGAAGACAGGACAAGGAATCAGATGCCAATTGATGCGAGTGGGAGAGACAGAAGCACAAACATGCATTCTGTTCTGAGCCCTGTAGAGAACCTAACTCAGTGGAAATCAATCAAAGCAAAAGTTCCATCAAGTAAGCACATGAGGAAGGAGAACGTTCCAAGCATACCCTCGACCACCACTGAACCTTGCTCAAATTTCTCACCTTGTTTCAGCATGAAATCAAGTGTCCTTCAGTCTAAACCTCCGTTGTCTTAAGTTGCAGTTGATGCTAGTCTCTCAAACTGGTTAATTTTCCCTAATTTCAATGTCTCTAAGACCACAATTCATTGTCAATGATGAGAACCATGTCAATGAAGAAAAAGCAAAAAACACTTGGTAAATATTAATTCAGTGAAGACCAATTTTAGAGGAGGAAGCATGATTGTAGAGGCCTGGTTTGTGAAGATGGGTAACCAAGTCAGTTCCAACCACAAGCACGCCCTTCTTCTAGAAACTTCTTCGGAAAGAGGAAGCAGCAGCAACATAGCAGCACCATCAAGAACAACGATAAGGTAACCATTGACATTCTTTCTTTTGAAGTAGCCAATGTCATGTCCAAAATGGTTCACCTTCACAAATCCCTTTCGGATTCTGAGATCTTGAGGCTCAGGAATGAGATCTTGACCTCTGAAATTGTTAGGAGCCTCGTTTCCTCCGACCATTCCTATCTCCTCAACCTTGCTCTCGCCGAGAAGCTCGACGAGTTGAACCGCGTCGCCGGCGTCGTTTCCAAGTTAGGGAAGAAGTGTTCTGCTCCTGCATTGTAGGGATTTGAGCATGTGTATGGTGACATTGTGAGTGGGGTCATAGATGTCAATGAATTAGGGTTCTTGGTTAAGCATATGGAAGGTATGGTGAGGAAGATGGATAGGTATGTTAGTAACACTAAAAATTTGTATAGTGAAATGTTGGTTTTAAATCAATTGGAGGAAGCTATGAACAAGTTTCAGAATAATTAGAATGAGGAGAGTAGGAGGGTCTTTGAGTAGAAACTCAGAGACAAGATGTTATCAAGCACTAATTTGTCCATTAAAAATTTGTTCTCCATTCACATCAGCAACCAAAACGGACACCTAACACTCTATCCTTCCAGGTCAACATGTTCCGTTGCCGTTTTGAACCCCAACTCGACGGAGGGGTCTAATTGTCACGCATTTTATTAGGTGGGGGATTTAAATGTATTTTTAAATCTTGAGGGATGAAAATGTCCACGTTTAAAAAGGTCAATGACCTATTTGTCTTTTACTTTAATTTTTTAAAAAAAATTGAGGGGAGGCCAGAGAGGGGGAAAAGATTGAGGTAATACTCAATTTGTTTTTTGAAAGTTGAAGTCGGATTAATTTGACCCTTAAAATTTTATCATTGGATTCAAATTGGATCTCGAAATTTACAATCGAAACTCATATTAACCCTTGAACTAATCTGCGTTAACGATGTGTTGATTTGGTAAATTAATTTGTTACAATTTGAATTCCTCGCTTAAGTTCTATATGATCAAGACTTGTTAGAGATCTAGAAACTTGATTGTTGCTCCCGGAACCGCAAAATTTTCACATTAAATTTGTCATTGTCGTCTTTGTGGGGATATTGAGGAGCCAACTATGCGTTTAAGCGAAATTTAAGGTCTAATAGATCTTAGCCGCATGAAATTTAAGCGAAAAGTTCAAATCTTAGCAAGTTAACATGTAAAATTAACATATCATTCACGAAAATAAGATCAGGGACTAACGTGAATTACTATTGTAAATTTTGGGAGTCAAATTGAAACAATCGTAATTTTAAAAGTCAATTTAAATTCAACTCCAAAAATTTTTATATATTCTTTTTTGCATCGTAATTTTTTAGCAGTCTCTTGGTATTTTTTTAGTACAGTTTTGAATTATAATTTTTTTACTGAGGTAATGACCAAATCAGTACCCGAAAGATTCAAACGCTGACATTTTGGTACCTAACTATTGCTATTGACAAAATGGTACCTGAATGTTTTAAAAATTTTCCAAGCGTGTCCTCGTGCTTGCCGGACCATGGCTCCGGTGAGTAAGATGCTTACGTGTTCACCGGTTTTTGCTGACAAGAGAAGTTTATTTTGAGTTGGAATTTGTAATTAAAAATATTATTCCAAACCCTAATCCCTCCCCCTCCCTCATCATAGCCTCCTTTCCCTTCCCCTTTCCCCTCCATCGCAGCCCCCTTCCCTCTCTCTCCCTCTCATCTCATCTCATCTTATTTTTGCAATAAAAAAGAACAACAATCTAATATCTCAAATTTCTATCCTTTCAAAGCAACTACAAACCAAACCTTTCGATTCTCTCTCTCAAATCAGAGAAAAACAGAACGAGAATTTGAGAAGAAGGAATAATGGATCTAGCACTAGAGGAGCTACAATTCCTAAACATTCCAGAAATCTGTTACCTTTTCTTCCTCTTCGCCTTCGCTCTCCTCTCCACCGCCGTCGTCATCTTTACCGTCGCTTCCCTCTATACCAACAAAGCTGTCTCTTTTTCCTCCACCATCTCTGCAATCTCCAAAATCTTCAAGCATTTGTTCATCACTTACCTCTGGGTCACGTGTTTAATGTTCATCTATAACTTTGTCTTTGTGATTTTCTTGGTTTTGCTTATTATAGCAATTGATACACAGAACTCGTTTCTGCAGTTTTTCACGGTTATTGTGGGTGTGTTGGTCATTGTGAATTTGGTAGGATTGTTGGTGCAGAATGTTTTTTACTGTTTGCAAGAGTTACCATCACCAAGGGATTGATAAGAGCGCTTTACATGACTATCTTGGTAAGAAATTTGGGGGGTTTGTAGGTGAATTTTTTCTTTTTCTTCTTTTTTTAATGTAATTGATGGAATAGTGTAATACATTTGGAAAAATGGTATTGGTAGATTGTAATTTGAATTGTGATATTGTGTTCTGTTGTGCATGCTTCTATCTGTGCCTTTATATGATCTGCGATGGGAGGGAGAGGGAAGGGGACAGTGATGGAGAGGGAAAGGAAAGGGGCTGCGATGGGGAGAGAAAGGGAAGGGGGAGTGTGTTGGGGGGCTGCGATGGGGATGGAGGGGGAGGGGAGGGGGCTGTGTTGGGTAGGGGAGGGCTGCGATAGGAAGGGAGATGGAGGGAGAGTTTGCGTTGGGGAGGGAGGGCTTAGAGTTTGAGGATGGTTTGCCATGTCACCAAATACGGTGGCCATGTCAGCATTGTGTTTGCCGGAGATTTGCTCCAGCATTAAGGTAATACTCAATTTATTTTTTGAAAGTTGAAGTCGGATTAACTTGACCTTTAAAATTTTATCGTTGGATTCAAATTGGATCTCGAAATTTACAATCGAAACTCATATTAACCCTTGAACTAATCTGCGTTAACGATGTGTTGATTTAGTAAATTAATTTGTTACAATTTGAATTCCTCGCTTAAATTCTATATGATCAAAATTTATTAGAGATCTAGAAACTTGATTGTTGCTCTCGGAACTGCAAAATTTTTACATTAAACTTGTTATTATCGCCTTCGTGAGGATATTGAGGAGCCAATTATGCTTTTAAGCGAAATTTAAGGTCTAATAGATCTTAGCCACATAAAATTTAAGCGAAAAGTTTAAATCTTAACAAGTTAATATGTAAAATTAACATATCAATATATCATTTACGAAAATAAGATCAGGGGCTAATGTGAATTACTATTGTAATTTTTGGGTGTCAAATCGAAACAATCATAATTTTAAGAGTCAATTTAAATTCAAGTTCAAAATTTTTTATATATTCTTTTTTGCATCGTAATTTTTTAGCACTCTCTCGGTATTTTTTTAGTACAGTTTTGAATTATAATTTTTTTACTAATTATAATTCTATTATTACTTATAATTAATTTTTTTATTTAATTTATTTTTTTAATAAAATAAATAATTCATATTATAAAAGAATTACAATAATAAAAAGTACACAAAAATTACAATAACAAATTTTACAAAATAAATAAAAAATATAATATATATTTTTTATAATATTCTCGGTATTGTATTATTTAATAATACTTTAGAATATAATTTTATATTGTTTATAATTTTATTATTACCTTATGATAAATTTTTTATTTAATTTATCTCCCAGTGGGATTGAAAAAAATTTCTCAACTAATTAATAATCAAACCTAGGACGTAAGAAGTGAACATTAGAGCTAAAATTTTTAGCCTCCCATAAACATGAGCATAATTAAACTACTTGTGAATCAAAACTACACACAAGAAAATACTACCAAGCATGGTCGTGGTAATTTGTTGTTCTAACCATATTTCCCTTTCGTGCTTGTCCTTATTAGTTACTAGAAGGGAAGTTTTGCACTTTTGAAAAAACAGAAGGAAGAAACAAAAGCAGAAACAAAGAAAAGTAGGCATCCATGCATATTAATAGACTAAAAAATGCTAATGGTATAAAGAAGAAACTCAAAGTTGCTAAGGATATTAAAAAAATCATTAATACTAAAATAAAAGTAAGAATCAAGGTAATGAACTCGTAATTTTTATTTTTTATTTCGATTCGAAAAGTTAATTTAAATTGTAAATTATTGAATTATAAGACGTAACGTAAATATGACTCGTAACATATGAAATAAAAAATTATAAAAAATCTTATAACACAAATTCACACGTCAAAAGTCACTATTAAAGCTCAATTACAAGTTAAAACACAAATTTACAACTCATAAATTTATACGATATAAAATAAAGTTAAATAATAAATAATATGTATAGAAGGAAGAAATATATATAACTCACAATTTTTTAAATTAAAATAAAACATTTAAAATGTTAAGAATTAAATTAAGACTTAATTTAAATATTAGGAATGAAAATAATACATCCAAAAATTAAATAATAAATAAATAGAGTTAAAATGGTCTGTTATTACTATTAGATAGCTTATTAATATATATTCATTCTAATTGTATTTGTTGAATTAATATTTATTTTCTATTTGTTACACATTATACCATTTGTATATATATACATGGTTAACTTCTACATCATTTTGACATATAAAGAAGTTATGATATGTAAGATTCTATAATATATGATAAATTAACTACGTACAGGCGAACACAGATAAGGTTGTAACATCTAACATGATGAGCATGTGTTGCCATATCTAATATTAAGGGATGTTTTGCACTTTTGAAAAGACAGAAGGAAGAAATAAAGGCAAAAACGAAGAAAATAAAGTAAGCATTCATGCATATATATCACAGAAGACAAGAAACCACACCGAAACAAAGAAACATAAAAGAAAAAGTACACGGAAAACGCAAACAACAACAATGGACAGCTCTTGCCTGTATCCGTAGTGGCATAACACTTACAGAGACAAACTAAAGAATACTAGGCTTGTCCTTATTGAATTAAAATCAAAGACACAACACAAACTTGGCAACAATTCAACATCGATCGATGTTCCTCCTCAGTTGGACTTGAAGATCCAAGACAGAATCTCAGTAGTCTGCGAGAATTGTCCAGTAGAAGCAGATATTCCAACCTTAACCTTGTCAGGCAGCTTAGTGCTCAAATCGACATCATAAGTAAGAGTGTCGGGTTGGGTGTGGAGATATGTAGAGACATGAACAGTTAACTTCTTATGAGCAGAGTTATATGTTATCTTTGCAGTAGTTATCGCTGCATCATGAAAATGCCAATAACAAACTTTTGAGGACCTGATAGAGTTAATATCAACTCCGATGTGGGGATAATTGGGATCCCCAACTTCGGAGTTGGAAAAAGTATCAAATTCAACAGCAACAATTTTGTCAGATGCATCATTAAAGAGGCCGAGAAACATTCCAGAAGATTGAGGAGGAATTTCAGTGTCGGCACTAGCAAGGAAGAAAGCAAGACCATCACCAGGTCCAGGTGTATAATCAGTGTTATAGGGTTTTGAGATGCGAAAGACGAAGGTGGTTTCAAATCCTGCTCGAAAGCCACTGTGGTCGTAGAGGTGCACAGGGTCAGAGAATAAGACTCGGCCAACTCTGTTTCCCAGTGGGTTGCCCTGGTCATCGAGATTGGTGAGTCGAATGATATGGTGATCGGTAATGGTTGCGTCTCCTTGGAATTGGATCTCCTTGGAGTGCTTAGGGTCAAATTTGTGCAAGTTAAATGAGACACCCATGGCTATGGTTTTTGTGGTTTTTGGAAATGAAATGAGATGCCAAGCCTACTCCACCAGCTCGGTATTTATAGTGTGGCGATTGGTCTGATTAAGTACCTTATTAGCTTCCTTCTTAAATAGTGTAGTTATTAGTAGATAGGTTGTTTTTCACATGCATGGCCTTTAACAACCATTATTAACACTACGTCACGTCCATAGTGTAATATATATGGCGTCACCCTCTACCTTCATCACCTATCATAAATGCTTCTTATCTATACTACTACGCGTTATCATGCACTTACTCGATTCAATTATTGATGAGATATCCCTTAATACCAGAAGAAGACCCTGCTAATATATTCCTTCATTCTAGTTTAGGTAGATCGGTCGTCCATTATAAATGCTTATACTACTAACTATTTTTAATTATTTGTACTGCAAGTCTGCAACGTGTATGTGAATGCATGACTATGAGGCAAGGATATTAATCCTATAGCTTCCAAATTCCAACTATCTTCCTATTCTTATATAGTGGAATTCAAAATGTCACCATCTGCTTTGTATATCCAAGAGAGCTAGAGTTGCAGTGCTGTGCTGATGCCAATACCAAGCTAAGAGTGAGTTCTTGGAGCCGACACCCAAAGAGTACAACTGTTTTTGTAGCCTTCAGCCTTGGCTAGTAGGGTTTTAGGACATCCAAAGATTGTTTTATATTAATAAATATTGAAATGCTACAGCATAATCAGAATTTTATTATTTTTGGTCATCAATTAATTATCAATGTGTAAAAATATAAGATAAATTATATTAATAAATTTTGATAACTTTTTAATATTTCTCTAATAAATAACATTAATCAAAGAATATTAAAACACTATTAAAATTTATTATCAGTTAAACGTCCATGTTTAAAATTGATTTTATAATATTTTATTATTTGATTTACTATTATAAAATTTTTATTTTGATTTAAAATGATTCATTAAATTAATATTATTAAAATTAACTATAAACTATTTTATATAACACATGCAGATTCAATTAAATGTTGCATAAAATTATTTCTAACTAACTATATTATTATTATTATTTATTTTTTTGGACATGGCATAATTACTTGTTTCAATATCAACTTTATGCACATGGATGATGCTAATTAGATGAAAGTCCAAACTTGGAACGGCGTAGTAGCGCCATTGATGTTCTTTTTTATTTTTTGTGTGAGTAATGAATTTTGGGTTTGTTGGGTATTGAGTAGAAAGGCCTTTGACCCAAAACCAAGTTTTTGTCTAAAAATGAAAAAAATAAGTCAAAAATTGAGTTCATAATCAACCAAAGTTAATTACTCATCCTAACATTTCATTATCCAACCAAATTACGAGCCTCTTCTCGTGGTTCTATTGATTTTTTTTCTGCAATGTCTCTAACACACTAATATTTATCTGTTGGAATTATACGTATTTTTTGTTGATTTTAGTGGCCGAGAGTCAGATTTATTAGGAAAGAGGATACCGCCTATCAACTGCATGATATATCCTTTCGTATACCTCATCAGCCGCTCTTCTGTGGCATCCTGCTCTAACTCTTCACAAACCGTGTTGTGGAACTAATAAGTAAGCGTCTTCTGGGTCAGGAACAACACCCAATATCTGACCACATAACTCCTCAATGGTCCGTTCCTGGTAGTGCTGCTCCCACCCACCGATGCATCCACTCACAGAATTACCATCAATCCTAA
This sequence comes from Arachis hypogaea, assembly GCF_003086295.3. Classification (NCBI taxonomy): domain Eukaryota; kingdom Viridiplantae; phylum Streptophyta; class Magnoliopsida; order Fabales; family Fabaceae; genus Arachis; species Arachis hypogaea. The sequence goes on along the minus strand of NC_092044.1, from coordinate 119,021,076 downwards.
GTCCCAACTGATATACCACATCCTGTAGGGTGATGGTCATCTCCCCGCACGATAAATGAAACGTATGGGACTCAGGCCTCCACCTCTCTATCAACACCGAGGCAAGCGACCAATCATGCTCAAACTCCACCATGTATGCGACATACTCAAACCTGACTCGTCTCAAATATGGCCTAATCTGCTCCGGCGGCCATGTCATCAAGTTCCGTCTGGTGCGCAAGATCCGAGGCGCCTACCAAACGGAAAAAAAAAAATAATAAAGAACAGTACCTTGGATAAATACAATAGCAAGTTTACTTTTTCTTCAATATAATAAAATTATAAAAAAATGATAAAAAAATTATACTACTCGATCAAGCCTCCCAACAATGTGCTCAGCCTGATCCAATTTATACATCCCATGCTCATAACCCAATAACTGCTGCTCCATCGAAACACAATCTACTAAAATAAAATCACATACTAGATTATTAAAAAATAAACTAAATGAAAAATGGCTTATAAACCTACTTATTTTAAACTTACCCTACTTAACTTACGTCGTCATGTAAGTAATTAATTTATAACTAACTCAACCTTAAATTTTATTGCTCACGTAATTACCTTCTAACTCACAACACAATGTTATATCTCTAACTAAATTATCTAATAATATACTTTTCTATATTCTTTAATACGATGATAGATAGCCACTGTACTAAAAAACGATGACATAAAATAATATACGTAACATAACAATACTAAAAAGTACGTCTACCTAACTAACATGTAAATAATAAATCTGTTATTCTAACTAACAAACGATCTATACCTAACAACTTTATCTAACATGTAAACAGTAAACCAAGTTAACATAAAAAAAAACAGACTATTATTTACTAACCTGGAACTGAGACAGTCGTCCATACTAAATTTCACTTATGTCGAAAAGACAGGAAAAAGTAACAAAAAGAATTTAGAGGAGAGAATGAAAAAAGAAAGCGACAAATCAAAATGATCCCACAAGTATATATAATGTGCCGAACTCATCATAGAGTTCGCCGAGAGAGACAGCGAACTCTACATAAATTATAGAGTTCGCCCAGGAGGAGAGGCAGCAAACTCTATAAGTTATATAGAGTTCGTCCAGAGGAAGAAAGGAGGCGAACTTGGTGTTAATCTAAAAAAAATCATATTTTTGTAAATAAAGCTGAAAAATCATTTTGAAAGAAATAATTATTTATTTTATTTTATAAATGAAAAAAATTTCCTCTTATGTATGTCCTCAATTGTAACGGTAAAGGAAACAAAAATAATGTTTAAAATTTTTTAATGTATTTAATATATAAAAGAATTTTATTTGCATAAAAATATCTTTGTTAAAAAATAATAACCAAAAATAGATTATGATCAAACACCCAACACTTGACTTATGGGTTAAATCATAAAGCTCTATCCAAATTATGATAAATCTTTTTTTTTAACTTAAATAAATTAAACAAAGAAAAAGAATAAGAAAAATAAAGGAACTGCTTAAATAGAAGGACAATCCCATTTAAAATTACTCTTAAATTTCTTCTAAAGAGAAGAAAACTCCACATGATGAAGTTGTAATATCATTGCTATCTTTGCTATGGTGTCTGCCACCGTATTTGCATCTCTCATAATCAAACGAAAGTCAACACGCCAATTCCAATTCATAATATTCCTTATTTTGAGCACCAATGGATCAATAAACTCAAAACCAACTTGATTAGTAACAAGATTAAATGCTTCCACACAATCCGTCTTACAAATAACATCTCGTTGACCCACATCCCAAACTAAGAAATATCTTCTCCAAATAGCAAACAATTTTTGTTAAAGAATACTATTACTCTCAATCATTTTCAAACATTCCATTTGCTAACTCCCATTAAAATCTCTAGTAACGCAAGCAAAACTAACATTATCATCCGAACCGAAATAACTAGCATCACAATTAATCTTAAAAGTACTAATGGATGAAAAATTCCAAAAACTATTTAGAATATAGGAAAGGGATATATGTTGTAATTTATAAGTATTCCTAAGTTCCGTTTCTGAAGTTAATGTCAGACAAATCACTTTTTCCGGAGGCCAAAGATATTATTATTCTTTACTTGCCATATCTACCAAAATTCCGAAAAGAACCTCAACGGATCATGCAATGGTTGCTCATGTGAAGTGCTTGTGGCATTTTCAAAATCCTGGTGTGCTTTAGATCTGTGATCCGAATCTATAGGTTGCATTTGATGTGTTGTATCAATGTATCATGCATGATGTGTAGTTGCTAGACGTGAATCATAAAAAAAAAAGAGCAAGACAATATGGAGATTGAAGAAATGCATTTTTTTTTCACTATTACTGCCACAATTGTTATCCTAAAAAGGAAATTCATTTTCAAAAAAGACTACATTTCGAGACACAAAAATTTCTTTTGATTGTGTATCTATTAATCTGAAACCTTTTGTTCTAATCTTGAATCCCAGAAATGCAGCTTTCCTAGCTTTTGAGTCAACTTTGTTCTAGAGTTTGTTAGTGTGTGGATGCAAAGGCTAGGCATCCAAACACTTTAAAGTTTGAAAGATCTGACAATTTGTTGTGTAAAATTTCATATGGACTGACATCCTTTAAAACAATACTTGGTATTCTCTTTATTAGGTGTGTAGCATGAACAATGGCATATTGCCAAAATCACTTTAGAACTCTAGAACCAAAAGTAGTGCTCTAGCTACACCTAATATATGTTGGTGTTTTCTTTCTACAATTTTATTTTGTTCTGGTGTCTCTATATAAGAGATTTGGTGTGAAACTCCACTAGAAGCAAAGTAGATTTTGAGAAGGAATTTTGGTCCATTATCGGTGCGGATGCACTTCACTTATTTATTGAATCATACCTTTACATAGTTGACAAAATTTGGAACCAATTAAGCCACTTCTGATTTTGTTCTCATAAAATGGATCTTATTGCTAGATGATGTAATGTGATTCATTGTTGTCAAAGGTAATTCTTTGATGAAAATGGATTGCTTTCTCATTACATAGAGTCCATCTCCACATTTAACTATGCTAATCATCTTTGATGTTGATTGACCCTGTATTTCACAATGTTCATCATTGTTTAACAATTGACATTTTAAATTTGAGATTAATTTTGAAACTGAAATGAGTTTAAAATCAAATAAGGGAATGTATAAAATATTTGTGAGAAAAAGTTCCTTTGAAAAAATGATAGTTCCAATGATGTTAATGATTGTATTGGTTCCATCAGGTAGTTTCACATTAATTGGTTCAATCTGTTAAAAATCTTAAAAATCATTTGAACTAAAGGTTACATGATCTGTTGCACCTGAGTCAATGACCCAAAGTGTGAATTTTGGAGTTATGAAGATCATGATTCTTGCACTAAATTGCAATAGTGTAGTTTTACCTTGTGGTGAGGCCTAAATTGACTGTGCCAGAACCTGGTTTGTATTGTGAGGCTGCTGCACATTCTTTCCTTTGAAAAGTTCCAACAAGATCAATTTTTGCTCTAGTATGAATTCAAACTTTGATTTTTCCATATCTGGTTTGTTAATTGTTCCATCTATGAATTTCAGCTTGTTCTTTGATTTTAGGGTCAAATGCATTGTGTGACTCCAACTACCATAGTTATTAGGAATTAAGACTACAGGGATGATTGGTGCACCTAGATTATCACCAGGATGAACGAAATAAGGACTGGTTGGATCTTGCATTGGATTCATATTGCTTCTTGCTATTTGTGATTGTAGGTTTGTAAGTTGATTCAAGAGACATGTGAGTTGATTACTTCCACTAGTACTGGATTATTTTGATTGTTCGAATCGCCATCTGAGGAACGATCCGTCATGTTGATAAGTCTCAAATCAAAGGTCTTGAATTTTTTCTCTTTATTGATCGAAACACTATCACTGTAATTGATGGAGTTCATCAAACTCTATCGTATAAGTTTAAGAGAAAAAGAAGTAAGAGGGAACAAAATTGTGAGTGAATTTGACGAAAAAATTAGGAAAAACAAAGAACAAAATTAAAAAAACTAGAAGGTGATTTTTGATGATTTTTGTAGCACCCTTAGATCAAATTCTGATCTTGTTTGCTATCCACGCTCATCGCACTATGTGAAACATCATGGTCTTAGCAAAATAGAACCAAGAGTTTGTAGAAAATAGAGGCAATTCAGAGAGAATTCTATCGTGATTTTTCACTCCAATGAAAGAAAAAAAAGAAAAATATGATATCAATACAATGTTTTGTGCCTTGTATAATATTGTTGCAAATGTTCTCAACCATAAGTTAAATAACTACTCTAACAAACTCTTTCCTATTCCAAAACCTTGTAACTACTTGCTTTGACTAACCTTAACTAACTGCAATCAACAGAAAATGAATTGAGTTGAATTAACAGATTTTATTTACTGAGCTAAACTATTTTACTACTACTACTGCTATTTTATTGCTTATAGACCCTAGGCTAGGTTGCATAAATATCTTTTAAATTATTATAATCGTCGTATAAAGTGATTAGAAGAGTGGACAAGTTAGGTCGAGAAATCTCTCTTGTCAATAAATTAGATAAAAAAATAAAATGATCTTTTTTTATTCAATTTTAATGTATTTCTTTTATTTTTGTTTTAATTTCAATATTTTTTTATTCAATTTTAATTTATATCTTTTGTGTATCTCTCTTTCTTCCTTATCAAATTCAATTAAAAAAATTAAAAACTTAACTATAAATTAATTATAAATTTAATAAAATTATAAAATATTAATAAAATAATTAAACCCTAATTAAAAATGATTTTTTGTGTTCATTCTTTGCGTACTTATTTGCAAGGGACAATTTAAATTTTAAACTTCAAGATGGAGAACAGATCAGAGGAGGGTAGGTGAAGTGAAAATCAAAGCGGAATGAACATATACATCAACCACTGACAACACTTTATTCATTTTTCACATGACCCACGCGAGCTACATCCAAAAAAAAAAAGCAATAATGCAAGAAAGAAAATATCGTCAGAAATTCTTTTCCCTTCTAAGAAACTAGGATAGCCATTGGATCAAACAAAAAGCTACAACTCACTCCCCATCGCTCAAATCCAACCGTTAAATTCTGACATTTTTTTTCCTGGAAAAGAAAATAAAAACTAAAGTCGGTTATATCTCTCAAGCTGAGAAAAGTGAAGCATGTGTAGCCTCTGGAGCTTGTAGAGGTTGGTTGACTTGGGCAGTGGTGGTCAAGGCAGAGACATTGTGCAACCAAGAACTGAAGCTCCACGAGATGAGGTCGTGGTTCTCGACGGCGCTGTCGCCGGTGGAGGCGGAGAACCCTACTCTCCCATACTCCGGCATATGTTTTAATTCGACGGCAGATGACACCTCATAAGGATAGTCACTTCCGTAAGAAGCAGAACAATAGAGTAACTTGTTGAAAGGGTTGTACTGAATTGTTACAGTGAGAATCTCACCGCTTTTTCTATCCCATGGAATCGCAGCCCTAGATCTAGTGGTGTTGACGTTGATTCCGATGTGCTTGTAAGTAGGGTCCCACCTTCCATCGACGTAGTTATCAAACTCCACGAAGATGATAGGGTTAGGACTGTCTGGATAGTCAACGGTTGTAGGCAAGGTGTTGTTGCCGAAAAGGCCGAAGTAACCGCCGTCGGAGTCGTTGGGAATGGGGGTCTTGGTGATGCTGGCGGGGGCAATGAAGAAGGTGAGGCCGTCGCCGGCGATCTCCCTTGTGGGGGAAGTGAGGCGGATCTTGAAGGTGGTTTCGATGGTGGAGAATTGAGGAGGGTTTTGCTTGCTGTTCCAGAGATGAATGAGGGAGGAGTGGATGACTCTTCCGACGCTGTTCTTGAGAGGGTTGCCGTTGGTGGCGTTTGTTTTCGTGAGTTGGATGTAGTTTGATGAGAGCTTTGCATCGCCCTGGAAGATGAGGCTTTTAATGTTCGTGGAGTCGAACTTGGAGAAGGTGAACTCCGTGAAGTTGTCTTGTGAGTGTGCCCTGGAGAGGAGTGTGAGGAAGATGGTTATGGCGGAAAGGAGAGAGAGAAGGTGGGGAGAAGCCATGGTGATATTATTTTGGTACAAAAGAAAGTTTGGTTTTGGTGCTCAGATTAGTGCTACTCTCCGTATATTTATAACTCAAGATTCAAATATGTCAAATACTTTATAATTTTAACTAATAATTTTGTATAAAAATAACTGTATATGTATATTGATAATAATATAAAATAAAATTTAATATTTGTAATTTTATATATATAATATTTAGAATGATATCTTATTATATTTAAAATTATTTATTTAGTGACAATTAATCAACGCAACATAAAAAAATTAAACTACTTTAAATTGGTTTTTATATTTTTTTTAAATATTTTTTTTTAGAGTAGATATTTTAGTAAACAATCTTTAACTGTTTTTATATAAAGATATTTTATTTTAATTATTAAATAGTAAATTATAAGATTCTATTTTAATATATTATGTAATATTATTTTTAATTAAAATGTAACTAAATAAAAAAAAAAGAAAGTATAGGGAGTTAATGAAATATTTGTACAATGTACACAATAAAAGTTTATTGAGTATTAAAAATATAATCATTAATATTATTTTTTTATCAGCATAAGAGTTCAATTTTTGGTGAATTTTAAAATCAACTTAAACTTTTGGGACGAGTGATTAAAATTTTAATAAAAAATGTTTTTAATATCTTCATCACGGTAAATGTGTTTTTTTATTTGTTAGTTTTATATTAGACCACTTGCTGGAGAATTGGAAAAGAAAAAGTATATGGAACAACTAATAATTAGTCAAGAATGGAACAACATAATTAATTATAATTAGTTTTATTAATTTATAATTTAATTTATTTGTTAAATTATTGTTGACCACGTTCAAAATATGAGGGAAGATATGCTAGTGTTAGGAGAGAATCACGGAACAGATGCTTTGATCATTCATTAGTTGGTTCTATATAATTAATTATGTTTTATTAATGCATAATACATGAAACATAGAAATTATATCTTAAACCATCCAATTTATAAAAAAAAAATATCTGTATATCTATCAATAGTAACATCCAATTAAAGTCATGGTGTCTCTAATTTATCAATTGGCTGATTTTTTACTTATATAGAGTTAATTCCCTCTAACATTGTTCGATTAGAAAAATGTTTCCATGAACATAGTTAAATATGATTATCCATTGGAGTTTGGACCCACATGTGAATATCTATGAAGACCAACAACCAACGGCTATATATAGAAAATTATATATAATCGTTGTGCACTAAAATATACTAATAGTGCATTATCTATCCAAAACAAACATGTGCCAAATCTAAGGTTCTGCTACCTACTCTATTTTTTTAATCAAATAGTATATGTTAAAATTATTTATTAATAAAAATTTTAAATTTTATTTTAATAAATATATTAAAAAAACAAACTTTACATATTTTTATAAATTTTTTCTGATTAATAACTTTTTTTTTTGGTAGATTGAGGGTTCTGATTAATAACTTTAATAGTTGCATTTATGTGTCTGAAAAGTACTCATTAGTTACATCCATTATACAAAGATAAGGTTCCCACTTATCGTTTGCGTTGATTACCGAATAGCACGAGGATAACGTGGGGAGACAAAGCTCACAGTTTCTCTTTCACATCTAATAAATTGGCAGAAATTAGATTTTGATACACTTGTAAAACATTTTATACAATTATATAATTATATTTATTATTATTATTATTATTATTATTATTATTTATATATTTAATATAAAAATAATTATTTTTATTAATATAATATTATATAATTAAATATATATTTAAAATTATTTTATACTAACAGTATATTAAAATTAAATTTTAAATTATGAGATCAAAAGTTGAATTCACTTTTAGATTACAAATTTTTAATTTTTTTATTTTAAAGAATAAAATATAATTTTTTTATTATATATTTTATAATTAAAATTAAAAATTATAAAAATATATTAATAAATTAAAAATTATATTTTATACTCTCAAATAAAAAAATTGGAAAGAATATATTCCTCTCGTCTCATTTTCTGAGACGTTGAACAGCAAAATCTTAAAATAAAAAAAATTTACATATTTTTTAAATATATTTAATAATAATAATAATATAGAGATAAACCATGTTAATGAAAAAATTTTAAGAAAAAAGAGAATATGGTTGTATATACTGACATGTATTCTTATTACACTTGCAACTTAAATTTACTGTTATTAATTTATAGTCATGTTATACATTCATATAATTTTTTATTTAAGTCCATTCAAGTTGGTCTAATACTAAAAAAATCTAATTTCATTAAATAAACATATATTTACGTGTTCAAATTTCTAAAATATTTAATATTCATTCGCGCTTTCATTATGAAATATTTTTTTTTAATTTTGAAATCGCCACTTGAGAAATTTAAATCTTTCATAAAATCTCTTAAACCTCTATCGTATTTTCTGCGAAAATTGCTCCTACTCCATAATTGCGTCAAGCTTTTGAAAGGAAGAAAAAAAACAAACAAAAACAAAAACAGAGACTCCACAAGGTATAAGAAAAACTGTCGTTATTATGTTTATTTAATTTCTCTCAAAACTCGCGTTTCTCCTAATTCAATTTAAGGTTAGTGGATTGAGTTGCTTCGTTTAGTAGATCGACTTATTCTAAATCCATTTTTATTGCGTAACTAGGACGAATAGAAAATGTGTTGTTATTTTCTTTCTGTGATATATTGATCGGTTCATTGGTGTTGGTCATTTTGATTCATTTGATTGTTAGTGTGTTTAGTTGAGTCCTTGTGTATGCAGAAATATTTTTTCTTGATGATTATATGTTTATCACGTTTTATTCAGCACATAAATATTCTTCGGTTCAGTGAAGTTGCTCATTTTGATTCACTTGATTGTTAATGTGTTCAATTGATTCCTTGTGCATGCAGAAATATTTTTCTTGATGATTGAATATTTATCATATTTTATTCAGCATGTGAATGTTGTTCGGTTTAGTAGAGTTGCTCATTTTGATTTACTTGATTGTTAGTGTGTTCAGTTGAGTCCTTGTGCATGCAGAAATATTTTTCTTGGAGCAATGCTAGAGGCTAGCAACTTTTGTGATTTGTAGCAATCAAATAGTCATCAATAATGATTTTAATAGTATGAGATTGGTGTGAAATTTCATCCAATGGCTCACTTTTCTTTGCTGGTTAGATGCTGGCCAGAATTTAATAAAGTTGCTGCCCTAGACTTTTCCTTTTTCTTGATGATTGAATGTTTGTCAGTTTTATTTAGCACATGAATGTTGTTCGATTCAATGGAGTTGCTCATTTTGATTCACTTGATTGTTAGTGTGTTCAGTTAAGTCCTTGTGCATGCAGAAATATTTTTCTTGATGAATGAATATTTATCACGTTTTATTCAGCACATGAATATTGTTCGGTTCAGTAGAGTTGCTTATTTTGATTCACTTGATTAAAATGTGCATGCTTGTGCTTGTCAGTGTATTGAGTGAATTATTGACCAAATTTTTTTGTCCTTACAACAAAAATAAAGAAGACAATTGTGACAGAGAAGGAAAAATCGCGCTATAACGTAAGCATATGTACAAAATGAGAGACCAAGTGATTTGGGCATTTGAAGCAATAAGACTCCCGAAGCCATCTGCTATCCTCTCCAGCCCTTATTGTAAATTCACATCTGAGGATTTAGATAGTAAATAGGATATACTTTGTTTGACTGGTTGTAATTAACACTATTTTGTTTAACTTATTTAAAAAAGTAAACACTGCTTCTTTGAATGTATATATGTGAATATTAATGTAAATGTTATTGAAAATCTAATGTTAATGTATATATCTGATTTAAGATTTATTAGTCCTTATCTTGTCGGTCTGAGATGTTAATGTATATATCTGTTGAAACTGTTTGGCTGCTGTTTTGTTTCAGGTTTACAGTGAATGAAAATCAGGGTATTTATCAAATATTAATAGCTCTAAAAACCCAAATGAACTAAAATTAATATACTGGATGGCCTGAAAAGTGCATATATCACTATATATTAAAAAATATTTTTATCAGTATTCAGTTTCAAAATAGCTTACTGCATAAGGAACGGAACACGTTATTAAGGTGAATCAACTGTATAGTACTAAATGAACGGAATATTATCCATTACATAAAATCAAATTCAAAACAGCTTTCTGCATAATGAACCGAACACGTTATTAAGGTGAATCAACTGTATAGTACTAAATGAATGAAACATTATCCATTATATAAAATTAAATTCAAAACATCTGTCTCTACAATTTAGAGATTATCAATTCAATTCAGAACACTTGCATACATTCAATTCAATTCAATTCAATTTAGCAATTGCATTCTATTCAATTCAATTAAAAAAATAATCTAAAAGAATGGTTGGATGGACTTTGAGAGAAATAAATTTATGAATCTAATACAAAAAAGTGGGCCTTTAATATTTCATATGGAGATGTTAAAGAATTTTACTTATTGAGGAGCTTGAAAAAGAATAGCAATACAACAAAATTCAATGAGAATAACGTGGTGCAACTCATAGAAACTAATTACTTTGACATGCTTGCTCCTTGTGTGCATACAACAGAGATTATTTGCAATAAATTAGTGGATCACTTGGAATGGAGACTTAGGAGAAAAGATATATATTTGCAATAAACAGCTTTTTGCATAATAAATCGAACACATTATTATGGTAAAATAGTTGTATAGTACTAAATGAATGGAACATTATCTATTATATAAAATCAAATTCAAATAGATTTCTGCATAATGAACCGAACACGTCATTATGGTGAAACAAATGTATAGTACTAAATGAATGGAACATTATCCATTATATAAAATCAAATTCAAACAGCTTTCTGCATAATAAACCGAACATGTTATCATGGTGAAACAATTGTATAGTGCTAAATGAACGAAATATTATCCATTATATAAATTCAAAACACCTGTGTCTACAATTGAGATATTATCAATTTTATTCAGAATATATGCGTACATTCAATTCAATTCAATTTAACAATTGCATTCCATTCAATTCGATTAAAAAAAAATCAAATATCGTCTACTTGATTCGTTTCAGAAGAATAACCTAAAACGCTCTCATTCAACTTATTTGAAATTGAATCATTCATCGTTTTGATAGAATATTGAAATCTAAAAATGAAGAAGATAAATCCATAAAATCAAAAAAGAAAACGAAAAAGAATAGGAAGAAGAAGGATGAGTAGCAGAGAAAAACAACAAGCAGAAGAAAAGAAAAAAGAATGACAAGCAGCAGAGATTGCAGATTCAAAAATTACAATACAAATCGTTAACATTGAAGAAGAGAAGAGGAAGAAAAATATTTACGTTAAAAAAAAGTTTATCTATTACGTTGATCGTGATATAAGAGAGAGAGGAGCGCACGTATATTTTACGTAACTTGAAGGGATCGGAGGAGGAAGACACGTTAACGAAAAATTGTTTGAATCACTTAAATAAGTATTTGATATGGATGTGTGGAGCATTATTGTTAATTTATTTACCTATTATATCCTTATTATATTAGTATATCCTAGTTCCTGCCAATAAAATCTAACATGGTTCTCCATATCTAAGAAAATATTTTTTTAAATTATATATATTTATATTTAATATTTTCTATTTTCATATTTTTAGAGTGACTTAATTTAATACTAATTTTTTTAAGTTTAAATTATAAGTTAAATTAAAGCATGATTTTGATGCTAATAAAGAAATTTTCTTTAACTGATAGTTTGTAATATTATTTGACCCGCACAAGGAGAGAAGATAAAATAGATAATATAACAAAATATATAAAATATCAGTTATGTTACACATCAAGTTTTTTTTTATAATTAAGTTTAATTAAGTTTGTTTAAATTTAACAAAAATTAATTTTATTAGTGAAGTACTGAAATGTAAATACACACTCTAACTATATAAATATTATTGCGTTTGTCTTCTTCTCCTCTTTTTTTTCTTCTTCTTTGCATTTTACCTCCTTCTTTTAGATCTCCGTGTTCCTCTTTCCTTTTTTTTGGATTCCTTCTTTTTCTTCGCGTTCCTTTATCTTTTTCGCGTGTTTCCTTCTTATCATCGTTCTTTTGTTGTTGTTGCTGCGGTTTTTTCTTTTCCTCCTCCTCTTCTTAGTGATTTATCAACATTATGTGTTTTTTCTCCTTCTTTATTTGATTTTTCTTGTTTTTATTCTTGTTAAGAGAGTAAATGAGGAGGAGGAGGAGGAGGAGGAAGAAGAGGAGTTTTGAGTTATCATTAAGTGATTTCAGTGTATTCTAAATTTAAATAAAGTGAACTTTTTGGTTTGTGCTTGTTTTAAATTGAGTTTATTTATGTATCGTCATCATTAAGTAATTTCGGTGCATTTTAGATTTGAATTTTGGTGTATTCTAAATTTAAATAAGGTGTACTTTTAGTTTGAACTTGTTTTAAACTGAATTTGTTTGTGTGTCATCATCATTAAGAAATTTCACTGCATTTTGAATTTGAACTGTTTATACTTATAAAAAGAAGACAATGATGCGATAATAAAAGAGAAAAAAATGAGAAAAAAGGAGAAGGAGAAGAAAAAGTAGCAGCAACTTCTTCTTCAAGTGTGTTAAAAGTCATTCCAATTTTTAGGACAACTGATACGGCAAAAATGCCAAAAACTTATAAGCACAACAACAAAAATAATTTACACCAAAACTACCATTAAACGTAACATAAACAGATTCATCAAAAAAACAATTTAAAAATCCTACATCCCATTCAAATTCAAACCTTCAATTATAAACACTGATTTTTACAAAAAAAATAATAATAAAATTATTCAACTCCTAGACAAAACAATTACACAAATATCAATTACTAACGAACTACATTAACTAGGAACAAACCAAACTTCGTCCACTTAATTCGATTCAAAACAATAATTCAATTCGCCCTGATTCAACTGAACTAAATTTGCATCATTCATTGTTTTCAAACATGAAAAACTTATATGAATTTGATTTCATTGTTTGATTTTATTGTTTGATCGAAAACAAATTTAGATCAAACAACATTCATCCTAAAAACAAAAATTTTGTAGAGAAAGAGAGCAAAAATCCACAAAAAATATAGAGAAATAAAAAAAGAAAACAAAATTTGCAGAGAGTACAAAGAAACCAAAGAAAAAAAACAAAATTCGCAGAAAAAAGGCCAGAGAAAAACCATTTACGTTAAAGTCTATTACATATTAGGAATGCGTGTATATAAATAATTTTGTTGAACTTAATTAGACACATCACATAGTTGTAGAATATTATTCATAAAATATTTATTTATTATCTCAACTATATATTAATGTTTACATATTTATATATTTGTTTTGAAGACGTAATGTTTATTCTTATATTAGTATATATAAGATTTATTGTCATATAAATTAATTCTATACATGCATTTTAGAGAGGAAAAAAACATTCCTTCTGAATTCTGATACAATGATAAAGAATTTAAAACAATTTTGTATGAAGACCACGTTTTTTTTGCAACGGTCTTGGCAACGAAGACCAAATCACAGTCTTTTAATTTTTAAGGGAAAAAAAACACATTTCATGAAAGATCTCAAATTAATCCCTATTTTTAAAATGTTAAACCAAATTATTCCAGCTTCTAAAATTTCTTTTATACAATATTGTTTACAGTTATTCCTCCTTGATGAAACAATAAACCTTGTCACTTGCTTCCATGAGAAATCCACATCATTCATACCAACAATTGGGACTTTTGAAAAATTATCCTCCACATGCATGCATTATTAGAATGTAGCAAAGCTTCAATTAAATGCAAAACCACGATAAAGATGTAGAAGAAAGCGAGCAAGTTGTTATTTTTGTTGATCAAGCAAGTACTCAGTTTTTATTATTGATGTTAGTCTTGAAGTGGTCTCTGAAGTTGTACTCAAGTTTTATAGTAGTCTCTGAACTTAATAGTTACTCATATTCGTCCCTAAAGTTTCACTCCGGACTCAAATTTGTCCTTCCAACACATTCCGTCCACTTAGCACTATCGGAAAGCTGATCTGGACTCTTTTGTGATACGCTAGCTGATCTGGTAACGGCTAGCTGACGTGAATTAGTAAATTTTTATGGTGCAATTTAGTCCCTAAATCAAAATTAAAAATTTTAGTCCCCAAATTTAATTATTATTCTCTTCTCTATAGTAGTAACCCCTATGAAGTTCGAGTATAATTTCAAAGACTACTATAAGACTCAAATGTAACTTCACGGACCACTATGATGAGTCCAACTAAAATATTAGTTAACCATAAAAATCAGTCATTTTTTCCTTTATTTTAATTCACATTAATATCTACATAAACATCTAAAATCTTTTAAAAAAATATTTGAAAATAGAATAAAGTATTCAAAACTATGTCTTTTTAAGTATTTTTTCAATTATTTTAGGTTCCTCCATCGTGTTCATATTCTTTATTATCTTCTATCTTCGTCTTCATCTTTGCCAAAAAAATTCGAAAACCAGGGATTAAAAAAGAATTTCTATTATTAGATATTCCTTGCATAGCTGCATACCAGTTTTTTAATTTTGATATGAACCCGTTGATGAAGTATAGCAGCGATATGGGGGTTATTGGTGTTTCACGGATTTGTGACGGCTGGGTAGAAGAAATCGGTGGCACCGAGTGGTATGAAGCAAATCGGAGGCACCGATTTCAGGACGTAGATGGTGCACAAATCGGTGGGATCAATTTGTGTTCCATGTCCACGCGTCACGCATGCAATTGCCTCCCGTGACTCGTGACTCTCTCATCCAAGCCCGTGACTCCCTCATCCAAAAGAGCAACCCTCATTCAGTAGTATCCCTTTCACTCTCTTTCACTCTCGTCTCCCTCTCTTCAACATACACTCAACCCCACCACTTGCTTCCTGCATCACCATTGTTGGACCACAACAATTCAAAAAAAAATGCCAAGAAGACCAAAAATTAAAGAAATAAATCAACCAGAGCTTCATATTATTAATTATCTTAGAGATCCAAATTATGTAAGTTTTTATTTTTTAATAATCTGATTTAATAATAATAATAGTGATAATATTAAATTTGATTAGCAATATATATTGTAATGGCACTAAGTAGAGATTAATCATGTATGTGTGTATAATTTTATTATTAGGTGGTTAGAAATAGAAATTAAAATGAGAATTAATCATGTATGTATGTATGTATAATCTGATATGGTATGGTAAGCTCTATGGAATAATTGGATTTTTTTTATAGTTAATGAATGAAGGAAAGAAGAAGGAGAATGAGATCATATCTGTACATACTCCCTTAGAGTATAATAATATTGTTGTTGTTATTATTAGCAGTAGTAATTGAGTTTAATAATTTATTATGATTAATAATAAAAATTTAATAAATTATTTTATTTATGATCATTAATAATTGAATTTTAATTCATTAAAATTTAGACAATAAATTAGTAGTAACTAAACTTAGTTTTAGAAAATTATGCTGTGCTAATAATAATAATAATAATAATAATAATAATAATAATAATAATAATAATAATAATAATAATAATAATAGTATGCTGTTTTATGAATAATAATAACAATAATAAAATTAGTATGTTGTTTTACGAATAAATAGTTTATCAGTCGTGAAATTATTCTGGTTAGTTAGTTAAGGTTAAATAATTTTTGTTATAAGGTAATGAATATGATTGAAGGATTTTGTATAACAGATTTATTGTGTATGTTTGAAATGCAATTATGTTGGAATTGGTTATAATGGACATGTAACGATAATTGTGTTTTTGAGAATATAGTTATATTATACTGGTACTTATAACGGAAATGTGATATTGTAGGGTTCACGGATATTGATGTGTGATCATTTAAAGCCGCCAGATCCATACAACCAAATCGTTGAGTCACACTTACGTGAGACTGGATTTTATTATGTTTCCCAAATTGGATTTATCTCATGTCAGTCAACAATGATTAATGCTTTTATTGAGAGATGGCGGCCTGAGACTCACACGTTTCATTTTCTGGTTGGTGAGTGTGCCGTGACCTTGGAGGATGTGGCAATAATTCTCGGTCTGCTGACAAATGGTCTTCCGGTTACAAGACCGACCATGAGTAGTTTTGAGACTTTGGAAGCCGAGTGCTTGCACCAATTTGGAGTTGCATCGAGGAAGACGGAGTGTAGAGAAAGCTATATAAAATTAACATGGTTTAGGGGTTTGAGAGATCGTATAGTGTTGAATGATGTTGTGCACATTCAGATGTATGTAAAGTGTCACATAATGTTGTTATTTGGGACAGTTCTGTTTGGAGATAAGTCGAGTGCAACTGTGCATTGGAAATTTTTACCTTTGCTCTGTAACTTTGGTAAGATCATATAGTTTAGTTGGGATTCGGCATGTCTAGCACACTTGTATATATCATTGTGTAGGGCAACTCGTGTCGACTGCAAGGAGATGGAAGGTCCATTGACACTATTGCTCACTTGGGCTTGGATCCGGCTACCATTTCTAGCGCCGATTCTCGGCAATCCCCGAGTGTTTCCAATTGCAAACAGGTAAGTTTGATTAAAGTATGCATTGAAAGAAATGATAGAAATTGTTTTTTGTTTTTCACAAGATAAGTTAACTAATGAATTATCCGACGTCAGGTGGCGTAACTGGGACCGTGAAAACTATGCCTACCGATATAATTCGCTTGCGCACTACAGGAGGTTGTTGGATGATCTACAAGAAGGACATGTATGTTGGTAAATTAAAGTACCGTATGTAACTTGTTTAGTGAATTAATTGTTATGTAATCATCTGACTGGTTCGATGTGTCCAGTTTGTTTGGGAGGCTTATGGCATTGGAAACATCGACCCAGACGTGATTCCTTTAGACATCCATCATAATTCGGTTATCTGGAGTGCCACAGTGCCACTTATATCTTTTGAATGCATCGAGTGGCATGCATCTGATAGAGTTAGGAGGAAATTTGGATTAAGCCAGGGTGTTCCTAATCAAGAAAGGGATCTAGGTGCATCACACGGCAAAATTTTAACTGGGCCTAAGAATCAAGATTGGGCCAATACCCACTCTTCTTGGGTGATGCAGTGGACCAATCGGTATAGTAGACCTAGTACAAGTGTGACTTCTATTGTACTTCCTTATCTCCCAACAGTACTTCTTCTGCATTTTGGTAACCCTGATCAACCAGTCACAACCATTCCCATATTCTGTACATTTGGCATAGAATATCGTCGGTTCCGACTCATATACCCGATAGTCCACACTTCTCCGGATGGTATAATCTTTCATTGCCTTGATTACTGCCTCCCTTGAACTGAATTCCATCCCCACTGTGAACTCACGATCCACCACAACAGGAGGCGCTGCATACATCAAAATTAATAAACACACTTTACCATGTAAGATCATTACAGCCTTATTTTTTCACTTTTCCATCTACGTAAAGAACAACTAAATATAATTCATAACAAAGAACTATTAATTAATAAAAAAATCAAACGCTATGGTCACAAATGCCTAGTCACATATCACATACATTACTCATCCGACTTATTGATATGCTACTTCAGAATTTCAGATAGCTACCTAGGTTTACGCACCTGTGTTCATATACTGCGAAAACTCTGGTGCGTGCATAGCCTCCAAATCCAACGATCGCATGAAAGAAGGCTTCTGAAACGGATGCGGGTTTGCTAGTGCATTTGCAACTTCCGCCACATCTGTGTTCATGGAGCCGCCAGCTTCATCTTCGTCTTCACCTAGACCGACGATCTCATAGTTACTTTCAAATTCATCTTTACTTTCACTATTATAATCTTCCAATTCAATGTTACGGTCCACTTCAAATTGCTCAAACTCAATATATAACTCGATGCACGACATTCGGTGGTGATTTTCCATGTACATTAAAAACATTTCATGCATACTCGCTTCGTCCGTCACGTACTTGGTCTGAAATTGAACAACCCCACCAAACACAGATAAAGAATACCTGTACAAAATACACGATACTCTCCTACATCTTTGAGAATCTATCTTTTCACAAATCACACCTTTCAATTCCTCAAATGACAATGTGAACGGAATAACAACATCTAATGGATTTTCACACACAAATTGAACTCCCTCATATGTTTGCAATAAGATCTGTCCGTAATAATAAATCTTCAATACAACTCTATCATCCATAACACTACACGTACTTGACTATTTTCAACCTCACAGAAATTTATTTTACAAAAATAAAGGAGAAGATTCAGAGAAGAGAAGAGAAGAGGAAGAACATTAGCTGAGACCGGCGATAAAGAAATGGGGGTTCTGTGAGCTCCTTCCAGTTTTTGTATGCATTAACGGGCAAATCGGAGGGACCGACCGCGTGAACTCCCAAATCGGTGGGTCTGATTAGTTCACCCCAGATTAAAATAATTTTTTTTGCCGCCAGTAATCGGTCCCACCGATTACTGCACTCTTTGGGTAAAATATTTCACCTCACACAAATCGGTGCCACCGATTTCATGCTGCTCAACGTCTCCCTCATACAAATCAGTGCCACCGATTTCATGCTGCTGAACGTCTCCCTCACACAAATCGGTGCCACCAATTTGTGTTACTTTCTTTCTGTTTGAAATCGGTGGGTTCAATTTCTTCTCCCTAAGATTCTAAAAAGCAACGCCGTCATAACAGTGTAAATCACCCGTAATGATTATATCCCAGCATAACTCACATCCCAAATCATGTCCAAAAAAATCAGCCAGCTGCATACTTGCATGTAAATCTATCTTAAATTTTTTTTGAGGAAAATTTAAATTCTATTTTTGTTATAATTTATTTTATTTTTTTACACTATAAAGCAATAGGAAATTATTACTTTAACGGAAAATTATGAAAGAAATTAAAATTACCTAAGATCAAAAGGAAATCTCATGAAAAGAATTATAAAAGCATAACTTCCAACTCCATCAAAATCATACATACCCCACAAGGCTACAGCATGATTATTATCACTCGTGCTTAGGCTAATTCCTATTCACGTCTTTTAAGAAATCTCAATCTTATTTCACATCTTCAAGCAGAGTATTATAATTATGTTATTATTTTAATTAAATTAATAAAATTTAATTTACAACCTCAAACTATATGTGAGCGAATAACAAAATATGTATGTACGTGCCTCACTAAAATTCTACTTTAATTTATAATTTTATGTGTTTATGTTTTTATTAATTTTTATATATAATAATTATTATAATTATATGTATCATATTTATTTATATTATATATATACTGACAGGGCGAATAGAGATGGACATACACTTGTCTCAGATTCATTCTATTTTGTAACGAAATCTGTCCAAAGAGATAATCTACCTCGTATTAGATTAAATATCCACTCTAATCAAATTGAAAATAAATTGGCAAGCAAATATTCTAAAATTTGGATGGTGTTATTATCCCTACTCAAAATATCTTAACTCATACTTTTATATAAGAAAAATTGGTAGATAATCTCATATAATAAAATTCAAGAGAAAGAGAGGAAACGATAACTATTACTATTTTAAGTTCCAATCAAGACCTAGATTTTTTTGCCCGTAAGTTTTGAATAATATTAAACATGTAAATTTTTTTGTTAATCAAATTTGATTAAATTGGTTTATTAACATAACAAAAATTAGTTATAATTAATATTATTTTAAATTTTATTATTTAATTTAATTAAATTTAGTTTATAAAAATATTTGAATGTATAATCAACTTTTATCAAAATCTGTTAAAATTCCATATACTCTCCGCTTCTTTAAATTTCAGAGACTGATAATCTATATCACATTTTTATCCTTTTATATAATGATATATAATCCTCGGGTTACAATAAATTCCTTTTCTTCTCCGCATTTTTAAATTTATTAGATTATTGGAAGAGGCAAAAATAAAATTAATATTTTGGCCATTTATAGAAGATTTTATTTTATTCTTGTCTTTGTTACTTAGTTTTGCAAAGCAATTTGTTAACTCATGCCACTAATTAAATGTAATATTAATTTATTTTTTTAATCTCATTATTTATATTAATTAGTAATATTATTGTCTGAGTTAAACTTTAGAGTGGTCCTTGAACTTGTACTCGACCCTCAAAATGGTCCTTAAACTTGCAATGGCTTTAATATTATCCCCGAATTTAACACATGTGGTTCACAGTCGTCCCTGAAACATTTTTTGGTGACGGAAAGATGACTTGGATTGACGGATGCCACACTGGAAGCCAGGCTGGACTCCCAAAATGACGTCGTTTTTAATTTGGCGCCCAAATTGCATTGAAACGTCGTCGGTTAGTGTTTGTAGTAGGGATTTAACATGCAGTGACTACTTCTCTCTCAATCCAACACAATCTCTTCCTCTTCTCCTTATTTTCTTCAATGGCGCCACTTTGAGAGGGATTTTCACTGGCCTTCTCTCTCAAGAAAATCAAGCATATTGTGATTATCTCGTCTCTATCGCGCACGTAGTGGTCTGATGGGAAGCACTTTGATTGTTAGAGGTAACCAAAATAGAAAGGATAAACAAAATAGCTACCATCTACTCCTCTGTTTTTGTTGATCATGACTTTTTGTACATTGTTAAGTTGTTATATATTCATTCATTCATCGTTTTGTTATGTGATTTTTCTGAAAATTTTTGTTAGGATTTTCTCCGTATGTTATGATTGCGTTTTTATTGATTATTTTTTGCTGTAATGATGGTAGCTATGGATTGTAATGTGCTGAAAATAGAAGTATGTAGGTTGTTTATACATGTAGTTTATGTGTGTTCATGGATGGTTAGGGATTGGAGTTATTGTGCTTTCCTGGTTGATGGCAATTTTGATGATCATTTGTTATTTGCAGATGGGTCTCATAACTATTGTCTGTCACCATGGGGGATCCTTTGTGAGGAGTGAAGACGGTGTCGTGTCATACACCAGGAACCATATTTCAGAGATTCCGAAGCTTAACCCTGATAGGCTAGATGTATTTTTCATCAGAAATTACTACAAAGAGCTTGGGTATGATAAGACGGAACACTGTTGGTGGCTGGTTTAAACAGACCCTTAGAGACTGGCCTAAGGGAACTTAATTCTGATGCTGAGCTCCTGGAGATGTGCTTCCTTGCTGAAAGCAACCACGAAGAGGTGCATGTGTACTATGAACATGGGGTATCTATTCCAACGTACTTGGAAGAACCACCATTCAGAAAGGACAAGGAGGAGGTGGTGCTTGAAGTCCCTACCCAACCAGTTTTGCTGAGAATAGGACTAAGCTCCAGGGCCATTCCTCCATACCCAGTTCCAACCCCATGTATCAACTGTCCGAGTACTACCGAATCCACCCAAGAGGCAACCTCTATGAAAACTACCCCTGCCCCACCCAACTAAGACATGGACCATACTGAAATACCAGCTGCAACCACCAAATCAACCCCAACCCCCAAATCCACCATTCCGACCCCAATTTCTATGGCTGCTACCCCTGTCCCACCCAACCAAGACATGGGTCATACTCAAGAACCAAATGCAACTACCAAATCAACATCAATTCCTAATAGTACTCCAACACTGGTGCCTAAGCCAAAACAGGGTAAGATTTTCCAATCAAAAGTGTCCTCAAAGAATGGGACAGAGAAGAAAGGTGCTGCTTTGAAAAAAACTGCAAAGAAAGGCGAACCAAGACCAACACTGAATATGAGATATATAACCAGGGGTCTAGCCAAAGGTCATGTGGCGAGGCAAACAACTAAGGGTAAGGAAAAGCAAGCTGATACGGTTGTGTTATCAGAATCAGACTCTTCAGACAGTTATGAAAGTGCAGAGGATAGTGCTTACAAACCCGGAGCTGAGGAAAGTTCCAGTGATGAAAAGGTCACCAATACAATACTGCAAGGAAAAAGGAAAGAGGTAAACATGAAGCATCCTAAAAAAGTTGAACTCAGTAAATTGTGGAAGGAGATACTAGAACCTGATGATGGATTAGTACCTGAGGATGATTCCGGTGAAGATGATGAGTTCTTTTTTGGAGAACCGGCAAACCATAGTCCTGATATTGGGGGTTATGATGCTCATGATGAGTCAGATGGGGCAGATTCTTGGCATTCCGAAGAAATGAAGACACCCCCAACTCAGAGGATGAATTTGCTGAAGTTGAGGATGATGACACATTTTCTGTTTTCAGAGAAGGAACAAGGTTTGGGAAAATCCGATTAGAGGTAGGGATGAAATTCAACACGAAGATGGATTTTAAGGAGGCTGTGAGGGAGTATTGCATCTAGGAAGGTAAGAGAGTTAGGTTCAAGAAAAATGATAAAATACGATGCAGGGCTTTATGTAAGGTTGAGGACTGTCCATGGATTATCTATGCCTCTAAGGATAGTGAGAGTATTTACTGGCAAGTTAAAGCCTTCAATGATGATCATACCTGTCCAAGGGAGACAAAAAATAGATTAGCTAACAGAAGGTGGTTAGCTATCAAGTTGGTAAAGAAGCTTAGGAAATTTTTGAATCTGAAGCACTCTAAAGCTTTAACATACTTTAAAAGTAAATGTGACTTAGAGTTGAATAAATCTTCCCTGACAAGAGCACTCGGAGATGCAAGGCACATTGTGTATGGTGATGCTGCTGCACAATATGGGATGGTGAGAGATTATGGTGAGACTCTCCTGAAGTGCAACCCTGGTTCTACTGTGCGCATCACAACAATTCCTCATCCCAACCATCCAGAAGAGCCCACTTTTGACAAGATATACATTTGTCTCGATGGATGCATGAAGGGGTTTAAGGCGGGATGAAGACCTCTAATAGGCTTGATGGAGCATTCCTAAAAACCAGATTTGGTGGACAAATCTTGGCAGCCATTGGACAAGACGCCAATAATCACATTTACTTAATTGCATATGCCATTTGTACCAGTGGAGAACACAGATAATTGGAGGTGGTTCCTTGAACTGCTGCATGATGATCTAGAGAGCTACACCCAAAATGGATGCTGTTTCATTTCGGACATGCAAAAGGTAACGACGAATTTGTTATTTACTAGTTATTGTAATTTAGAAATGAATGAACTCTTTAGGTTGATGTATTTTTTGTTGCCATGTTTTATTTTCATGATTCTGATTTAATAGGCACTGGTTTGTTTCAGACATTGTTGTTGCCATATTTTGCTTTCATGATTCTGTTTCAATATGCCTGTATTAATAGAATGGGATAGGAGTAGAACTATCTCGTCGGGACGAGTTTACTGTCACTTATGTATGTGTAAGAACTAATTTTATATCACTTATGTATATGTAGGGACTAAGTTTATGTCACTTATGTAAGTTGAGGGACCATGTTGGGTCCCGATATTGTAAGTTAATAATTTTTGTGGTTTTCTGCAGGGACTAATCACAACTGTCCAGGAGGTCTTTCCTGATATCCACCACAGATTTGTGTATGGCACTTGTGGAAAAACTTCAATAAGCAGTGGAAAGACAACAAACTCAGATGATTACTGTGGAAGTGTGCAAGATCTACCACTCAAGAGGGATTCGTTGAGGGGATGATGAAAATTTAGAGAGCTAAGAAGGAAGCCTGGGAGTACCTTGCCAAATGGCGAAGAGATACATGGAGTCGGGCCTTCTTCCCTACCCAACCAAAATGTGACAACATGTGTAACAATGCTTGCGAAGTATTCAATGCAAGAATCAAGGAAGCAAGGGCTAAACCAATTATCACACTACTCGAGGAAGTTAGAATGTATATCATGAGGACGATAGCCCGAAACAAAGTGAAATTCAAGAACCATGTTAGGTTACTACCCCCTGTTCAACGTAGCCGATTGGAAAAGATCAGGAATGCTTCAAAGAATTGGGTGCCAATGTGGTTCGGAGATGCAGACTATGAACAATTCGAGGTATATGGGTGGCCAACAAACATGGTAGTGAACTTGATATGCACCTGTGGACTTTGGCAACTAAGTGGTATTACTTTAATTGTCATTACCCTTCCAATAATTATTATGATATTGTAATTGTTTTTCTTAATTTATTGTGGATGGCATACTGGAATTGGAATTGGTTACTTAGTAACTTGGATGCATTTTATTGATTTGAAACAGGGATGCCCTGTGTCCATGCTTGTGCTGCAATGGTTAGAGCAGGCAGGCAGCTCGAAAACTTCTGTCATAGATGGTTGACAATGAATGCATACAATGACACATATGCATTCCATATCAATCATATTCCTGGCCAGAAACTATGGGAGAAGTCACTTTACAACAGACCACAAGCACCCAAATTTAAGAAGATGCCAAAGGCACCCAGGAAGAAAAGAAGAAAGGGAGTTGATGAAGGCCCGGTTGGAGGTAAGAAGCAGAAGATCACCAAGATGAAGAGGGTATATAAAGAGGATTCATACCGTCATTGTGGTCGCAAGGATCACGACAAGAGAAATTGTGCTAAGAAGAAGGCTGACGACGAGGCTGCAGCTGCTGCTAGTGAAGCTAATACAGAAAATCAGCAACAACCTCTCCTTGCTGCACCTGAAGTCCCAGATGAGGGCAATGCTACTGAGATTGAGATAGGCATGAGTCAACCAATGGTGTTAGAAAATGAAAATGAAGAATCCCACCAGGTAAATCAGCCCCAGGCAAGGCCACCAAAGCTCCCTCAAAAAAGAAGACAACCTCCACTAGCTGCAACAGCTTCGATTCCTCCAGCAGCAACCAGTGCTCCTCCACCATCTGTTTCAAATGCTCCTCCACCAGCCACTATTCCAATTTCAAATACTCCACCTCCAACAAGTGCTCGTATCAATCCAATGGTTGGTGCATCAGCAGCTACAGCTTCAAGGTTGCGTAACGTCATACGTTTTGTGCCAACTCCGGGGTTCAAACCACCAAGAAAATTCAAGAAATGAATATTTTGCTATTTTTCTGTTAAGATATTTTGCTTTTAAACATTGAAGTTTATGGTTTCTGAGTTCCATGTGTCAAGGTGTATGTGTTTTAGATTATGGTAGTTAAATACTCTATGTTGTCTTTTGATCGTGTCTAGTTTGACACAGACAACTTTGGAAAATAATTAACAATGTAGGAATGTTATTGTTGAATGTTTTAAATTTTATTACACTTTCTTAGCTACATAAAATAGAATTACACAAATCTATTCATTTGTTCATCATAAGGTACAGCAATTACAATTTTTGTTTTACACAATATTCAACTGGAAATCACTGCTTCCATACCACACAAACAACAATTACAATTACTGTAACAACAACTAACAAACAAAATGCTAGTTTTAGAGCCCTAACTTCAAACTCCAAGCTTCCAAGTTTCCAAGCAAATTTCATTCTCCACTCCTCCATTTCAAAGCTATAATTACCTTTGTCACTTTTTTCTTCTTCATCAACAACTTTGTCAGCCCACATAAAGAGACCACACCACCTCTTGCCAACACTCTGCAACCACATTTCATACCCATGGAGAAGAAATATTACAAATTTAATAAGCAATGACGCTAGGTATATTCATTAACAAGAATCACTTACATTGTAGTTAGGACAACCATAAAATGGTCTCCCTGGATTCGCCTCTGTTCCTGACCACTTCAGGACGGGTCGGCTACCACACCCACACCTATCTGGAAGTCGTTCGTGACTACTTTTGGTGGTTCTCCTCCCACAGCTTCTCTCGGATCGTCGGTTACTGAAGCTACTAACATGGTTGCTGCCTCCACCCATCATGACCCATAAAGCTCAACGGTGCCAGGAAAGACGAAAGAGAGCAAAGAAGAAGAAACAGTCTGGTTTCTAGTGATAAATTGGGGATTATGGTTATAAATGATTTCAGGGACTAAATTAAGTTAAATGAAGATAACTGCCACGTCAGATAACCGTTACCTCTCCAATGTGGCGCCTTTCCATACACGTCAGTGCACCGTTAAGAAATATTCTCCGGAAAATGCTTCAGGGACGACCGTGAATCACATGTGTTAAATTCGGAGATAATATTGAGGCCATTGTAAATTTAAAAACCATTTTAAAGGTCGAGTACAAATTCAGAGATCACTCTAAAGTTTAACTCTTATTGTTTACCTATATTTTTTCTTTCCTAAAACATCGATGAAAATTTTCTAAATATAGCCAATTTCTTGAGTTTGCAAGCTTATTAAATTAGTAAAGTGTTAAGCAACTCCCGATACTACTATAATCAATACATACCATTTGTTATTTTTTGGTAGTAATACATACATACATTATTCTTATTTATGCATGAGATACGACACGACACGGGACACATCAATATACGAATTTTAGAATTTTATAAGACATGGAATACTATAATAATATTTTGATATTTTATTGATATTAAAATATAAATTAATTTTTAATTATTTTTAATATTTTATTTTAATTATATAAAGCGTTTAAAATATTTTTTATTTTAATAAATAATAATATATACTATTTATAAATTTATTTCAAGAATATAAATTAAAAATAAAGTTGAATATGTTAATACATGATGGTATTTAAATGTATTTAAATGTGTCTAAAAAAAATTTTTTTTTTTAAGATCAATTGGATATAACAAATGTGTGTCGAACAAATATCGATATTGTATCCAAAATATATCCGATAGACAAAACAACTTACTTCATAGCAAATAAAAAATGAAATGCAAACTTCAATTTCTTACCCCAAAGCCAATGCAAGAACGTGCATCATGTTCAATGGGCCACACATGGGTAGGTGAACTTTTTTAATTTCTTTTGTGTTGGTGGGTGGACTTCAAATGAAGTCGCTAATAAATTAAGATTTTACACTTAAAACATGTGATGCATTAAAATGATATATATATATATATATATATATATATATATATATATATATATATATATATATATATATATATATATATATATATATCATCACGTCTCTTATTGTACTCGTGCCCGTGCCATCATAATTTTTTTAATCTAAGATGAACAAGGTGTATTCATAAGATTCTTCATGCTGCTCAACTTTAGCAAGATCAGTCCAAATGAAAATAGGCGACAAATGCTTCTTTCTTTATGAAAAAATAATTTTCAGATTCCACCAATAAGGTATACAAATATAAGGTAGTGATGCTGGGCCACATGAAATTTAAATACTTTATATAAATATCAATGCCTACAGTAACAGCAGACCATAACCTTAATAATTGAATATACGGTTTCTGACAATGACCCTAAAGTCCTAAATCCTTTTACAAATAAAAAAGGTTTATGTTAATACAGTGTGGTTTGGGGCACTGGCTCAGCACGAGTATAAAAGAACCACTGGTTTAATAAAAAAAGATAAAAGGATAATGGTTTTTTAATATATTGAAAATTTAGAAAACATGTTGGTCTGAATTCAATAAATAATTCAAGTGCCTTAATAAGGAGCTCAAGAATGTTTGAGAAATAATAAAAAATTAATTTAAAACAAATTAAAATTATGTTATTTTATATTCTTTAATAATCACTAGAATAAGTGAAGAATATTTAATATAATACATATGTAATTATAAGTTTTATATATAAAAAATTATAAATATTAAATTAAATAAAATAATTTAAAATTATTATCTCTTAATATATTGCCATAAAGACATTGATTAATTGATTAATAAAACCTTTGAATAAATCAAGTCTGAACATTATTTAATTCTTACTCACCGTGTGATCAAAGACCAGAAATGGAAAAATTATTAGAAATTTTTTTTGGTGAAAAGTAAAGATTGTAGTTAATTTATTTATTCAAGTGTGCATTATATCAACTTTATTTGGAGCTCATTGCAGTTGAGGCTTAATTCAAGTGACAAAATCTTTTGTTTTTTAATATGTTGCATTTAGGTTCGAAATTTAACAAAGATCAAGTAGTGAAACTTTTTAGTATTAGATGTATAAGTGTGTAATGTTAGTACGTTCGTAATGTAATGTCTAAGATTAGAGATTGTGTAATTTGACCAAAAAAAAAAAAATTGGAGCTCATTTGAAAAGGAATATGCTATCGTAGAATCTTGGAGCAGAAATATTTTATATATGTAACTACAAACTATATAAATTATGTTATAAGATGATGTATCTCAAAAATTTAAATTAATAAAGAAAAGTTTATAAATATTTATATTTTTTAGATATCCTTTTATGTAAACTTTTTTAGGTTTACATAAATTTTGTATAAATAAGTATTGAAATTACGTATATTATACAATAATATTATGTGTATACAAAATCATCAATTACCTATTTTTATCATCCATTCTTATAGAATGTACATTCAAATACTAAATACACATTAAAAATATATAAAGACATATATAAATATACACAAATTCATAATAACTAATTTTTTGTATACACATAATAATTTTTTTATTTATCTTTAATTGTCTTTCTCTTTTCAGTTATTCCAATTATATTATTTAAAATGTTAAATTAAAAACATTAGTATCAACTATTTTATCTATAAAAAGTATTATCATGTTAAAAATGAATAATTATTTTCGACTGAAATAATTACTAACCTACAAAACGAAATAATTGAGCGCCAAGAAATTTCCCAACTACCCTCCAGTTCCTCCATTGCACCATCCCCAAAGCCATACCTAAGCTTTTAGTTTCTGAACAATCAAAATAAATTATTTATCCAACACTACATGCACATAACAGTAAGAACTAAGAACTATGAGCACATTTAATGCATCATGAATAATCTATACATCTAGCAAGATTTTCCCGCTAAAAAAAATTGGTAGATAGTAGATGCTATTATAAAGATTTTATAATAATTTTTATATAAAAATGTATTTTTTTATCATTAAATGATGAATTGTAGAATTTAATTTGATATATTATAAAAATATTATTTTTTTAAAATGTGACCAAATAAACAAAGTACATTTTAACACAAAATTTTTCATTAAAAAATATTTTTAATATTTTTATTTGAATAGATACCTAAAAAAATATCCTGAGAACAATAATATATTATAAAATTATTCAAATTTTCTTGTTTAACAAATGTTCTAGTAATAATAATAGTTAGGAATACCTTACATACAATTAAATGGATGCAGCAGCCCCAAAACTACTATTGGAGTGAAATAGTGAATAAAGCCTACCAAACCCCACAGTATAATATAATAAGGCTATCCCATCTCAAGACAATTTGAGTCATTTAAATAAGAATTTGAATCCTCCTTTGAATTTTATTTTAGAAGATAAAATATAAAAAATTAAATATAAAAAAAATTATTATACTTTATTTAAGAATTTATATTTTATCTTCTCAAATAAAAATTCAAAATATACTTTATTCTTTTAAATAAAAATATAAAAAAAAACATTCAAAAATGAGAATTTATATTTTATCCTCTTAAATAAAAATTTAAAATTTAGAAAATTTAGATTCTTAAATAAACTAATTGTATATAATAAAAAAAAAAAAAACTAAACTAGTTGACGACTTGACGTATCAAAGAGAATTTATACATTAGGAGGGAGGACCACCATTAAATGCTGCATCAGCAATTTTATTTATATATTTCCAAAATAAGAGTCCCTATCAAATTTGCAAGACAGCACATATCTGATATCTCAATCTTCTTACATTCTCTTACATCAGGATATATAAATAAAATTAGCAAGCTTCTATGATTTTCTTCTTTTTAAATTAAAAAGAGACTATATATGACTGAATTACCATTTTCAATAGTGTATCACGTCTAAGAAAATGACCAAAACTTTGACAATCACTAGAGACCACTTTTCCATTTAAATCCAACTGATACTCACGAAAATTGGAGTTCATTTTTCACAAATAAAGTACAGTAATTAAAACATTCAGGGTAAAAAACTACACATAATGAAGCTAAAGAAACTTCAACTCTCCTAAGAAAAGGTGAAGAGAAATGTTATGAACACATTTCTAGCATGACACAAGATGAAGTATAAATAACACATTGGGAAAAACAAGAAACGGGTAGATAGCTAAGGGATGCTTGAACATTGAATTTACCAAGCAAGAGAAAATCAAATAGAATAATTGAGAATACATTCCTGTTGCAATTGTTTCTTACCTCGGTTTTCTTGCACCCCTTTAAACAAATGGTGTTTAATCCCAAGTAATTTACAGCTACAATGAACATCAGCTATCCAGAAAGATATCAAGATCCTATGAACTGCTTCCAAAGAACCGTGAGTGGCAATCAACAAAAGATAAGCCAGCAGACACATAATAGTGATGATGCAGCACACTCTCCTTTAGAGTATGCTGCTTTACATGTATCTGCTGTCTAATAATTCCCAAAAGATCAAAACTATCTTAACTACCAACTCTAATTGCCATCAAATAAAATTGGATAGTGAGGACCTAAAATAACAACCATTAATTCTATCCTAACTTTACACCTAAACCAGAATGCTTCAGGTCAGACATCACTAATTTGCATATGTGCACAATGTTTACAAAAAAGGGGTCTGAAAAGAATATTATATATTTCAATCCGATTTCACGTAGTGACCTGTTTTTCTCCTGTGCCGGCTAAAATCCGATACAAACCTGAAAGAAAGGCCGCACCCCTCGACCTTGCATTTATAGGGCTTCTCCCCAGTGTGCACCCGTATGTGCTCCGTCCTTGCCCATGCCCACTTGAATGACATGGTACAACCTTTCCATGGGCACTTGAGGGGCCTCTTGTCATCATGAACACGCTGATGAAGGAGAGCGTATTTGTGGGAGCTGAACTTCTTGCCACACCCTTTCTGAGGGCAAAGGTTACGCCTGTGCAACTGTAACTCACCCTTTGTCATGAAACTCATACTGCAACCATCAAGGTCACACCTGTGGGGCTTTTCAACATCGTCTTTTTTGTTCTTGTCTGCAGCTGGAACTTCAGAAGGTTTCCGGTCCCTTCTAGCCTTCGGATTCTCCTTGTCATCTTGGTCGGCATCTCCCTCACTTTTCTCAGGGGCAATCTTCGTAGCTCTTGGCCTCAGACCTTCACACGGACTTCGAATAAAGTTGTTGCAGCTGAATTGATTCTCTGTTATCTGGTCCAGTTCCGTCTTTCTTTTCTTCCGAGCATTTGATCTGGGAACCGGATTACTCAACTTACAGCTTTCCTGCTCTGTCATCATATCTTGTGACAATTTATCTTCACTTCCATTAATATCTTCCTTTAATGGTGTCTTGGGACTCGAGTTATCTTCCTCATTAATTCTATTATTTGGCTGGATTTTCAATTCATTTTCTTCTTGAGAACAAGTTTCTACTGCAACTTCAGAACATCCTAACTCCAAGATGGCTTCACTTCTAGTATTGCCTCTTGCAACATTACTAGAAACAGGTTCCTCGTAAATTGTATTATTATCTTGGACCTTGCACTGCTTTGCAGACTCCGAAGCCAATTCAGTTAATGCGTCATCTATAGAGGCAAGTATAGGTTGATTTGCCAATGAGACACTAGATGAAGCAGCTTCTTCATTGTTGCTTTTGCAGGCAGATGGATTCTCTCGATGCAATTCTTCATCCAAATCCAAGCTATCACATTTACAACCAACGTCGACATTTCTGTCCGTCGAATTCACAAGTGATCTAGAATATTTATTGTCCTGACACCCAAGCTCCTCCTTGCCACTCGTTTCCAAAACACCAGTATCATGATGATTCTTAGATTGATCATCTTTTTCTCCATCTATTCCTAAATCCTGCACGGTGTGATTCTCAATCTCAGTTTCAACATTTTCATTCACGAAACAATGACCTGGAGAGGAATTAGAAGTTTGTGAGGTATCAGCGTTCAAGCTAATGCTATTGGGAAATTCAGTACCCCGAATTTCATGATCCACTGGAGACACTGCAATGGAAGCAGATGCATTTGGCAAAGCACAATCGCTTTTGAAATTATCAGCATCAAGCTCCCCTTTAGAACCACATTTATAATGATCCCCACTCGAATCAGCCGACACAATCTTGGACTTCTCTTGCAATTCATGGACAATGCTTGATCCAGAATAAGAATTTTGGTTGGACTTGAACTTCCTTCTTGAATATTGAATTAACTTCTTTCTGGCAATAGAATCATCTATTCTTCCCTCCAACTCATCATCTTCCCTTTTCTGAATGGCAATACTGGGTTTAGGTTTCGTTGGAGCTAGATGATGTAATCTTTTGGAGCGAGCTCTTCGAGACTGCCAATTTATAGCTATAAATTGTGAACCAGGACCTTTATCAGAGAACAGCATGCCCAATGCCAGGGTCCAAATAGCTTGTTTAGATGGAGATTTATTTCTTGCATTAACACAATGGTGCAGATTAATTCCCAAGTTAGATGTCCAGTCTTCGCATTCATCATATTCCTCACCATCAATTGCCAGGTCAATGAGAGTCAAATTTTCTGGGGATGCAGTATCTAATGGAACATCGTTATAATCAAATGCAATGTGTGTCTCTTCTGCAACTGCCCTGGCATGTGCCTTTATCTTCTCATAGTCTACAATAAAGCAGTGTGTCAGAGTAAGAAAAATTATAAATGTAAAAGAAAACTTTGAATATAGAGCTTGTCATTTTCTTCTGAATTTACAATAGAACTCTCATGTCTATAACTGATAAAAAATTAATGTTAAGTAAATTATAACAGAAGTATATAACTATATATTGGTCAACAGCCTCACTTGAATAGATGGATTCCATATGTACTAAAGCCTATTTAGCTGAAAACTAAAGTTGAAGGGTGCAAAACCTAAATGCCATACACCTCAAGTAATTTAATATTGATCTTACATAAGATTAAGATAATGATATCATGAACAGATTTGTAATCTGCAAACAAACCTGAATGGCATATAATAAGCACATTGGCCCCGCCTTTGCACTGCAACATCTCCACTATCTGAACTGCATGTTCCAGGCAGAAAATCCGAGGCCTCAAAAATTTATTAGCCATGTTCCAACAATTAGTACAACCAAATGATTGATCTGGTGACTCCTTTGCAGCAGGAAGTTCAGAAACAGAGTCATTACCTGAAGAACAACATATAATATATAATGATGAATTCAACAATTAAAAAATGCTATCTACTCGGTAAAGCAAAGGGCTATCTCAAAAGTTAAGCATGCATCTTTGTCAAGTCTCTATATAAACTTTGTCATCATATAAGCTTCCATAATAATAATATCATCTCATAAATATACAAAAGGAAATTCAACCACAGATTGCACTTAGTTACATGTAATGTATCATAAACTTTTACCTAAATAATATTATAATAAGGGTAGCTGCAATTCGAAGTGAATAAAATAGGAGAGATGATTGGGGGATACAATAAGAAAGAACGAACACAGTAGCTGAAGGGAGTATATACCAAATACCATCTTAGTTAACGTAATTTTTTGTTTCATTGTGACACATAAGTAGCAATTGATATGTCGATTACAGCCACATTACAAATTGGACATTACTGAAAAATCAATAATCAGTATTCAGTGCAAGAAGGAAGGTAATAAGTTCAGAAAGTTGAAAGAGACCCACAACATTTCTCAGAAATATTAAAATCCCATTTGATGCCTGAAGTTGGTTAAGATTTTAACTTAGAGAATAACATTGTGATAACCCCATAAGTTACAACATTTTCTACAGCACTGACATGTTCAATTCACCTCATAACACAAAACATGAACATATGACAGACTTCAAAACCAAATGATAGCACAAAGTGATATTACCAGAGACTGAGCTATGAGCAGTAGAGTTGAGAGTGCAATCTTGACCAGGAAGAGTTTCCATCCATTTCTCAGATGGTTGTACCACAGTCATAAATGGAAAACCAAGGATTCCACAGCCCACACAAGCCAATGCCCCTGAATCAGTTTGGAAGTGAGATGGAAGATCATCACAATCAAGATATAGACCATTCAGATTCTCCATATACAAACTCATCTCGTCAATCAGACTATGACCAATCTTATCTCCCAAACTAGTATTTGGCATGTCCACCATGGCCGTTTCAGCAGCAGAAACTTCAGGTAATGAACAATCTTTGCTAGAACCTAGTAGTAAATCGGCATTCCATAAAACAGCTTGTTTAGTTGCTTCCTTTCCAAGAAGAGTGGATAGAAGTTTGTTTTCCTGCAGCATATCTTCTATAAAAGCCTTTTTTACTAAAAACTCTCTTTCTTCCTTCTGACGGTCTCTTAGACGAGAACTACGCACACCAGGTAATAATGTTCTTGGTACTCTATCAAATCAAACAGATTGTCATATAGAACAGAAACATAATTAGGTACCGCTTTGATATTCTTAAATAAAGAAAAAATCTGTTGCAATAATGCCTCTGAATATTAGAACTATATTTGATATGAAAACATCCAAAAATGTGAACAGACCTTAGGACAAAAAAGAATTTTCACACCAATAACATATCACCCATATAAGTATATGATATTCTTAACATAAAATATCTAGTGAAATACTCCCTTATACCAATGTTTAGCATCAGGTAGTAAATCCCCAAATCTCTATTTTGAATGACATACTACTTCCATAATAATAGCATGAGAGTTATATAATAATTTTGCTTGTAAGAAGATTCAGACACTAGGTTCACAAACATCTTTTCTACTTTCCCTACTAGTACATCCATATCATTAAATGAGGATAACTGATGAAGGAACAGAATGAAAATCATGAACCATAAAAATAAGAGACTATTACCACTTTTTAAATTGGTTAGACAAAGAAAATGAAAGGAACATAGGCAATCATATTTGGAATGATGATAAACCTTTGAGTAGTAGTATCTACTTATAAAGCAGTTGTGAAGGTTTAGCTCACCTAGAAATAAAAGACATGGTCAGCAAGTAAAGCAGTTGCTGATGCGAGAGCATTGGAAGATAATTCATAGCAGCTCTACGCACAGCAGCTTCCTTAGCTACGGTAAGCCACTGCGGAGTTCCAAAGTTAGCAGCCTCCCCACAGTTAAAACCTACATTGCACCATATGGTACACAGAAAAGCGTTAGTTGAAGATGGAAAAATAGAGATAGCATTCATGAGACAGCATAAGTCAGATCCAAATGATTTGGTCAAATGATTTCTCATGAAAAATTTAAGGCCAAGGAAAGGGGAAAAAGAATAAGCAAAGACAGATCCAACTCAATTGTTATGAAAAACTTAACAGGCAACCTACAGGAAATATTGGTCATATGTGGTCATAATTCATGCCCAAACCACATTCGCAATGATTTGATAAGCATTCTGTTATCATAAGTTGTCTATCAGATTATTCCATTTCACTGACAGTATATAATGATCATGTGATACACATAATCCATCACCTTTAATTAATTTTTTAAACACTTCCATTTAACTGTACTCTTTGATATGCAGCCAATTTCTTTAATTACCAAAGTCAAGCAGCACCATATAGCCCACATTGCATTATAGAAAAGTGGATATGATTATTTCACCATTTAAAGGAAAAAAGGTATGACTTGCATTTCATGAAGATATATAAACATCAAAGCAATTACCATGGCTGAATCCAACATGGTAAGCCCTTGGAAAAGTCACAACAAATTCACCAGGATTCTGTATTAACCTAAAGAAAGAAAGCATAAATGTAAGTAGAAATCCCATGATAACTCGATTGAGAATAGTATAGTCAACAGAAAAACTAGCAACAGCCTCTAATACAACTATAAATTACAAACAATTATAATTTCTGATAATATCATTTGACATATGATTCATTCATGACATAAAAGCGTTTCAAATATGCCAAGCAACTGACCTGCAACAAGGAATCCCAGATGCAACAACTACTTCAGGTGATATAAGAGTTGTTTTCTCACCTAAAAGTTTCAAAGCAGCTGAGAAGAAAAGAAACTGAACTTGGGTTACAAAAGCACTGCACAAGCTAAAGAGAAAAATAAATGAGATAAAAAGAATTTAAATATTTTTTCCATTTAAGCATAACTTTTAAATTTGAGAATTTTTAGGAATTAAATATGCAGTTCAATATGATATTTCTTCTGCCTTAAAAATGAAAATGCAATCAAGTTTGACATATGCGTCTCTTGACACTAGGATTGACACTTTGACACTTCTGCATGTCAAAGTAAAGGCCAAAAAATATATATATTAACATTGTTAGTTACATTCTGAGTCATGAGTTTACTTTACCATACAAACTTATATATAAAACCTAAGCCCACCAGATGGGTTTAAGTTGCTCATGTTTGGAAATGTAAGAAATTGACACCAATAAGAACTTTAGTGAACAAATCTAACTATTTAATTTTAATACCTCCAAAATCATTCGTCCCAATCTTTTCTGTAAACAAATGACAGTGAAAAAATAACATACCTAAATGATCAACACTACTACCATATGCCTTAGAGCGGATGACATCCTCAAAAGCAAAGGCATATTCTCCAGGAACAGCATACCAAGTCTTTGCAGAGCCAGTGTGAAGGAAATTCAAGCTGTGAAGCTCATGATCCTCCACATGCCAAGCAAACCAACTGAACAGCATACCAATGTATACCATAGGTGAAGTAACACCAGGAATATCATCGGGCATGAAACGTGTTAGCGAGCCAGATGAGCGTGCAATAACTTGCAAGTTCCATGGACTGTTTGAAAGCTTCCAACCAGCAGTGCCTTCCATATCATCATCAGCAGCATCTGAACCCTTTTCCCTAGAAGATTGTGAAACTTCGTTTGATGCAAGTGTCACAGTACTAGCTGTTTGGGACTGTACACATTGTTCTGCATGAGTTTTGGCAGAAGCACCCTTATTCTCATCAATTTGGGTATCTCCTATGCCATCCATTTCAGTTTGTTTAGAATCAGAGCTATGTGGCCTACTCTTATAATAAGTCCTTTTTCTTCGTCTTCTATGACTATAAAGAAATTGACCCTGTGATTCCCCAAAAGCAGACCCAGGCACATCATTGGCATATTCAATATATATAGGCTTCTCTGATGTTGCCTTCCAAAACATAGCCTCTATAACCAGTGGAGAAACTTCCT
Organism: Arachis hypogaea; assembly: GCF_003086295.3. NCBI lineage: Eukaryota > Viridiplantae > Streptophyta > Magnoliopsida > Fabales > Fabaceae > Arachis > Arachis hypogaea. Next base: position 118,983,845 of record NC_092044.1, on the reverse strand, counting down.
TCACCGTAGCCAGCACACTTTTAGCGAAGGACTTCGATTTCGACTCAAACTGATCAAGTGTATAAACTTCCCCACTCTGCCACACTTGTTTTTGACCACCTGGCAGTGGATTCTGAATATTCCCTTTGCTGGTTTTCTTCACATTCTGCCCTAGTTCTTGCTGCCTTGTAGTAAAGACAGCCCTCAACAACCTATCATTACTACCAACATCCCTAGAATCCGTTCTCGAAGAATTACAACAACCTAGAGAATCGCTCTCTGGACCCAATTCAGAGGCCTTCAAGAGGGATTTATTCAAATTAGAAAACACGTACTTTTTTGAAGGCTTGGGCAATGGTGGTATAATCTTACATATCCCATAGTGGCTAGCTTCCTTCTCAATCTTTGAAATATAAGCAATCGGGTCGGCGAATTCGGTATCAGTAGGTCGAAATTCAGGTGCCAGTGGCAACACTTTGAGCCAATTGGGGATTTCAACATTACCCATTGCATTTAAAAAAAAAGGGATTGATTTTGAAAAGAAACAAAAAGAATTAATGATTTTAAGATACAATTCCTACTCAATAACCTGAAACACTAGCCTCCATTGAGGTTTTTAAAAACCCTAATTTGGGTGGGGTTTGGTAAGATTATTGCATACCTTTGAAGAAATTGGGTGAGCTAAGGCAATTAGCGAAATGCAGAGTGGGAAGGAGTGAGTTGCAGGAAGGTATAACTGAAATGCACTGTGCATGATTGGCCTCCAAAGTCCAAAGGGCACCGCACAGAAGAATTGTTTGGAGAGAGAAAAAGATTTATGAGAGAGAAAGAGATAGAGAAAGGTGTACTTTTGTGTGCACGAAGGTGGCGAGTGACATTTTCCCTCCGCTCACGTTAGTCATCTTCCAGTCACTAATCTAATGTGCGCCACATTACTTGGGAACTTTTTCCAATAAATTATCTTCTTTTTATTGGAGTACAAAATTTCGAAATATTATCTATACTTTTTAATTCAGATGCATTTTCTTTTTCGAGGGAATCCTTGGATGTAAACTTTGCAAATTATCTTTTTTTTATGACATCATATTTGGTGTTTTATTAGAAAAGGGTGTTTTGAAATTTTAAGATTTACGCCGCGTATGAACATGCATTAAAGTATGGATAAACTACCACCACACAAGGAGCAAGCTCGTTAGAATAATTAGTTTCTATGAAATGTTTATTGGATCTGTTGCGTTGTTTGTAAAATTCGCAAAATTAATAAATAATTAGTTAATAGATTAATTATTATTTAAAATAATTAAAAAATTAAATTTTATAATTTAAAAAAAATAAAAAAATTAAATTATAAATTTTAATATTAATTTTAAAAATTTTGATTTAAAATTAGCTAATCAGTACAAATTAATTGAATCGAGTTTATATTAGACTTAAAGTCTAACCCACTAATATGTAAATGAAAGAGCTCAGCTCTTCCCTATCTCAAACATAAGGGAATCATGCCGAAATTTTGGAAAAATGGAGAAAAACAAGAACTTTAATCCACTCTTGATTTCAATTTTCAATATCTTTTAATCCGGAGTTCCGATCGTCGTACTGTTTGTGGTCATGCTACCATCGTGTCGAGCTCAACAAAATCCACCAAATAAAGTGGTAAGTAACTAGTTATTTCTTGCTTATCCATCCTCTTTAAAATTTCAAATTTTAAAGTTGTGATTTTGAGAGATTATATGATTTTGGTGTTTTAGGAGTGAATTAGCCTTGTGGGCTTGCTGGGTTTTGTCCCAAACGTCCATCGGTAAGGTGAGAAATCTCTAATTTTTGTGAAATTGTTAACCTCTAACTATTGTGAAATTATTAAATTAGTAAACCTTATATTGATTTTAGTGATATTAGTGTGGAATTAGATTGTATAAATGTGTATTGAAACCAAATTGATATAGTTGGAAGATTGAGTTGGGTGTTGGATGTTGAGAATCCTTGCGGTGGAGGCTTGGAGTTTGTGAATTAAGGACTTTTGGGGTGTTCGAGCATTAGAGAGGAATCGACCAAAGTATAGTTTTGGTTTTTCGTAGATAATGTGTAATGTTATGTGAAAATTTCGGCTCGTTGGCCGTAGGATAAGTTGGACTATGTGAGCTTGTTAATGGTTAATAGTTTTGGTGGTAATGTTGAGTTCATTATGAAAATGTGTTGTTTGATGATAGTTATGATAAAAATAGATTGATGTATATGAAATGTAGTTAACTGTTTAATTAGGTGAGGAAATTGTTGAATACGTATATGGAATTTTTGAATGATTGAAGGAAGAAAAATTTGGTGTTGGTGTGAGGTGACTTGGTTGGAAGGTAAGTGAGTATGTTTGGGGAGTTTTGCTATTGTTTTTATTATAAAAACTTTGACTTGAAATTGAGAATTTGGAAAGAAAATAGGTTTTTGGTAAAACTTCGGTGAGTCACAACTCGCCTTCTGGATCTCCAAATTTTATCGAACTTATTTCAAATGAAAATTGAGTCCGTGAAGTTTATACCATTCAAAGAAGGGATGAAAATTCATTTAAAACAAAAGAGTTATGCGCGTTTAAAGTTTGGTGTCAAATTTTGAAATTCTGAAACGTAGCAGCTTTTTGAGGAAAATGAGGAGTCGCGTACGCGAGCATGCACACGCAACGCGGAAATTTTTCACTGCCTTGATATTTCGCGTACGCAAACATTGTTCCGCATATGCGGACTTGCTAAAATCGAACACTTGCGTAGGCGGGCGGCACACACTACGCGAGAAATTCCTTCTGTTTTGCCCTCTTGCGTACGCGGCCATAAGCTCACATATGCGAGACCTTTGTTTTGGCTAATAGTGGAATCTTTTCATACTAAACCAATTCTCTTACTTTCCAACCTCCCTTACACTTGTCTAAGGTCCGTTAGTAAGTTTTTAGGCCTTAGAATGAGAATGAGTATGTTAAATAAATAGAGAAAACATTAGAAGGGTTTTGCGAAGTGTTAACTGAATTAATGAAGGGTAGGTTGATTGAGGAAGTGTTGAATATTGAAACTATTATGAAGGTAGGCTAACTTGATGATGATCGATTGATATTGAACGATATATGATTGATGGTGATTGATGATGAGTACATCTATGCCTATGTTTTCTCTCTGTTTGTAAAGTATGTCGAACACTATATCGCATGAGTGTGTTGGGCACTATATTACAAGAGTGTGACGGGCACTATATCCCAAGTGTGTGGGAGAACTTTACCTTGGAAACTGTGTCGGGCATTATATCTCAAGAGTGTGACGGACACTGTATCCCAAGAGTATGGGAATACTTTATCCCGGAAAATGCGACGGGCACTATATCCCATGAGTATAGTGGATACTATACCCCGAGAATGTGATGGACACTACTTCCCAAGAGTGTAGAGGCATGTCAGAGAAATGATATCTGGGTTAGCTACCGGGTGTGTCGGGTTCTGGTAAAGTAACCGACACGTGAGCTCACGGCTAGTAAGAAAGGCATACATCATATGCATTTGTTTGTCTTGTTTGAGTTTGCATTACTTGAGTTTCCCTATTTGAATATCTATGCTTATTTGCTATATGTTCTACTTGCTTTAACTGCATTCTATCTGTGTTTTTTTTGTTTATATTGTATGTCTGTGCAATTGAGATACTCCTTGTCTGGCAGAAAAGTGATGAAAGTAATTCTACCAGTGTTTCGGAAATTTGGAGGAATTAAAAAAGATTAAGATTCTAAAATGAAAAAGTTAGTAAAGTGAAAAAGTAAGAGTCCAATCAATCATAATTCAAAATGATAGAATTTGCACATAATAAAAATTACAAATTCAGCAGTGATTTTTTTGTCTAAGAAAAAGTTAAAACAGGAAACTGCAGTCCAAAGATAAGAAAAAATTAGCAACAAGACAGTGTGATAAGGTCATGGCAAAGAGCATCACACAACTCTGACCAAGACTCTAACCACTCAGTGAATTTCGCCCCATCCCACGCTCCTCTCTTTGCTATAACATTAGCCTCCCTTTTAACAAGATTGAATTGAACCTCTCAATTAAGATTTAATAGTTCTCTGATCTTCATTACTAAGTCACCTTTAGCAAAGTGGCTGCTGAAAATCAAATTGAAGCAACAAGAAAGTATTCATAGATTCAGTTTCAATGATGATTGACTTGCATCTACTCTCCCAGGTAAGAACAAGCCTTTTCCAAATAACAAAGAGCTCACTCCGAAAAATGCTCCAAATGAGAAGAGTGCTAGAGAAACCTTTTATTCAAGAACCATTCTACGTTCGAAGCACACAACCAAAACCAACAATATTATGTTTCTAAAAGATGCTAGCATCACAATTAAGTTTGACCATGTTTATAAGGGGAGAGCAATCCAAACAAGATTAGTGTTCTGAGTCTGAAGATTTATAAACTTGTGAAGGTCGTGCGCAAATCTTTTGGCATTAGACGCAACCTTATAATTTGGCCAAATATTTTGGATGTTGAAAATTTGTGAAATCCTCCTTCACAAATTCAATAGTGATTAATCTATTACTTTATTATTTTATATTTTCTTTCACTTTAGCAAATTATTTTATAAAGAAAAAGGCTGACAATAACTTTTATTGTATTGAAATTGTATTCTTGAATCATGTTAATATTATTTGAAATATTATTGTGAAAATAAAAGTAATAAACGGACATATTCATCTAATCCAACACTAATAATGTATGTGATTCGTTGAGTTCAAATAAATGGATTAAAACTATCAAAACACCCTATTTTTTAGTTAATGCAAATGGATTTTTATTAATTTAATTAGCTGTATCCATAAATAAAAAAAGGAAATCATTTTTTTATTAATTAATATTTTCATACTCCTAAATATAGATATTACATTACGAAGCAAGAAGATTTGGGAACAGAACTGTTTAAAACTTAAAAGGTGACTAAGGGTTCTATAGTATAATTATGTTACATGCTTGGGCCATAAACGACATTTTAATAAGACATGTGGGCCTGAGGCATTAGAAAAGATCAGGAAAAGAAAAGAAGAAAAAACTATTATTATCGTCAAAACGGCTTGTAGCAAATGAGAAATACTGACACTTCTCCATGCAAAGCAAGGGCATGATGCCCCATAAATTAAGGGGACACAATAGAAGGAGTAGGACCCATGGAATCTATCCATTTCACTCTCAATGGGTCGCATTCATTTTGTAGGTCCATAACTCTGTATAATACTATAGGAAATGCATGGTTTTTGGTTTTCTGTACAGAAGAAAAATTCTCATTAAAAAAAAAAAGTCAAATGACACTTATAAGTTACAAATTACAAAAAATACATTAGATCTAAGATATAAAAAAATTAAATAAATTTTATGTTGAATTATTATCTGAAAAGAGGTACAATATTCGATTACAAAGAATTTTATAACACAAAAACAGAGATAAGTCATTTTTTTTTCTAATTCTACACAAAAAGTACTGCAATATAGAGAAATGTCCTCTTTTCTTCTCCAAATAGACCTAACATCTTTTTGAATATGAAAATATTTTCATGGACGAAAAGTTTCACTCGTTGTATCTTCATCTCAAATATGTAACAACATATCCAAAATATCCATCATAAAGAGAACCAAATTAACATAAAGGAAAAATAACAGCCACAAAAGAGTTATTTTTATTTAAATATGAACAGATTTCTAAAAAAATTAGAAAAAAAACACAGCAACTAGAAAAAGAGGAACAAAAGAGAGGAAAAAGACGTGTGAGAGAGGGAAGAGGCAGTGGGGGGAGGGGGTTGGCGGATAGTACGAAATCAGGCTGTGGAAAGTAAAGATGGTAGATAGTAAATAAAGAGAAAGAAAAAAAAAGAGAGAGATGAGAGAAAGAGATAAAGGGAGCGAGAACAGAGGAAAGGGTCATTGCGGCCCAGCTAGAAGCGGCGGCCCTCATGAGGCTTTGTGGTTTCATTCTTTTTCTTTGCGGAAGAGAGAGCACCTTTTTTTTGTAATTTTGTGTTATCCACTTTCTATAAGAAATATATGTTAGGTTTGTGCAAGCAGCTCAACTCATATATATAGGTATCCAACTCGATCTAATGTGATCGGAGTGGGTTGGTAACTCAATTAATTAATTTACAGTGGATAAAATCAAATTCAAATGATATGAAAATTCTACATGTTTAACCCATATCTTTCAGGTCGGATTCAAATGATATGAAAATTCTACATGTTTAACCCATATCTTTCAGGTCGGATCTGTTAATAGACCTTGATTCATGACAAAAAAAACTCTTAATCTTTAATATATAATGTAAATATATATAAAAATATAAATGTACAATGAATAAGCTAAGATTTGAATGTAAATTTTTGTTTTTTTTTTTTTACAAATTTAAGGTCAAACTACTTAGACAAACCAAAGGTATGAAAATATTACCTATATCACTCAAAGCAAAAAATGGTACGTGAATCTCCCAAAGGCAGTTTTTACGTAAATCGAATCAGAGTAATTCGAATTATGATTTGTAGTAGTAAATCGAATTAGGCTGCATAGATTTACTAGGGTAGGTTTAAATAGTAAATACACATAAATCGAATTAAGCAATTTCAAATTAAGCATTCTTATGTAAATCGAATCAGGGTGATCATATTTATGCATAGTTGGAACGATTCCAAGTAAATCGAAGAAGTTTAATTTGATTTACCTTGTTGGAGATCAACATGCATAAATCGAATTAAGATAGGCAGATTTACTATAGTTTCAGCAACATATGTAAATGGAAGTTGACTAATTGATTTAGTAGGGAGCAAAAGTGTATAAATAGATGTGAAATGTGAATTCTCCATCATAGTGAGCCCCACAATGGCTAGTGATCAGAGCTTCTTGGTTTTGGTGCACTATAGAGGGTCGATTAAGAAAAAAACGCGTTTCAGAGTTAAGTTTAGGGATAAGGATTCACTTAGTGTTTTCATGAGATCTACGACGAGTTTCACCGAGTTTAAGGATACTATAATCCAAAAACTAGGGCTGCAAGGTCTGAAACAGATGGAGAAGTTATTTTACAGAATTCTGATATTCGTTTTACGGGATGATGTAAAGTATGATTCGTTCATCATAGGCAGCGATGAAGATTTGGAAGTTCTATTCCACTGTCGTCGGCAATTTTCGGAGGTGAGGACCCCTGAGTTGTTGGCCAAACTTGTGGATGTGGTCTCTAGTTCATGAGATTCTAACCGGAATCCTCTGTCTTCGGCCACGGCCGTCAGCTCGAGTTCGAGGCCTGTTGGTGCCTCTTAATCTCTGCTCGTGATTGAGCCTGAGGCAGTTTTGGTGGCCTCCCCGTCCTTCGCTGTTGATCTAAACTGCACTCGTGATAGAGAATGGGTTGATGCTGTGCCCGTAGTTGATGCTGCATTTGTGATGGCCGGCATTGATGATGTGGTCCCATAATTCCGGCAAGGTGGAGCTCCGGATGGTGTGGAAGATGTATTTCCGGAAGAAGACGATGATGATGTGAAACCCGCCACAATTGCCGATGATAGCAATGAAAAGGATGAGAGGATACTCCCACCGCACTTTTCAACTTTGAACTTGGATGCCACGAGACAGCAAGGGGACCCTGTCATGCCTGTCGGATTTGGGACCAGAGACACACAAGATATAGGAGGACTAGCTAAGTTCTAAGTTGATCAGCAGTTCAGGATAAAGAAGAGGCCGTGTTGAGCATCAAGACGTACAACATCCTCCTTAAATAACACGGTTCCTAAATCTAAATAACATATAAAGCGAGTACCAAACTAAAGTAACAGACAACACGAGGGTCAACTTAAATAGCATATAACACCAGTCATAAATTAAAATAACATATAGTCCGAGTACCAAACTTAAATACCATACACCACGAGTACCAAACTTAAATACCATACATTACGAGCACCAAACTTACGTCCAAACAACGAGCTTAAATTAACTGAAGAAAAATACAGCAAACTACTAAATCAAAAGGGATGAAAGGTATGAGTCTCTAGACGCCATCTCTCCATAAATGCACTGACTAACGACTCATCTAACTTAAACCGGTGATCATTGAGTCTGGTGGGATGGGCCAGGTCAGCCATCTGGACGTACGGCATGATCCTATCGTCTAACAGCATACCATGCTGCCTCCTCATACTCGAGATGCAGCGATGGGCTGCATCACATTAAAAAACACTCTTACAATCACAAAACTCTACAAAAAATAAATTATCTAAAACAAATAATTTTTATTGTAGATTAACTTTAACCATATATCTATTAAACTCTTAGAATCCCTTATCCAACATGCATTTTTTATTTATATACTCTAACACACTACCATCCTTTTATCAATACTGTTAACCCTGTTCAAGATTTACAGATTTTATCAATTACAATATTCATGTTCTAAACAGTTTAATATCAATAAATGGCTTTTAACACATTGCGATCCCTAAATCAAATCTCTAACTACTACTTGAAGTTTACACATTCTAATCATGTTAACAAACAAGATCTAACCGATTTAAACAAAACCATCAAATAGTTTATTTCTTATAGAAAATAAAATGAAATTTAAATAAATATTTTATTTTACTAACCTCCTCATGCATGCTACCAGCGATATGTGTGACTCTATCCAAGCGGTGGATTCGATTTAGATCGTCTTCTATGTTGATAGGTTGCGTCGCTTTCTCTGGATTTTGTGGGGTATGGGTGGTAAAATATAATTCGAATGAAGTAAATTTGAATTATATATATAGACAAGGTGCATGTAAATCGAAACAGGTCAAGTAGATTTACATTGATCACTCATTTGTGTATAAATCAAAACAGGTTGGATAAATTTACCGTTGTATAAATCGAAACCACCTAATCTAAATTAGTATTGACACCAAACCATGGGTTAATTCGAACTAGTCTAATTCGAATTACTAGGAGCTTTAAAAATCGGGTGCATTGTATAGTAAATATATACTATTTGTATCAATTTACTTGGTGCATGCTAAAATTGAAATGCACAAATTCGATTTACGTGTATCTCAACTTTTTCTAATAAATCTATTCTATCTAATTCGAGTTATTACTAGATTTTATGATTTTAATTATGCTGATTCGATTTATATAATAATACTTTTTGGAAGATTCACGTATCATCATTTAATTTGGATGATATATGTAAATTTTCCATGCATTTAATTTATGTAAATTATTTGTCCAATACTTAATATGATTAAATTAGTAATTTAATTTGCTAATCATATATAAATAAGCTTTTTGTTATCAAATGTAAAGGGATTAAAGGTTGTATTTAAATAAAAATAATTTTTTTTACAAGTAAGATCGAATAAAGTTGAATTAAGAGATTTATAATACGGATAAAATTTAAATTGGAGAGTTTAAATAGGCAAATACAATTGGAATATAGTTTAAAATTTAAATCCCACCCTACCCAATTCATGGCTATTAGGAGGTCCAACTGACCTACAGCATTATGCATCCCAAAATTACATTTAGTTCACTGTTAATTTTTTTTGAAAGATATCACTTAATAATAATCAATATCTAATATAAATAACGTTTTATAGATTGACAATTGGAAGTATAAATGATTATTTCTTATATATCATTGAATAATAAGTCTAATTGTATGCATATTTAATATAAGATTTTTTTACATATTTTATTTGAATGTAGAATATCACATTTGAGTTAAACTTTAAATAATTAATTTATTATATTATTTTCATTCAAATTGTATTATAAAACTTGTGAAATGATTATGTAATTTTAAAATATATTTAGTGTTCTTCAAACATGTATTTTTATCCAAATTTTAACTATGTGTTGAATTGATTAAATATATAATTATTTTATGAGTTTAATTTTGATTGGAATTCCATTTAAGAATTTATTATTGGCCAATATTATATGCTTAAGATAGAATTCGAACTTCTAATACTTATTCAAGCGGACTAATTAACTAATAACTATCAGACCAAACCAAATTGATCGAGTTGCTAAGTATGTAAGAATGTTGTGGTTTTTTTTTTTTTTTGGTAAATAGAATGTTGTGGGTTTTATTTTTTGTTAACTGATTCTGGGTTTGTCTTCCTCTATTTCCCATACCTTGGGTTTGAGTCACAATGTACCAAAAGCAGATGTTGCTTTTGTTTTCTAGACCTGAAAAAGATGTGGACTCAAATTTAGATTGATTGTTGTGAAATAAGCCCTTATAAGAACACTTTAAAAAAAAGCCCTTATAAGAACACTTAAAAAGCCAATCCAATAAAACTCAGACCCAAAAAAAAAAAGAAGAAAATCTCTCTTAAAACTATCAACACCGCGACCCAAAAAAAAAAAAAAAATATCAACACTAATTTGATTTATATTACTCTCAAAATATAAAAAAAAAACACTAATATGACTTATATTGATGTCTCCTGATTTTTATTTTTTTGACATAAGTATTTCTATTGATGCTATTTAATACGAAAAGTTTAATCATCAAAAGTTGCTATTTAATGCAAAAATTATTGTGAAGAGAATATTATTAAGGATAAATAATAAAAAATTAGTAAATTACCCATGTCACAAAATGAAATCAAAACTAATGCAAGTAGAATCATGCTAATATATTTTCTATAAATATATATTATTTGTGCGGCTAAAATTTTTTAATTACTAAGATCTAATTATTCTAATTTCATATGTAATTAACTTACAAAGTTTCTAAAAGTTAAAAATTATAAAACCAATCGAAAATTTGGTTGAAGCGCATTTCATTAAACATATTGAATGTGGTAAAATTAAAACGAAATAAGAGAATTTAAAACTTAATTTTAATGTGATAGAAAAGAGAACATAATCATTATATACTTTAATTCAATCTATGAAAAAATCAAAATCACTACCAAATCAAATAGTTAATTATTATAGTAGAAATCAAAAAGTATAGAGTTTAAAGTAGAGTATTGGTATTATGTCACAATTAAAAAATTGTTTATTATAGACAAATTTATAGATAGATTTGGTCTTTATTACAGATGATTTTTTTGTTACCGACGAAATTACTGAGGATTTTGTTCCTCTGTAAAAGTCTCATAAAAAATTATTTACTGATAGATTTTTTTCTGTCGGTAATTTATCGACAGATTTTTTCTCGGTAATCGTCCTCTCTATTTCGCTAAAAATGTCATATTTTCTGACAGATTTTTCGTTGATAATTTACCAACAAATTTGTCTCTATTACGGACAGATTTTTTTCGGTAATCATCCCCTCCATTTTGCTTAAAACGTCAGATTTTTTGACAGATTCTCCGTTGGTAACTAAAGTCAAACTTTTCGTCAAATTTTCTGTCAGTAATTAAAGCCTAAAAAAGCATTCACAACTCTTAATACATACGAATTTTCTGTCTATAAATCTGTCACTAAGGTAAAACATAATTTTTTTTAGATTTTTCCATTGCAAAATGAGTAATTTAGATTTGTTTTCTAAATTTACTCCATCAAACACACTATGGATTAAAAAAAAAGAAAGCCAAAAATTACATAGACAAACATAATATTCATTACATCATATCTAATTAGCATTCAAGAATAAAAGGACTCATGATTAATTGACAAAGTATGCTAATTTGAATAAAGAATACATCATAAAAGAGTGTCGGAATCATACAAATTCTTCTTGTTGATCAAGATGCCATTTTCTGATAATGCATTATGGTCATCGTCATCATCATCATTATTCACATCAAAATGACCCAACCCAATATAAAAAAAATGGGTTCATTAGCAACCAAACCACAGTACCTCATAAAATTGTCAAAGAAAACCACTTTCTTGTGATAAATCCTGATGGAATTTCAAACCTTACATCCAAAAGTGGAGCACCCCCATTTTTCACTATTGTAAGTTTCCTCTGAAATGAATTTTTCAACATCTACAAGGTAAGAAAAGAAAAGGACAATAATCAGAATTTAAAAACCGTTTGAAGTCATATTAGGTAATTGCATTGAGGAACTTACTGCAGATATTTTAGAATCCCATTTAAAGAAGCGAGTGAAGAACGACGACTCACTCTCTTCATTGATAACATATACTAGAGCCACATGAGATAACTTCTCTAAGAAAAAGTTGTGCTCAAGAAATTTTTGTTCAATTTAAAAGCATGAGTTAGCAAATCCACAACTGTATTTAGAAACTGGAACATATATCAAATGTTAAAAGACAACAAAAATACATAAGTTAAAATTTAAGAGCGAGATTTCTACTGATATAGGGGATATCAAAGGAATCAGAGTGTACATGATTTTTAGACCCAAGCATTACTTGAAGATTGAAAAACAATTAGACAGGGTCAACCAAATATGAAGGCCACAAATATAGTATAGAAAATTTCTTTGAAATAATACTTACATATATCAATTAGTATTTGAGGAGCCTGTAAGTTTAGATTAGCAAACAAATGAACAGATACCCAAGCATCTTATTCTAAATAGACTATGAAAAAAATATGTATCCACTTTAACTTTCTCTAAAACATGAAATTCCCTCAGGAGTTGTGCTAGAAAGTGTACGCTACAAGAAAAAAAAAGAGTTTGAAGGGAAACATACAACTGAGAACACTTTTTTGATATTTCAGTAGCTCATGTAGACCATATCCACCTTCACTAGTTTTGATTTCCCATAAATAACCCTGAAAAAGAGATCCAGATTTTACATATTACATGTGATCACAGTATAAAATACAAGACAATAATATGAAGCATGTTATTACATTATAGTAATTTCAACAAATTGATGCAGGCTTTAAGACCTCAAGGAAAATAGAAAATATTGAGCACCATACAACCAAATGTTTTGATTCGATCAATAAACAGCAGCAACAAAAATATGTGATGTGCAGGATAATGACCTTGTTTACTATAACTATCCGATCTGTTGTAACAATGGCACTGCACCTTTCAAAAAATTGCCAGCTTCACCAGTGTTGAGAGTGTGCATCCTTGCCCAAGTGGAGAACACCCACTCCAGTGCTCCACGCCACTCCAAAGGTACCCCCAGGTTACCATATGTAGCTATAGGTTCCACTCCCTGAAATATAGCATCATCAGCTTGTTTGCTTATATAAAAAGACAAAATGAAAAGAGATAAACTATCTAAGAATTAATTATAACCAAACCCTGCAAGTTTTGGAAATGCAATTTACTGTTTCAAGATCTTTCTGTCTAATTTTAGGATATGACTTAGTAATTCTCAATTAAAGGAAGCCAAGTAGAAGGCATAGAGTGAAAAAACATAATTATACTCACAATACTCACATAAATTTCTGTCTAATTTCATTTTAACTTTTAACAGATATAATATGAGGCATCATAAGACAAGCAATCAATAACATTGAGCATTAAAATATATCACAACAATCAACAATTATTAGAATAATACAACCTTGAATAACAAAATACTTATTTTAAAACGTTGAGAATTAAAATAAATTATACTCACAGGCCACAAATGAAAGTTGATGAGAACTAATGTACTCTTAAACTAGCACAATAGACACTAGGAACTGAACTGGTGATGATGACAACATTAATGGAAGAATCTTGATTAATCAATTCTAATGCATGCTTTAACGCTCTCATTAATTTGGTGTCTATGGCATTCTTATTTTTAGGCCTATCCAAAATTACCTAAAAAATTCTTGCTAAAAAAAAGAATAAATAAAATTACACGTACACTATGATCAACAAACTTAGTCTTAGCATAATAGTTTATATTACCAAAATCTGAGTGTTGGAGTTTTTGAAGCTTGACGAACTCAGAAGCAGAAGGCTCCAAAATGAGAGGCATAGGCATGTACCTTTATCATAAAAAAAGAGATTAATTTTATAATCAAATTATCAAAATTGTGTGGAGATAACAATGAAAAGAAAATTTAAAGCACCAAACTTCAAATCTATAAATGGCATTTATAAAAGATATACCAAGTGGCCTTTGTCAAGGAACCGATCCTACAGAATTTGGGGTAAAAAAAAGGGACTTTTCAAAGTATAAAAACTTCATAGAATATAAAAATAAGATATCAAACATGAAATTTCTTATGAAATAACGCGCGTATACATCATTGTCCTGCTTTTGGTTCATGCTCATCTTCTCCATCTTCCCTCTTTCTGTTACTAAATTTTCAAACATTCAAATTCAAAGAAATAGAGAAAATAAATAAATAAAGAATCGTGTGAAACAAATAAGTTCAATTAAAAGCAAGGTAACATAAAAGCATCAAAATCACCTAAAAATAAAAATTTAACATTTGACACAACGTCAATATAAAATCTAAACACAAATATATTCACCTAATTGAAGGCATTTAAGATATTAACATAATTACCGTAGAAGTCCTATAAAATTAATATTTCTATCCAAAACAAAAAGTAAAGTAAAATAAGATTAGTTGATAATGACAAAGGCATTTTGTTAACAACACAAGGATAAGGCGACCTTATACTAGATTCTGATTGATTACATTCAATGATCTTCTGTTACACTATACACATGCATTCTTAATAGAGTAATTCAAACTACATCATAGATTAAAATTGCTCTAGCTTAATAACAATAGGTAGAAAAAAAATCTGAATATCAACAAAAGTGACATCTACTCATTGTCACATATAAATTGTCACATATAAGTTGGCAATCATTAACTAGTAATTATATTGATCACTTATAAACCATATAGTTGTTACCCTATGCCAACAGTATATAGATTGATATTGCAATAGTATACAAACCGTTCAAACTAAAATATAGACAGCATCCATACTTTAACCACATGCCAGTGATCCAAACACTCTCGATATACATATTTTGTTGTACCTTAGCATTTGTAAGGAGTAATGAAATCTCTGCATGGGATGAATTAAAAGTACAATTAACTAAATATAAGTAAATTTATATACAACTAAAATTCACAAATTTATATACTAAGGAATTGCAATAAATTCCAAGTATCGATAAGCTGAGCTAAGAATTTAGAGTAGCAACTAAAAAACTAAGAACTACAGCAAGAATTATACGCGTAATAGCTCGATATAGATGATCGAATCCCTAAACTAGAAATTAGAAACATTTAAATAGAAAATAGAAAATAGAAAGGAAAAAATTACCATTTGTTTCGAGATACTAGCATGTGAAGATGAACCTCTTTCATCACTACAACTACAACACGCTCAATCAGCATCAACAACAATAAGAAGATAGAAACTACGAAAAAAAATTGATAAACATAAAATTGGCACAGAAAAACTGAGCTCTAACTAAGCAACAGAATCACAAAATCAGAGTATACTTGAAATTCACGAAGGGAGCAGATGCGATGAAAGCAATGGCGGAGAGAGCTCTACGACGATGACAACAAAGGGAGAAGACACGACGAGAGTGGCGGCAAAGGAAGCTTGTGCGATGCATGGGATGATAGAGAGATATCGTGTGATGCAGCAGTGGCGGCAGCAGTAGTAGCGGTGGAAGAAGCTCGTGTCACGGAGAGAAGAAGCAGCTCGTGCGACGGAGAGAAGAAAAAGCTCGTGTTTTATTTGTGTGGAGTGCGAATGGAACTCAAAATAGTGGGATTAAGTTAGGTTTATGTCAATATCTTTCGATGGAATATTTTAAATTACAGAGAGATTTTTTGTCTATAATAATTTGATAAAATGCAGCATTTTGCGCATTTAAATACAGACGAATTTTCTGTCGGTAATTATTTTCTATAAAAAAATACTAATTTTTTCGACAGAATTATCGACAAATTCTCTTTTCCATTTGTAATTCATGTTAATTCATTTTTCTTTGTTTTCGACGAAAGTTCCCTAGCAAAATTTGTCTATATTTCTACGGGATAAAATTTGTCGGAAATATTTATATGTAATAAGTACTTTTCTAATAGTGTGTGCGTGTATTGTTTGGTGGTGGGTTTAGAAAACTCACGGCGGTGACGAAAGAGACCAGTTCGACGGCTAAGTGGAGTGCGTGGGTTGGTCGCAACAGAGTTAGAAGCAAAACAACGTGGCTTCTATATGAACGCGAATATAAACTCGAACAATGAACAACGAATGAATACGAACGGTAAACGCCGAAAAATATAAACAGAAAACTCTGAACAATCACAGACGGTGAACAGCAAAAATGCGAATGACGAAATGGTAATCAGTGCATTGTTACCTTCTCATCTCAACAGTAATTAGGATGATGAAGAATTAAAAAATAAGAAAAAGTGAGAAATATAGATTGTAATTTTACCATCGAAATACTACTTAAATTTCTAACGGTAAAAAAATTATACAAATAAATGTCATAATTTTATTCAATAAAGAGACTTTAAAAGAAAATTAGTAAAATAAGTGTAGCTATCCATTTAATATTTAATTTGGTGCAATGAGAATCATTAATATATTAATAGGTGTTTATATTTCTTGTGACAAGTAATCTTCACTTAAAAAGTTCTCGTTTATGATGATTTATAAATTATAATACATGCATCCGATTTATTGATAAAAATAAAATGAAATCAAAGTATTATCTAATGTTATTATATATGAAAATGAAATAGCATTGTTAAGAAAAAGAAAGAGGATTCCTTAGACAAGAATTCAATCTCAATGCAACCCAAAATGAGACTTCAATCCAACACAATCTTAACAAATCCACTCAAATCAATCATAATAAAACAATTTCAATATACTTTAGTTTTAGACACACGTAGGTACGTGACTGACATATGAAGTACAGGTTAATAATAAATTTCAATTACAACATTATGACACTTCTGTTTAACTCTGACAATATTAAGATTACTATCAGATTGTGACCGATGCAAATCTCAATTATAGAATTCAAGAATCATTGAGGCTCATTTTAATTTATCAACAAATGAGACATAAATATAAATTTAATTTAAATGGGGTTTACTGAATAAATGGTTGAAGATATTAGGATTGAAATTAGATGGCTATAATTTAGATCTAAAAATTAGTTTATGAGGTAAAAGATATTTTATATTTATAAGACCGATTTATCTTATATTTTAAAGGTATATGTTAAATTTATAAATTAATTTTTTTATTAAAAATATAAAATTTTTTTAAGTTTTTAATGTATTTATTTTATATTTATTAAATAAAATATTTAATTTTTTTTACTAATGATAAATTTAACATGTACCTTACTTAAGACACATATTAATTAAACACATATTTATAAACTCTAAAAATTTTATTTTTAATAAATATAAAATTCATAATGTATTTTTTTATGTTCTTAAATGATAATATAAAGAATTTAATTTTGATACACTGTTAGTGTAAAATTGTTTTATATGTGTATCCAATTTTGTAATGTCACATCAGTAAAAAATAACTATCTTTTACATTAACAGCGTGAATAGTTATTTAAAAGAACAGATGTGATTGCATGACTGTATAAAATATTTTATACTCTCAGTGCATTAAAATTAAACTCTAATCTAAAATGTAGACGTATACAAAGAAGAAGAATTAGAGAATTGAAAAAAACTGTATTTGAAAGTTATTTATTATATTTGTGAGTTATGTTATGTGTATATTAAAATTAGTTATTAAAATTAATTATTAATATAAAATACATATTCGAATATAAATATACATTAAAAATAAATTAAACCACACATATATTTATACATAAATATATTAATAGTTAATTTTAGTAATTGATTTTAACGTATAAATAATATCTTTGTATATTTATATATACACCATGTGAAGTAATAACTTGCCAACCTCTAACCATATATACTTTTGTACTTCAAGTGTTGAATTATTGGCAGATAGCTAAAATGATTGGGATAAAATCCATCAATATTTTTAGCAGATCTGTTGGCTCTTAAAAAATAGTGTGTGTGTCATGATGAGGATCTCTTGTTTTGTGCCAATTAGGGAACAAAAATCTATTGGCTGCTGTTTTTATCTGGATTTGCATATCCACCTAAAAGGATCTATATGCATTGAATTCGATACATAATTTTGTGCATGCATGTGTTTGAATGTATGCATATAAACAAATATGTGATCAATGCTAATGTGGCATATCACCTAATTAGTTATAACATTATTATTATTATCTATGTTATTATTAGAACTACTAATAATGATCACAGAAATAATTGTATGTATTATTTTGAAATCTTTAGAACGAAGAGTTCTTAGCTAGTAATAATTATTTTACATGCATTCAACTAACATATTCTACTAGAGTGATACATGAATATGTAATAATAAAAAGCATATACTTATAAAATTTTCAATGTTTCGAATGAAATTGTATGCAATAATAAAATTGTGCATGACATTGAATTATTTGTCACAAAATTAAGTGTTAAAAGTTGAATTTCTAGCGGAATTGATACTACAAATATCATATTAGTAAAATCCTATATTTATTCATTCCCTTCTCATCATATCTCCAGAGAGATTAATCACACTGTGTTTTGATGTAATTATTATTATTTTTTTTCCCTTAGCTTGTGCATGTTCCAACCAGCACAATATTATCTTTCTTGTGTGCCTTTTTCCTATCACTCCCATCGTGTGGGGTATATAACTTCCTTATAAAAACCACTTATATCTACACACAATAAGAGAAGCTGGTATTTCGTACAATTCATGTATGCAAAAAATCAACTCGTACTAAATTAAATATATTAAATATACTTGAGCCAAATCATATATAGTAGTACAATTTTTGCATACTAAAATATTGAGAAGGTCTTGGCATTGAGCACTTAGAAATATCTAGACATTTTTTTTTCTTCATTATATTATCCTTTATATATATAAGTCCATTTTAATTTTACTTCAACACTCTTGCCTACATCTCTGCATGTATAAACCTCAACACTCTTGCTTCTACTTCAATTCACCACAAATTTTTCATTAAATGATGAAGGTCATGAAGGTTAAACTTCTCAAAAGTTGGCTAAGGGGGTTTACTAAATTGGGAAAGGTAAAGGCTAATTTTCTCATCAAATGTGCAATAATCCATGAAAAAATTGATCACATGTGGATTGGATATTGTTTCTTATTCCAAAATGATGAAGAGTCATTATCATCATCATGTTCATATGTACCAAAAGATGTCCCAAAAGGGCACCTAGTTGTGTATGTAGGTGAAGATTGCAAGAGATTTGTGATCAAGGTAGGTACACTCAACAATCCACTCATTAAGGCATTGCTGGATCATGCTGAGGACGTGTTTGGATTCGATAATAATATGCTTCGCATTCCTTGCAATGAGACCATTTTCCTAAACATTCTTCGCAATGCTACTACTCTTGAAGATGACCAATATCATAACAAGACCCTCTTACATTGTTTCTAGTAGTATTATGTATTCACATATGTTTTGTATATAGCAATGAGAATTTCTATTCATGGTCAAATTTATGATACAATTATTTGGAAGATGTATATTTTTTTCCTAGAAAAAATGTGTACATACATATTCTGTGCCACACAATGATCACATTTAAATTTCTGCATCAAGCATAAATGGACGGTAACTATTAGCTATTTGAAGTATATGGTACGTACATGCGTAGTTGTTAATGTATATAAGATAGTTAATTTACTTATAATTACTAGCTATGATTGACAATACTACAGTAAAACTCAGTCCTTTTAGTCTTTTATTATTATTGGGATTTTTGTGTAAAAATTATCTTAAGTAAGGTTTTTTATTATTATAAGTACTTTTAAATGTTTACTGATGTACATTCTAATCTTAATATGAGAAGTGTTAGGGACGAACATTTTTATTAAATTCTAGTCAACACTTAACCATTTAAAGAAAATTGAATGATTTTATATCATTAAATACAATTTCACATCATTAAAAATATTTTTAATGACTAATTAATGACTAAAAACTACAAAATATGCTGGCTCTAGACTTTCTCTATATAAAAAAGTGACTAATATTTAACTTATCTATTTATCTTAAAGTTAATATATAGTATAGCACAATAGTATATATGGCCACTTAAATTTCAAAAGTATTTCTATTTGTTTAGCTCATCATTTCATAAATAAATATTAATCCAGTGTCATTATTATCATTATCACTTGTACTATACTACTATTGTTACCATAGACAATATATACTTATTAATTATTAGCTATTGAATAATTTATCTTGGTTTTTCAAAAACTAGAAGGCCAATACTTTTTGACAAGAAACTTAATAATAGTGTTTTATTTGATTTAATATATTAAATGAGGCACACAATTTTATGGAAACTCTGTATTCAACCATTTAACTATGAAATTTTTTATCTCATTTTTACCCTACAATAATGTTACATGAATAACTAATTCATGTACAACTACTTAAAGTACACAAAGTCCAAAAAATACCTATTTGTGATAGTTATACAAATAATTATACACATGGGTTGATAATGTGATATTTGTGTTTTTATCCCCACAATAAAGAAAAGTAATAAACAAATGAAATCAAAGATACTAATGTCTACCTCTAGTAGGGTGGTAGCATAACCATAATATACTTATGGCAAAAAAAAAAAAAAAAAAAACTAGAATAATCCAATGTATGTTAATGTCATATATACCAAACTAGCTAGAGTTGTGAATCTTTCAACTTATGATTTCTAGCTTTTAGATTTGCTGCATGGTACATGTTTATACTTGAATAGTTGAATGTTTAATCAAATAAGGAAAGGAGAAAAGAAAACAGGGTAGCTAGCCGAGGGCGCATAATACTTTGGTCTGATATAGAAAAGATTTAATGGTCCAAAAAGGAAGAAATAAAACCATTTGTCCTATGTACCCTTTTAAGTCCTTGCAAACTATACAAAGATCTCCAATTATTAATGAACATGGGTAAAAATTAAAATACCATAAATGAGAGAAACATAGATTCTTCAATTCACACCAATGTTTCTTGTTTGAGGTCTAAAATTACATTGACAAAGAGCACATACATGAAAACTTAAAGAGACATACAGTTAGCTATCACATTTTCATTCAAATACATGTCCATGAACTATTAAAAATAATAAATAAAAAAGAAAGTATACATGACAAGAAGAGGAGAAGCAACAGTGGAGCTAGGATATTGGAAGAGGAGAACCATTCCACTCCTTTAGACATTCCAACATTGGATCAATCAATTTTCCTTGACACATAGCAGTGAATACCTTATCACATTCCTCACCAGGGGACCTAACTTTCTCACCTGTCAGTAAATCTGTTCCCAAATTTTCTCTCACAAACTTGTAAATTGGATATGATCTACACTCCTTGATTCTGTTAGGAACAGCAGCATTTCCATTCTCAACTCCAATTCTTGCACTCTCAATCTCTTTGGGCAAAAGGGTCTTCAGCTCTTGCTCAAAAGCTCCAATCTTTTGGAAAATTGAGGTGCTTGCATTGCACTCTTTCTCACCATTCTGTAAAGCATGATCAACCAAGACTTGTCTCAGCTTCTGCATCAGAGGGTAGCTTGCGCTGCACGCATCATCGGCGTAGGCGAACACATACTCGCGATCCACGACCTTGAGCAAGTCCTTTTCGCAGAACCTGGACGGATGTAACTCGCCGTTTACCCCCATTGTGAGCACCCTTTTGGCCACTTGGCTCACTGTGTTCTTCACCGTGTTCTTCAGATTCTCCTCTAAATGCCTAAGATCAATGGCTTGGCACAACGCTACCAAGTAAGTTGATGACATCAGCTTCAATACATCAACTGCCTCTGCTGTTTTTCTTGATGAGATCAATCCCAAGGAGTTCACATCTTGGTTATGTTGCTCAGCACTCTGAACATGGTTTGTCACAGGGTTTGCAAGATATTGCAGCTCAGAGCAGTATGAAGCCATGGCGATTTCCGCGCCTTTAAAGCCGTAATCCAAGCTCGGATTCCGGCTAGCGGTTAAATTCGAAGGCAGACCGTTGTTGTAAAAGTCATTAACTAACTCGGAGAATTGAGCAAACATGAGTTTGCCAATGGATGCTATGGCCAGCCTGGTGTTATCCATCGACACACCAATCGGAGTCCCTTGAAAGTTCCCCCCGTGCACCGCCTTGTTCCTCGACACATCGATCAATGGATTGTCGTTTACAGAGTTGATCTCCCTCTCGATCATCTTCGTGCTATGGCGAATCACCTCAATTTGTGGTCCTAACCATTGAGGCGAAGTTCGAAGAGCGTATCTATCTTGTTTCGGCTTCTGAAGAGGATCAATCTCATGAACCTTCTCTGCAGCTTTAACATATGAGCTTCCATCTAAGATATGTTCCATTATTGCTGCAGCTTCAATCTGACCAGGGTGGTGCTTCAATTTGTGAGTTAGATGATCGGTAAACTCCGGCTTCCCCTGCATAACTTCCGCGAAAATCGCCGACAAAACCTCCGAGAGGACGGCGAGTATGTTGGCCTCGAAGAGTACCATGGAAGCTAGGCCAGAACCAACTGCAGTTCCGTTGACCAGAGCCAGACCTTCCTTGGGCTGCAAGTCAAAGAAACCACTGTTGATTCCGGCCAGCTCGAAGGCCTCTTTGGCATTGAGGAGTTGTCCGTTAGGCCCAACTGACTTGGAGTTGGGCCTTCCGATTAGAAGGCCCGCTACGTAGGACAACGGGACGAGGTCGCCGGAGGCGGTGATGGTGCCGCGGAGAGGGAGGCATGGTGTAATGTTGTGGTTGAGGAACTTTGTTATGGCTTCCAAGATCTCGAATCTGATTCCGGAATAGCCTTGGAGCAATGTGTTGATCCTAACCAACATGGCTGCCCTTGTTGCTGTGTGGGACAATGTGTGACAAGATTCTGTGCCGTTGCCGAATATTCCGGCATTCAAGAATCTGTTTGGACAAAATTGAGTAAGTTCAAATTGTATTCATTAAACAAAATGCATAATATAATGATTCCTAGGAAGCTACGAACAAGTTGACTAAGTCAAACTAGTATGTTCAATGAGAAATGACCCAATAAACTATTCATGTAAACTTTTTTTATACTAATATTATATTTTATATAAAAATTATTTTTTAAAAATAAACATAAAAATTAATTATTTTTTATGCAATAAATCTAATCACTAATTAAATGTAAAATTATATTTATTAATTTTTTTAGATAATAAATATTAAAAAAATACTATAAGGTTAGCTAAATTTATTGATTTTGATTAATAGTTAGCTAACAATATTTAAAATTATAGGCTAAAAATATATTATTGAATTGCTAGATAAAAAAAATTAGATTAATGATTAAAAGTGTTGGACAAAAATAATAAATTCGACTGATTTTTTATTTTTTAAATATTAATAAAACAAATCTTTTCTACCATATAAAAAAATTAAATAAGTCAATATAGATTCTTATAAAAAACTGATAATTAAAAAATTATCACTTAATTTTTTTTTTACTAATAAAGAATTTTTCTCTAAGATCATTTTGTAGAGTGGTTCTAAATTTTTTGCCATAATCTATGAGACCAAGACCAAACAAACATAGTTTTTAAAAAATATTTTATAATATTATTAATTAAGTACAAAAATATTAATTATGTACTGCACAAAGAACAACTAAGTTTTGAAAAATAAGTGCACAAATCAATCAATCATACTCATTTAACTTTGTTGTTGTTAACTTGTTATTACTAATTTTGATACACAAATTTATGTAGAACTTTGTTATATTGACAGTTAATTAAAGAGACGGATTTGTGTGTTGGAGAGGGATGGGGTATTAAATATGGATCAAGTAAAGTTGTGACATGAGTGGTTCCAAGGCTTCCATGTAGATGGAATAACCATAAATCCATAATATCGGTTACAAATTAATGGGATCACATCATAAACTTATGGGGAAAGTTAAAAGGGAACCATTTCAGTAAAAAGAAAAAGGTGAATTATATGATAAAGATGTAAATTTATAGATTTTTCTTTTAATAGAATGAAAAAGAGATTAATAAAAGTAAGACCCATATTTTGAATAATAATAAAATAATAAAAAATAACTATAAGAAAAATTATATTTTCTCTCTATACCACTTTAATCTACATGAGTGTCTCAATTAAGCACTATATTATATAGGTTAAAACTTATTCATAGAGATACAGGTAATTTGGTTTTTCTAACTATGCGTGTTGAATTTATTAACGTATATACGTGATCCAAAAACAAAAATACAACGAAGAAAACAAAAGGTTTATATAACTTTTCTAAGTATTATCTTAATCAAGATTTCAAGATCAAGGTTGGATTGAATTAAAAATGGAATAATACGTACACCAACGCAAAAACAAAACAATACAAAAAAAAAAAAGCCACAAATGGAAGTCAGATATCCTCCTAGAACTAAGCCTTTTAATTTATTTATTATTTTGTACCATTGTTAGTTAGACAAGTTTTCTTTATCTTGATTCTTGACCCACTTGACCTTTTCTTACGTTACATCTCACAAAGCTAAGAATTAAGTAACCTTTTGAAAACTCGAATTAAGAAGAGGGTGGGGTGGTTTAAATTAAAGGTTTTAAGATCTTATAAAATGCTTTAAAAACTTCAAATATTTTATATGAGATTAATTTTAATAGACTGTTATTGCAAAAAACATTCATCTAATCATATATCATCATCACATAAAAATATTTCTATCTTTAATATATATCCCATGATTTTAAAAATATTTTATATGTTAATAATCACATCTAATAATAAAACTATATGTGAATATGCATGTTGTATTACTTGAATATTCTAATTTTTGAAGGAAAATAGTAAAGTACTATCACATAATTTATTTTAGAAATTTATGAAATAAGATTAAATATAGATATAAAAATTAGGACGAATACTAATAATGAAATTTGAAAAAAAAAGTATAAAAGTGTAATATTCTTTAAAAATTGACCTGTTATTAAATGTAATGAATAAAATAACACGCTATAAGATATTTTCTGTAAAAAATACATGTAGCCTGTTTAAAAATAAAAATAATGAATCTGAATAATAAATTATTCTTTTAAATACTAATTATTTATATGAAAACAAATAAATAAATAAAAATTAAAATTTATTTAATTAATAAAGAACAAAAAATTGTCTACTTAATAAAAAGAATTTTAAAAAATTGGTCACAATAAAAAAAATAATTGAAAATATAAAAAAATTTAAAATTTTAATATATTTATTAAAAAAATTTAAAATTTTTACTAATAATAATATTAACATGTTTCTGTAAACAAATTAGCTAAACTTTTTTATGAATACAAAATATGTTCAGCGTTTAATTTTTGTTGGATGGCCTCTTTTTCTCACTGTTTTTATTAATCCAAATTGGAGTGGACCCCACAAACGGGGCACTTGGGTCATTGTACAGTGTTAGAACAGGAAAAGATCCTCCAATGGAAGGTGTCTCTGTCTCACACAAATGACGTATTCAATTAAGAGAACGATTTTGTCCATCTTTCTTCACAAATCACACAGTGATTATTGTATGGGATATTATTGTTCCACCAATGAACACTAATCTTACTTACCTAACATTTTGTGCCTTAACTTTTCAAGAAAAAAATTTAGCTATCATGTGTCTAATAAACACATCTTAAAATTATTATTAGTATTTTTTAAAATTTTTATTTTAATAAATACATAATAAATATATTAAAAGTTTAATTATATATATAATTTTTAAAAATTTTGAATTCATAATTTTAATTTTTACTCTTAAAACACATATCAGCTAAATAAAAAAAATTCAACCCCACAAGACAAGTCTTGCTTAGCGTTGTCCACACAATTTTAAATCAAAGATAAATAATTAAATAAATTAAATTGTTTAGAGAGTAAAATATTTTAATTATATTAAAATTAATCATCAAAATCAATCATCAATATAAAATATATATTAAAATACATATAAAATACATATTAAAAATAAATTAAATTAATATGTGAAACACAGAAAATGTCTAAATGGCAAATATAACTAATAAATATAAAAGATATTTGTGAATTTTTGTTAAAATAATTTAAATTAATATGTGAAACACAAAGAAAGTTAAATAACACCTATTATTATTAAGAGTAATCCTAAAAAGATAATAATTTAAAAGTTATCTTGTTTAACTTAACATTTATAATTTTATGTATATAACATTTAAAATTATATACTCATTTCATCTAATATTATGTATTTATTTTAGAATTAATTAATAAATATAAAATAAAAAAATTTTGGACAAATTTATGTTGATATTTATTGCTTTTTAAACATTTTTGTAGTATTAAATAGAAAAAATAATATATAGAACATACATATATTAAATATCAATTATGGTATGTACTTCCACTTATTAGTTATTATCCTGCAAAAATCTAGCCCAAATAAAATTTATTTACCATTATTAAATATTAACATCATTAATAACATCTTGCACTATATGTGGCCTACATCCTATAGATTCCGACCCCCAAAACACCATCATATTTTTCATGTTCAACTAATATTCACAATAACATTAAAAAAGCAAAAAGAATTCACACCTATGTCAAATCTACAAACCGATAAAATAAAGTTTCTCAAATTAGGACATGACCTCGTCGATCACCTAATAATTACTTATAGCACGTTACTAATAACCTACCTACCGCCAAGTAACGACAATCACAATATTCACTTATCACACAAATAAACATCAAACTCATTGATTTACAAATACAAAATTTTCTTTTTATTTTTTTGGGCGGAACTCAGTTACAGTCGACTTCACGTGAAGTTGATAACTGAGAGCCGTTGAATGATTTGACTAATTTGACTAAATTTTCAACGACTCTCAACTATCAACTTCACGTAAAGTGAAATCGACTGCACCTGAATTTTTACCAAAATATATAGTACGCTAGCATGCATTCGTCAATTCTAGCAACTGTAGAAGTGTTAATGACAATTAATAAAAGGAAACTCTAGCTAAAACCAATGTAATTAATATTCAATTAATTGTTACCTTATGAGTTCATTTTGAAGGGCACCACCTTGCTTGGTTCTCCTGTGTGAGGTTGCACCAAACCCTGTGGTGACACCATAGCTGTCCATGCCTTTGTCCATGCTCTCCCTCACCCAATCACTGCTTGCCTTCACCCCGGCACGTGCCTCCTCCGCCAGAGCCACCGCCACGCCACCATCGTCGTTCATGGCCACCGCGGCCACCTGGGATATGGTGAGTCCCTTGCCACCCAAGAACACCTCCTTCTTCCTGTACGCTTCTATCATCCGCTTTACCTCGTCGAGATGACTACCCTTTAGGGCCTCTGCAGTCATGACCCAGTTTAGTGGGTCATGACTGTCATTACAGAGGCCCAAGGAGTTATTTCTGCTGCTCGAATTCTCCATTTAAAAAAAGTGGTTGGTATATGTATAATATAATGTGACTATAACGATGATGATCACAACAAAAATAAGAGAACCACCTTGGGTTTGTGATTGCAAAAAAAATAAAAATGAAATGAGATAAAGTGGAAAATTTTCTTAATGGAAATTGCAGGAAATTAAGAAAATTTTCCTGAGAAAAAGAGGAAAAAAGTGGGGGATTATATATATAGAGAGAGGGGGGTTGGTGACATTGAGTGTAGGTGGGTAAGCCGATGGGTTAGTTGAGAACGCGAGGTGACCGTTGGATGATTATGGGAATGGAGGATCATGATGGAGACACGTGGAAGTGTGAGTAGTAGCTTTCGCAACACAACTTATGTTGTTGTAGGTGGTGGTGGTAGTGTTAGTGCTGAGTCCAATCCAAATCTAAATCAGAATCCAAGTTTTATTAATTACTATTATTATTATTATTTTGAGGCTTATATATTAATTTTAGTCCATGTTTGAAAAAATAAGAAGGAAAGTGAGTTGAGAAGGAAGTGCGGGTTGGTGGGTTGAGATTTGAGAAAGAGGGTAGAGGAACGCTCGAAATAATAATGACTCAGTATTAAATTAAGATACGTTGATTTCTTAACTAGATAGACATCTCAATTATTAAGCTTGAGTTTATTACTTGAAAAATAATCATTATTAGGAGGCCAAGATCCAACTCTAATGTGAAATTCAATTGAGTTGATGATTGGATCAGATTAATCGAATTTAAAGTAATAGAACATAAATGTGGATTATTCAATAATTGGGATAGTAAATTAATAGTGTTGTTTAAGATATTATATTAAAAGATATTTCTATAACTTACAGAAAAATAATATGATATTTCCTTTTAACGGAGTTACATTAATTTAATTATATTAAAAACGTATGATAATATAATAAGTCAACAGAAAGAGGTACATATGATTAGAAAGTACTATAAACTACAAATATAATTAAATTTGGAAATTTTAAAAGTTCAAATATAATGACCAACAATAATGTTAGGTTATTTGGATAACCAAATAAACTTCAATCTAAGAATAAAGAATAAAAGTTAGAATATTAGTGTATAGGTCATACCAAAATTTAATATTATAACCATGAATGTATTAACATAGTGTTGCACTGAAAACTAATTAATTATTTGATGATATTTCTCTATTAAATTACACCAGCAATCAATAATCATTTCAATACTCAACCCTATTTTTAGAAAAAAGAAATACAAATTATAAAAATTGGTACAACAATAATGAAGTATGGGTTGCCACGTCATTGAATTAAAATGACAAATGTTTAGGCTCAATATAATTATTATATTAATGGTGAGAATTTTCAATGAGAGTAGTAATGCAAGGTTGCCCAAAATAATGTGTTGCCTAAATTCTTGGCCGGACAGTCGGACACATGTGGTTTCGTTTCATTTTGTTAAAAGACATTGATCCATGCGGGAAGAAAGAAAATATAAAAATCAACCACCACTAATAATACACCAAATAGCAACATTTTCTTTTTATACTATCCTTATGATGATTAATATTGGATTAGTGGAGGGAAAAACGTAATATATTTTGCTTTATATAATAAATCCATTTTGATCATACATAAATATTGTTCCGGTATATAGAATATAGACCAGAATGGACGTCGATGATACGGTGATTCAGTGTGAAGGGATAGACAAAGGATCTACAAAATATATAAGTTAACGTTGCAAGTACGAGAAGTATACGAAGTTAGTCCAACTCCAAAAAAAACAAGGAAGAGTGAGAAGTTTATAAGATGAGAGATCTATTAACTTACTACCTTAAGGTTTTGAGTTAGATGTGGTGTCTTCTCATCTTATATTATCTCACTTAATTCCTTTTCAAAATCTCTACGGTTAGCCCAACAGTTTAAAGTTAATATGTAAAATTGTACGGTTTTTTATTTTTCGAAAAATTTATTAATACGAATTAAAATAGTCTTTTTTTATAAATGATTAAATAAATCTTTTAAAATTTATCAGACAATTTTAAAGGCCATCAGTTTTTAGTAACTTTGATTAGTATTTGATTAGTATAAATATCAAATTATTTTTAATAAATAAATTTTATTAATTTATATGTGTAAATTTTAATATTTGCAATCTCGCTATGTTATTAACAGCATTTCTGTCAACTTCTGTTAACTCTTGTTTATAACTGTGTTTAATGAAAGTGTCTTTATATATGTGTCTAATAAAAATGTCTTTTTTATGATTGTATCTAATAGAAATATTTTTATAAATGTATTTTTTAGATGTGTCTCTTTATATATATGTTTAAACTATAATAATTAATTATAATTGACAATAAATTAGTAAATAATTTATTGATACTCTATATTTTTTCTAATATTTGTTGGCTTAGTATTGGTACAAATGTATTTGAGTGAATTATCGGAGGAAGTACTAATTAAAGTTGGTGAGGTTTCTAGTGACTCTGATATAGTGGGAGAGGATGGTGGAGTAGAGGTCTGTATAAGAAGGGTTGGTATTGAAATGTTTGCATTTCAAATTTTGTGGAATCTAAACTTTGATCTGTTTAATCTAAAGAAGACTTTGTTTTAGAATTGTAAAACATAGAATGATAAGAAAATAAAGTTTCAATGAAATTGACATGTCTAAGCAAGATAGACTTTATTATTTTTGGTCATGCACGGTAGCCTTTATGATTGGAATCATAACCAAGAAATAGACAAATTTCATATTTATAATCAAACTTATAACTCTTATACGGTCGTCTTAAGAGAGGAAGCATGCATATCCAAAAATCTTAAAGAAAGTAAAATCTGGTGATTGATTGAATAAAGTTTTATAAGAACTTTTATTATCAAGCATATTTGTTAGTAATATGTTAATGATGTAGGTAGATGTAATGAATGCATCCTCCCAAAATTGCAAGAGAAAAAGTCTCATTTAGACAATATGTATATGTTTTCTTTCTATACTCCTTTGTTGATAACGTGTATAAGGACATAATATTCTATGTTAGATATTTTTATTGGCAAAAAACTCAATAGTTAAACTAATTTTTTTACATATTTTTAATTGAATCTTGATGTTTTGTACACATGCAGAAAAAATAGCTTAAAAATATTCATCAATTTTGTCTCGAACTTCATAAAATTCGGATAAATAAATGACTTTGTTCTTAAAGTAATTTGTCATTGAAGCAACCAACCAAGTAGTGGAAAGTCTATTATGTTGGCGCCAATTTTTTGAATTCTTATGATTTAGTAACCCCCAACTCGACAGGTCAAGGACTAATCCGTCGCGGTACTGAGCTCTATTTAAGAGTTTGCTGCTGACCAATGGGTTGCTGCATGCACAAGGCGGGATTCGAACCCCCCGACACTTGCTTAAGCGGACTAGTGAGCTAACCACTAGACCAACCCAACTTGGTTAGCATCTAATGTAAATTGTTTAGAAATTTTTGTTGGATCAAGATGATTTTCAAAACCCAAACTCTCAAGAGTAAGAATTGCAAGATACCTCCAAATAAAGTAGTTGTCTTCATTGAATTTTTCGATAATGGATGAGAATGTCTTCTTTGTTAAATGAGAAAGTGTAATTTTCATTGTGAATCAAAAGATGAAATGGTGTCTCTAGATACTATATTATGAATATTTATATCATCTCTAATACTCTCTTTTAAGTAAATATTTTTTAAGTTTATTTGATTTTTACACAGATCTTTTTTTTCTTCTTTTATTTGCTTTATGCTAATTTTTTCTTTTATACTTCATCAAGAATTGAACTCTTTCGAATATAAAATTTTGATATTATAAAAAATGTAACAAGAAGTCAAAAGAAAAACATCACAAAGCAAAAAAAAAAAAAAATTGAAAAAAGAAAAAAAAGAAAGTAGAGAGCAAAAAAAGTTCCTTGACTATGAAAAAAATCAAAGACATACAGGTTAAGAAAATTCAAATGTAATTTCATTCAATCCATAATGAGATATTAGTACTATATATAGGCATTGCCTAAGACATGCTGATACACCAAGAAGCAAGAAGAACTAGCAACTTCTAACTAATTCTATATATACCAGCAAAAACTAACCAACTAAATTACATTAGTTACTGATTTTATAATTAACTTTTCTCTTCTCCCTTAATACAATCAGCACTGCATTAACGAAAGTAGTACGGTCATTTATAAAAGTAATGGACTATTTCAATTCACATGTTAAAAAATTTAGTGACTAATTTTGAACATTATTTTTATAAGTTTAATTAAGGAGTTAATTTCTTTCTGTCAATAGTAATCAACTTTTTGAAATTATATTTTCATTCTAAATTTTAAATTTTCTAAAAAATAAAGATTTAGGTGTGCCTGTGTAAATATTCTAACATCCAAATCATTAAGAATGTAAAAATTAGTCATGGAAGCTATAAATGAATGTGAGAGACATAATGTATGAGCTTTTAATGTGGTATCGTAGCTTCTTAAAATAAGTGAACCCCAAAAAAAAAACTGTTGTATATTAGGGTTTTTCATTCTCTGTATATGATGATGTCTTTGTGACTAGATGCTAAATAATAATAATAATAATAATAATAATAATAATAATAATAATAATATGAGTTTCCCGATATGATATACGTATACAATATTTAACTAAGGATACAGGCAAATTAAATATTGTCGAATTTGAGTTCTGAGAATAGAAAAAGAAATTTCTAAAAGACTCTAACAACACACACTTTTTATGAAGTATTTATTTTAATTTGTCTAATGTAATTAGTCAAATATAATTCTGATAATAAGATTCGGATGCGGGTTTTCTATTGGAATAATTGCTTTCATTTCATGAAGGTATCTTGAATAGTTAAATAAGTTTTCATTTCATATTAATTATTATTATCTGATCCACTTGTTGATGATTAGAAACCTTCACCAACCCCCATTGTAATCAAAGTTGCTTTACAGTTGGTAGAAGAAAGTTGTGGTGTGAGCCTCCTTAGCTTGTCTTTGAGATTTCAAATAAATTAAATTAAACCATATATAAAATGGTTTACTATAGTTCTCTTTCTTGTGCTATCCAATAAAATACTATTTTATATTCTTAATAAATCAAAATTAACTTTTACATAAACGTATCTAAATTAAAGGAATTGAAACATTATTTGTCAACTAGTAAAATACGTACATAAATATATATAGAAAAAAATTTAACTAGGAGCTTTTAAAGAAAAAACTCAATTTTATATAGTCAATCAATACTTTACATAGCTGCTAATTCTATATTTTATGAGAGAATAAAATATATTAAAATTGACTGTCAAAAAAAAACTATTTCTGATATAATGAAGTTACTTTTAATTTCAACCAAAGATCAAGTCATTGACATCCTCTCCAAACTATTATCTCCAAGACTATTTTAGACATATTTTTTCAAACTTAAATTACTCGATATATACACTCCAAATTTAAAGGAGAATGTTACTTGATTATGTCATTACAATTCTTCTTCAATTTTTTTTCTTCTGAGTTCCCTGGTTCGGATTCTATCATAGTGGCAAATTGCAATTTATCTCAAACTACAACTTGAAGAAGAATGTTAACTAGTTGAATGAGTTTAGTTTGTAGTTAGTATGGAGTCCCAACTGACAACACTCATGTAAGAATTAGAGTCCGATTGGGAAGTAGAAGAAGCTACTCTTTTTTGACTTTTAAATTATCAAAAGTCACAAGTAATTTGTGTATTTGACATCATTTAAAAAAAATTTAATTTATCAAAAAGTTAATTTATAGTCTTTTGAAAAAGTAGAAATATATGACTTCTCTACTTTTTGATAAGTCATTCTACCACTTACTTAAAATAAATTAATTTTAAAACAAAAAAATCTACTTTTCTTCTTGACTCTGTAAAAAATACTGACCCTTCACCACCATTTTCATGCAAGGTCTGTTAGAAGCAATGGCCTTCCACCATCATACCACCATCATTCTCACAATCTCACGCAATGTTCCAAACCTCACCATTTTCACGTAATGATTCATCTGATAGAAGTATTGATCTTCCACCACCATTTTCAGACAATATTGCATCTGAATAACCTACTGCATATATTCCTTTTAAATATTTTTTATCATTTTATCACTCTATTTTTTATTATTAAATTTGTATTTAAATGTGGTATGAAATTTCAGTTTTAATTTTATTTTTTTTACATGTGATTTTATAGCTTGCTATTATTTTCATAGTTAATTATAGAAAGTTCTTGACCTCAATAAAGGAGAAGGGAGTTATAATAGGAGTAAAAAAAATAAAAATCAGCAACAAAATATACATTGACACACATTTTATATTTATTAGTGATTAGGTTATGTAAAATCAACATTCAATATTAAAAAATATTTATTATCATCGTTATTTTAATATTCATTCTTTTTTATAAAAAAAATTATTTTTTGAGTTATTTATCCAAACACTACAATTTTAAAATAAGTATTTTTATAACTAAAAATTCAAACACAAAATAACTTATTTATAAGCTGTTATTAATAAAAAAATTTATACTTTAAACTCTTTTTTTAAAAAAACTTATTTAAGTTATTTACTCAAACTGAGCCTTAGGTAGAAGAGAGCCGATGTAACACTTATAAGTAAGGGTTTGTAAGTGAAGTTAGTTAATAAAAAAGGATTACCATTTTGTAATAATTCAGAGTAAAAAGTTAATCTATAACAAAAGTCTAGCTAGCTCAACTCCTTTGTTTTTCATCAAATTCTCATCCCTTTCCTCTTCTTTATCCCTTCCTTTTTCTTCATTCTTTTGTCTCAATGACAAAGAACACAACATTTAACAAAAAACAAAAAAAACAAAAATTATTAATTATAGCACAGGATCTACAAGCTTTTATAATGTTTTAGTCAAATGTCATATATTACTTAATGATAGCAATGATCTACAATTCTTTTTGTAATGTTCCTAATTAATTGTCATATATGGGTGCATATTATATATCTTCAATTTAACTAATTAAATTATATTCCATAAAGAATAAAGATACAAATTAAAACGATCTATAAATAGTTGTTGTTAATAATATTGCTATATATATCACGAGCAATCCTTGTAGGTATAGCTAGTGGGTTGGTGAAAAGCTTTCAATAACAATGACAAGTAATTAAAAGGAAAGTTTCTTCATGAATCAAAACCATCGAAAAGGAAATAAAACAGAATTAATCAGATTGGTTATATACATATAAAAGGAACAAGAGCAAAAACTCTTTTACTTCAACTCTTTGTTTGATAATACCTAATCGAACAACAGCATTAAAAAAAAAAAGGAAAAAGCTTAAAGATACAACACCAACGTAGTGATGATGTATATATAGATTGAAGAAAAATTGAAACAAAAAAGGGGCGTGGAAAAAGAAAACACATTAAATTAAAGAAGAGTATTTATCTATTTTGGTCCTCAAAAAATTTCGGATCAGACACTTTAGTCTCCAATTAAAATTAATTACTCGATTGGTTCTTAATAATTAACTCTGTCTGTCATTTAAGTCCTTTGCTCCGTCAACTTTAACGGAAGACAAAATAGTCCCTGACAACTCTAGCATGAGACAAAATGGTCTCTGACCTCTTATATTCAAAAACGACACTGTTCTCTTCCAATTTCTATCATATCTCGCATAATACTAACAGTCTAACACTGTACTTCAAGCTACACAATGCACACTCTGCAACTTCAATGTTCACAAAATGAAAAATTCTCAACTTGTTATCAACTAATTTATACTCAGGAAACGAATAACTATGTCTCTCAAGTACTAGTTGTCTTCGATGGATCCCATAAATCTAGACAGCAAGTCTGATTTGTTAAAACCCGTCATCGTCGTCGCCATCTCCCTCCTCCTCTGCCCTATCATCTCCATGACCATATTGTCCACTACTCCGATTGCTTCCTTCAGCTTCTTCTCCGAACCAATGTTCAGTAATCGCTTCAGTTTTCATATGAGCGGCAACGGTGACATTGCTCGTTGTATTGATAGTTTGGATGCGAGGTCAAAACAGTCTGTCAACTTGGACTCCAGAAAAGAAAGAATAAAGCACTCAGAGTCATTTTCAAATGAGAATTTGCATATATAATGTCGAAGGAGAATATCTTATCATGATTCCTAATGTCCAACAATCTATATTACTTATCGGAGAGTGGAGAAAGGCGTGCCCTTGGGGTAGTTGTGGAACTTGGTTTTGAGAATGTGGTGGACGTTGTTGGGGTTGGAAGTGATGCTATTATCAAGGACGTGGAAGTGGATGCTTCTCATGGGTGAAGTGCAGAGGAGGTGAGTGTACTAGTTACAGAGATTTAGGAAGTGTGTGGTCCATGACATGTTGAGCTAAGTGCGACACGCGTGACAGTTACACAATGGCTTGATCTTGGAACTGAGGACGAGGAAGAAAAAGAAGACTGTGAAGGT
Organism: Arachis hypogaea; assembly: GCF_003086295.3. Classification (NCBI taxonomy): domain Eukaryota; kingdom Viridiplantae; phylum Streptophyta; class Magnoliopsida; order Fabales; family Fabaceae; genus Arachis; species Arachis hypogaea. Next base: position 118,947,927 of record NC_092044.1, on the reverse strand, counting down.
GAAAAAGGAAAGTATGAATGTTAAGGTTATGCGAGATAAGATGAAAATTGGGGAAGAACGGTGTCGTTTTCGAACAAAGAGGTCAGGGATTATTTTGTCTCCTGTTAGAATTGTCAATGATCATTTTGTTCTGTGTTAGAGTTGTCAGGGACCATTTTATCTTTCGTTAAAGTTGACGGAGCCAAAAACCTAAGTGACTGACGGAATTAATTGTTAGAGACCAATCGAGTCATTAATTTTAATTAGAGATTAAAATGTCTAGTTCAAAATTCTTTAAGAATCAAGATGGGTAAAAACTTGTTAAAGAATTTATGTAACTATATTATAGCTATTTGGTGTGGCCCATTACTTTGATGCATAACAAAATGTACTTTTTATATGGAAATGTTTTTTGTTTTAAGTATAGAGGAATATTAGGGGCAGTAATTTTGGTGTTTTGTAATCATTAATTAGTCATTAATAGTATTTTTAATGGTGTGAGATTACATATAATGATAAGAGATCACTCACTTTTGTTTTGATAATTAAGTACTGCCAAAAAACACAAAAATTACTGGTCCTAGACTTTTTCTTAAGTATATCCTATAGTTGTTCATATTTAGGTTCATCACATAGTCCATATATTTTATGTGTATATATACTATTTAATGCCTAATTATAGTCAACAAAGTAATTATTTTTTGATTGGGTTTATTTAGACATAAAAACAAAGTGATGTGGTTGGTAGGTAACCAACGACAGAACCCACAACCCCACGCCAGATCCCAAATTCTTCTTGTGATCTTGTCTTCATATTTATGGATCCGCATATTCCCACATGCACACATGAATAATAATTTTCAGTTTACTATTTTCCTTTAATTATTTGAAATTATTAAAAAGAAGGAGGGAATTAAAGAAACATGCGTGCATGTATTACATATTAAAATTATTTATATTTATTTTGATATTCTCTAAGAATACATTTCCAAACTGTAAACAGTGGCATGCGTGGAGTTAAATTCTGAAGTAATTTGTGAGCTTATTCACATGCATCAGTGGCGGAGTTTGAAGAGATTTTTTGGGGTAAAAATTTTCTAACACAAATTATATAATAATATTTATATTAAAATAAAATTTAAAAATATAATTATCAATAAATTTATTATTAATATGACAATAAATAAATATTTATATAGATGGATATTATAAAATATTTTAAAAAATTTAAATTTAAAATTGTAAAATAACTAACTATATAAATAAAAAAATTAATTTTACTACAACTAATTCTAATATTAAAATTATAAAATCTAGTTGATAAAAAGAATAATAAATAATAATGAGAATAAAATTTTAATTTAAAAGCTAATAAAAATTTTAATTTATAAAAATCTATTAAAATTTAAGTCTAAAATGTTATTGTAAAATAAATAATTATATAAATAAAAAAATAATTTTACTATAAATAATTCTAATATTAAAATTATAAAATTTTGTTGATAATAAAAATAATAAATAATGATAAAATTTTTATCGAATAATTTATTATGTTAGTTTTTTTATCGCGGTACACTTTTATCAAGACTTAATTAATGTAATTAAAATTTTAAAAATTATTTTAATATATATGACTGTCATCTCAGTCACCAAAATTAAAAAATCAAAAAGAAGATCACCATCGTTTTTGAAACCAACTTTACCTACATATTTCGACTCAGCTAATTTTATATCTGTTAATAATAGATGATAGTTTAAATGATATAATTTTTTTATATTCATCTAAAAAGTGAGGGTTTGAGTCTCTTTATCTTTAATAAAAAAAAAAACTAACTTCATATCTATCCGATTATAATTATCACTTCCGTTTTGTTGGGATCATGTACTTGCTAAGAAAAATCAAATGCATCTCACCTTTTCCTATTATTAATTGTTAGTCATTTTCTACTCGTCAATCATCGTTAAGGTATCTTGAATAGTTCAATGTGGCAGAGCATCATCTTTGCTTTTCCATTATGCTTCTACAAAGAGGAGTAATTAGTTCTACCTTTTTAAAAAAAAAATTAAGAGAAAATTATTATTTTTATTTATAAAAATTTAGAATATTAATAGATTTATTTATAAATAAATAAAATTATCATTTTTATTTATAAAAAATTAAATATTTATTTAATTTTTTGTTATTAAAATTTATTTATTAAATATCTATTTAATTTTAATAAATAAAATTATTATTTTATTTAAGTGCCATTATCTTAATAAAAAAAATTTAATAATTCTTTTTATTTTTTAGTATATTTGATAAATTTTTAGTAATAAAAATAAAAATAATAAAAAATAAAATTTATTTTTGATAAGTTATAATTTACATTTTTTTTAATTTTTTTTAAAAAAAGATGTTTTTATATAATAAATAAACAAAAAATATTTTTATATTATTATATCTTAACATAATTAATAAATAAAAAGATCTTTTTACATGAGATACCGAAACATAATATTACCTTTACTTTTCTATAAAATTTAAAAAAAAAAGATAATTAAAAAAATATTTTTTTAAAACTTCACCTAAACAAATCTCAAATACACTAAAAAATAAAATTAATTTATTGACATCCAAACAAACATAAAATAGATAATTATAAATTACTTTTATTACATTTTGTAGATACCCAACAATAATCCTTGAATGCCTTGTCTCTAGCCCTATATTTTTTTATTTATATTATTAAATTGCGAGAGAACAACAATAATTATTGGAAGTAGTAGCCTAACCCACCTTTTTAAATGCCGGTTTGACCCCATAACTCTTCCACTAAATGACTATATAGCATGTTGACCAATTCATTGATTCATAAATAGATTGTGTGACCATTAAAGTTCCATTTGTAACCATGGGAAATAATATTATTTGTTTCTATTTAAGACCTTGGTATGATGTATCTAAATGTCCAATAATTTTAAGCTTGGTGTTTAGATTTGACCCTTTTCTTAAGAGAGGTCCCAGAAGGTAATCTATTGATGTATGTTTGGTGGGAATAAACTGTTGTTTCGTTTGTAACTTAGTAGTGTGTTTGAAACAAAATATTTTAAAATTAATATAATTTGATTTGAAATGAATCAAATCGAAATTAATTATTGCATTTAAAAATAATTATGTATAACATAAATTTATTTCATTTACAAACTGATATAATAATTTGATTTTATATTTTTATCATTTATCTACCATATATACAATGTTTTACTATTAATAATAATTGAAATTTTTTACGACCAGACTACAGTTGAAAATGGCGATTCGTTACCCGATCTCTTCTCATTTTTACTTTCTATTCCCTTCTCTTTTTATTAATTCTTAAAAAGTAAGAATTTTTATATGTGTCAATGGAAGTTTGGCTTTTTCCTTTTTTAATAATTAAGTGAAAAAATAATAATACTACATGACTAAGTTATTTTAATAGGTGAAAATTCAGATATAATCGACTTTACGTGAAGTTGATAACTGAAAACTGTTAGATAAAATTTTAGTCAAATCAATCAAATTATCTAACCGCTTTTCGTTATCAATTTCACGTAAAATCGACTACATCTGAATTTACTTGTTCTTTGCTTTACTGAGGAATCCTTCAATAATCAAACTTTTGAGAGATAGAATCCAGCCATGTCTTTGTTTGCACAACACCCGTTAAATATTGAAGAATATTAATAAAAAGCAGTTGTATGTTTCATCACCGATTCATTAAATAAAACGGTCGATTCATCAACAAGGACATCATAGCTACCCGAACTGCTTTGATTTGATTGAGGGAATAACTAAGCTCTACACATTTAGAGAATTCTATTACTTTTGAATCTCGATGAAGTCCATGTACGCAAATCTAACTTCTATTTACATCCTTATTAGATTGATTTAATTTTTTACAGATTATTCAATTTATACGCATGGAACATATAGCTTGTCACGCTTTCTTGTCTCCTAAAGTAACACTAGCACTTCTTATCTACCTCTCTCTTTTTTTCTATTTTTTTTTATTCATCCTTCACACTCTATATATAATTTATAATTCATATTTTATATTAGTAATTTGACAAATCAAAATGTATCACAAGATATTTTTATTATAATTAAAATAAAAAATTTTTAACTTCCAAAATTAACAAACTCCTTCTTTCATTCTTTTTCTTTATCTTTCTCTCTCTTTTCTCACATTCTTTATTTTTCTCTACCTTTATGTTCTACAAAAAATAAAATTAACAACATAATATAATTTAAATAAAAAGTATTATTATATACATATTTTTTATTTAATTTTAAATTTTTACTGCTTATCTTTTTAATATATATTTACACTTATTTTCTTTTAAATATTTATTTCATATAATTTTAAAAAAATACTAATGTTGTGATTAAAAGTTAAAACTAAGATTTAATTATTTAAAAAAAATGAGCTAATTTTATAATTATCAATATAAATTTTTTTACGTTAATATCTAATTATATTTTTATATATATAGAAAAATATTATTTTTAAATAATAAACATAAAATTAATTATTTCTATTTGTGCAATAAACTTAATATCTAATCAAATATAAAAATATACACGTTAAATTCTTTTAAATTTTAGATAACGAATATTAAAATTAAGTAAAAAAATTAAAATCTTTCATTTGAAAATAATAACTAAAAAATTTATTATTTAATTTTGTTTAAGACTCTGGTCTTTTTAGTCGATAGGGACTTTTGTCCCTTACGACCATTTTATAAAAGTGATTTAATGATATAAATTTTTTGTGTCATAATCTATAATACCAAGATCGATGTAATTTTAAAAGATTTATATTTTCGTAATAATATTACGAGTAAAAATACTAGTATATACAATTTATAAGAGAGTGAAAAACTTTTGAACCGATAATACCCAAATAATGATGAAAAACTTGTAAAACTAAAATCTTGGAAGTTCTTGCATGGTAAGAAATATTTTCTATAAATAAAAAAAAAAGGACAGAGATTATAGAAAACACTAGGCAAGAGTGAGTATACTTAAATGTTTCCGAATGTGCCTTCCTTTCACTTCAGGCAGCACCGAGTTACCTTCATCTTCTACAAGACGGCTGCATTTATTTAAGAGTTAACTAATCACTCGACCAACTCAAGTGGGTTGCTAAATAAATGAATGAGCACACACGGGTTTATGTTTATGTTTTTGGTCTATCATCATAATATGTAGCCAATGATAACCGACGATGTTTCAAGGTCCATTGGGCCTGGGCCAAAATTTCCCATACTCAATATTTTATTTTTAGCTTTGTTTGAAAACGCGGCTACATTAATAATTCAAATAAAAAAAAAAGTCTTATGTACCTCCGTATCTTCTTCAAAAAAATACACATCACATATAAAAAAAAAAACATATCATACAATATAAAACTTGCACTAAGTTTTATATATATATATATATATATATATATATATATATATATATATATATATATTTTAAGGTAAATACTACTCTACCCTCTCTAAAGTAACATGTAAATTATCCTCTCTGATATGTCATATTTTAATTGGGTGTTTATTTTAACCCGAGTTACTTTAATCTCATGAGAGTTAATAATATCTTGAAAGACGGTAACGACTAATAAGACGGTGATACTTAAGAGACACAACGACGACGACAAAGAAATGGGGAGAAGTAAACGCAATTAGAGAGAGTTGGAATACTTTTCTGGAAGAATGATTTGGGAAGAGAAAACAAGATACCCAATGAGACGGTGATTCTTGGGAGGCGTAACGACGACGATGAAGGAGTACAATGGGGAGGAGTAAATGCAATTAGAGAGAGTTGGAGTACCTTATCTAAAAGAATGATTTGGGAAGATAAAATAAGATAGCCACCGTGATGTTTGGGAGGCGTAATGAGGACGACAAATGTACCTTTTCTAGAAGAATGATTTGGGAAGAGAAAACGGAATACCAATGAGACGGTGATGCTTGGGAGGAGCAACGACGACGAAAGAGTGGAAAAGGTAACTCAGGTTAAAATAAACACCCAATTAAAATGTGACACATCAGAGAGGATAACTTACATGTTACTTTAGAGAGGGTACAGTAGCATTCACCATATTTTAAATGTTATTTTTAAACTTTACTTGAACAATACCAAACTACATATATAAAGCACTCCATTATATTGTCAAGGCTATTGAAAAATATTTAAGCAACAAGCAACTCCAAAAAAACCGGGTAATTTGATCAATTTCGTAAAATATATGTTCAATTTTAAAGTGAAGAGTAATATTGCACTCTTTATAATTAAATAAATCTTAGTCGTCTATATTAATAGTTTAGATTCGAAGATATAAAACTTATATTTAGAAGAATATGCATGTGTTCGTGATATTCTCTATCTACTTAATTTTCTTCTTTTTTAATTTGTTTCCCTTCGTCTACTCTTTTTTCTCAACTTACACTTAATTTTAATACAGAAAGAATTCATTTTATACCAAATCACATATAGACATCTAGTCTTTTAAATTAAACTATTAACATATTCAATCCTAACAATTCTTAGATCTTTGAAGAGAAGACCTTGACACCATAACAAGTAGTCTCTGCAGCCATGGCTTCCGCGGAGGAACAACAAAGAATCAACTCTTTTAAATATTGAGTAAGAAGTTACTTTTGATGTTGTTAGAAAATGTTTTTTGATAAATCTGAACCAGTAAAATATGCTTTGGGTCTACATTGGATTTTAAGTTAGGCCGAATCTTAAACACTTCTAATTATAAGCTTGTTGAGCAATAACGTTAGATATGCACTAAAATTAATCATTTAGTATAAATATATATTGAAATATAAAATACATCTTAAAAATAAGTTATATATAATATAATATAATATAATATAATATAATATAATATAATATAATACGACTGGTTTTAATTTTGATTTTAGTATATAAATAATATTTTTTATTTTCTATCAATAATTTAGATTTAGAAGATATAAAATTTATATTTTAAAATTAAAAAATTGGGATTCGAGTTTAAGATTTAAATTTAATATTTAAAAATTATAATTTAAAAAGTATTACGATTCTTAATTTTTTTTCCAGGTCACGTTAGTATTCATCCTCTTTATTACGCATCAAATAAAAATAATGACATTCTCTGTCTACTTAATTTTCTTCTCTTTTAGTTTTTTTCCCTTCATCTACTTTTTTCCCCCTCAACTTACACTTAATTTTAATATAGAAGAATTCATTTTATATAAAATCACATATTCTAGACTTTTAAATCAAACAATTAACTAAAATATTCAATCCTATGTAAGGTAAAAGCTTGTTAGAATTCCATTTCACAATAAGATAGTAGTGTTAATAACTATATATAGCTAACTTTTTAAGATTAAGTATATATATTGACTCAATTACATATAATAATTTATCTTTTCGTCAATTATTCAAATAATTTTCAAAGCAGACTTGTACAAAGGCGTGAATCTTGAATACTACTTTGGATCTTTTCCAGCTAATAGTGCAGAGGGGAAAAAAATTAACGGGCCTGCTACACATACAAGCCTACAAGCAAACAAGTTGGTCTAGCCCAAACAAAAATCACGCGCATGAAGAGAGATAAGATAGCGCGTCAAAATCACGCGCTCAACATTCGAACGGTTACGTATGGAAGACTCTTCCACTTCTTCCACTTCTTCCATTTCTCAAGGCGCTTTCAAAACAACGAAACCCTCTCATTTTCGAGCGAAAATCAAGTTTCAAAATATAGAAATCGTAGTTCGAAAACTGCATCAAAACACCATCAACCTCTCTGTGAAGAAACTGAAGAAAAAACAAACCAAGAATACTCAACGTAAGTCCATTAAAATACTGTATATTTTACTTTTCTTCTACGTCGTTCTTCTAGGGTTTACTATTACTGTTGCTTCTTTGTTACACTGTTCTAAGTTATACGTCGTTCTTCTAAGTTCTACGTCGTTCTACATTGTTATTCTAAGTTCTCCTGCTATTTTTGTTGATTTTTGGGGGTTTATTCCGTAGATTCGGGGGTGTAAACTGCTTAACCTTGTAATGTGGCTTGATATTGAAGCATGGTTGAGTGATATCTGACTGATATCTATATGGATGTATCTGAATAATATCTATGGGTGTATCTCACTGTAATCAATGGGTGTATCTTGTTTGACATCTTTGGGTGTATCTGAATAATATCTATGGGTGTATCTCACTGTTATGAATGGGTGTATCTTGTGAATATCTTTGGGTGTATCTGACTCATATATATGGGTGTATCTTACTGTTATCAACGGATGTATCTTAATTGTTATCAATGGGTGTATCTGAGTCATATATATGGGTGTATATTACTGATATCTTTGGGTGTATTTTTTGATTCAGAGAAAATGGCAGCAAGAAACCAAACTAAAGACCTGAAATGTGCCACACATCTCCTGAATGATAAGTTCAGAAACATGACTGAGGAGAAGAAGGCAATTGTGAGGGATCTTGGATTCGGTGGGTTGATGCACATCCCACCACTGAGGGTGGATCACCAACTCTTAAGGGAGCTGGCAAACAACTTCAAACTTGGGGAGAACAAACTGAAGACAGGATATGGTTCTTTCCATATAACCCCAAAAAAAATAGGTGATGCGCTTGGCATCAATGCAACAGGTAATTAGCTCAAAATTATAGATGTATATTAAGTTGTTGCTTGGGTGTATATTAACCTGATGCTTGGGTGTATTTGAACCGACTTGGATGCTTTGTTGTCTTCCTTTTTGTAGGAGATCTATTTCCTGAGAAAGTTGACTATAAGAAACTTTCTGATGATGACAAAATAATTTATAGAAGATTCCAGGGTAAGACCCTCAAAAGTCTTACCGATGAAATGATGGAAATCGGCGTTGGCAACGAAGAGGAACGCCTGATGTTCAAGAGGATATTCATCCTCTACATACAGATGGCGTTCCTTTTGCCAACGACGATAAACAAAATATCGCCCGTGCACCTGGTCCCAATTTTTAAGATGGACGGCATAGAGGAGAGAAACTGGGGGGGGGCATGTTTTGACCTTCATGATCAATGGCATAACAGACTATCAAGAGAAGAAGAAGAAGGCAATCAATGGCTGCCTCTTCGCCCTGATGATAATCTACTTTCACCTTTCAAAAAACAAAGGCAAGAACAGGGTTGAAAGACCACCAAAGCCATGGATTGCCAACTGGACTAAGGAGCAGTTGGTGGAAAGAATGAATGCAGAGAGAGAGGAAATTTTGGTGAGTAATCATAATAAGTTGGTGTATTTTATTTACCCGAATGGTGCTAACTAAAATATCTCATGTTTCAGGGGATTCTAAATTTGGCAAAGACAAAAGAAAAAATGAGAAAAAAACAAAAAAAAACAAAAAAACAAGAAATAAAAAAAACAAAAAAAGGAAGGCGAGCTCAACATCGTCTTCGGAGACAGAAACTACTGACAGTGACACTTCTACCTCTGAGTCTGAGGCTCAAGAAGACTCAGAGGATTCGGGAATTAAACACCCCGGCAAAAAGGGGAAAAAGTAAGTACCATACTTGGGTGTAATTTATTTTTCGGTTTGGGTGTATTTTGTTTGTCCACGTTGGGTGTATGTAGCTTATTAAGCAGGGTGTGTTTCGTTTGCTGTTTTGGGTGTATATTGTATATTTAGTTGGGTGTATCTCGTGAATCCATTTGGGTGTATTTTTAGTATGTTCTAAATGACAATTGTTTGCCTTGCAGAATGGACTCAAGAAAAAGAAAGCAAAGGCAAGAGGAGTCAGATTCTGATTCAGAATCTGAATCTGAACCAAGTGATGAGTAATGTCCTGAAATTATTACTCCTTTCTTTTGGCTTCTTTATAAAGATTTTGTGTATTAACTGAGGTGTCTTTTATTGACTTATAGGAGCGAAGAATCATCACCTGGGAAGAAGGAGAAGAAAAAGAAAAAAAACAAAAACAACACCAAAAGAGTAAGCACTTCTTTCATTAATATTCTGTGATAAAATTAATTTTTTATTTCTGATTGGTACTGTTTTTTTTTTCACCCAGAACACCACAAAAAAAGAAAAAAGTAGTTGTGGAGGATTCACCTCCTGAAGAAGATCAATACTTTTATGGGTACAGTACCTCATAAGCTATACTACGGTCTATCATCGTAATTATTTTTGTTAACGTCTTATTTTATGAATGTAGTGAGACATATGAAATATCGAGTGACGAACTTGATGAATTGCTAGGGGAAAACGTTCATAAATCTGCTGCAGAGGGGTATGTCTTGCTGTGCTGTGTATTTGAGATTTTGGTGTCTTTTGTTTGCTAATAATTGTATCTTGTTTCGCAGGGACAACCAAGCTGACCTGCGATCGACAGAAGGTCGCTATGTGTCCTCTGAAACGTAAGAAGCTTTATTATTTAATAAAATCTTGTTATCGTGATTTGGATGTATTCTGTGAAACAATATGGGTGTATTTTGTGGGTCAAGTTGGGTGTATCTTGTTTACTAAGTTGGATGTATATTTCGTTTGAATAACATGAAATCTGTTTAGACTACCGGCTGTGAACTTGGGAAGTGATGATCCTTCCTCTCAAGGACGCACAGAATAGAGTAGTGTAAACCAGCCGTCTCAGAGCATGTAATTTCTCTTTCAAATAACCGTTACTTTTCTTCTTCTAATAACTTCTACTTCTAATTCTGTATATATTTTTTTTATAAAAAAAAAGCCCTTTATTATTTTATTCAAGAAAAAAAAGGCAGCAAAAAAAATCAAAAACTGCAAGTATGTAAGTTCTCAAAAAACAAAGCCCGTCTTCTTTTTGAATTGTTCGGGTGTATTTTTTGACCTTCTTTGGGTGTATTTTAGGTTGACTCCGGATGATTCGAATATGATGGTTGTTAGGGAACAAACGACGTCGGAAGCGCTTGCAATGTGAGTTTTCCAAGAATATTTCAACCTTATAAGCTTATTATTTTCAAATACGTTGTTAACCTTTCATTTTTATTCTTGTTTAGAGTCCCGATCCAGTTTTTTGTGCCGCCATCCCAGCAAACAACCACTGATGCAGATTCTGAACCAACCCCTATGCTACAGATTGAAGGGGCTAGAGAAACGTAAGAAAATAGTATTGGGTGTATATTTGTTTAGGGTTTGAGTGTATATTTGCTAAGAGTTTGGGTGTATACTCTTTCTGATCGATTTTGTGTAACTGTGCAGCACTCCTGAAACCCCCAAACAACTTCAAGAAACAACACCCAAGCTTCCCCCAGCTCCAACAAAAATGTAAGTTAATTAGACTAAAATCAATCTTTGCTTGTCATCCGTATATTCTTATTCTTATTCTTATTCTTATACATAATGATGCAGTCATCCAGACGCCGAGGACGCTGCTGCCCTGTTGATGATGGCACGGACAGCAGCCTATGTTCCTAAAACAGATCCGGGGATGCCATCATTCAGCCTCGGATTGACAGATTCAAGCCAGGAGGGGGCGTCGACGCAGGAGACAGAAAGGGAAAAATCTCCAGAAACTGCAACTATGCTAGAACAATTGGACAGTTTGGTCCAAAAGTTAGCAAGCAGTGCGTCAAAGGGAAAAGACGAAAGTCCACAAATTCGGAGGGAGACTGGGGGAGAAAGTTCTGCAAAGTTTGAAACCCCGGGGGGAATAAATCAAATTCCGGATGATATGAAACAAAAGTGCTACATCTGGGGGACGAGACTGAAGGAAGATGCAAAGGGCGATACTGACGAGTATGAGGAGATGTGCACTCTGATTGGCCAAGGAGAATACATTTTGATCAGAATGCACCTTGCATCCCTCCAGGCAAAAAGTGATATAGAATCTCAGGTAATATTAGAATAATATTAATGTTTTTACACCAAAGTCAACTGCAACGTTTATTAATGTAAAATTGATTTCGGCATATATTTCTAGATTGTATCTGCCATCTGCCTCATCCTAAACCAGAAAAATGAAAAGAGGTTTCAGGAACAAATATACTGTCTCCCCCCTGATATTGTGGTAAGTGTTACTTCTACGAACTTTGGGTGTATGTTATGCTTTGATTTGGGTGTATTTTGTGCTTTGATTTGGGTGTATGTTGTGTATTTTCGGTTTTTCATTTCTTGTATCGCAATTCTTGCAGAGCATGGCACTTTCGGATCACCCAAGGGGGGAATTCATATCCCCGAAAACGAACAAAGAATTCAGGGTGGAAGCCTACTCGAGTTTCATTGAATTCATAGATAGAAAAAAATTAAGTTCGCATCCATATGTAAGTTTTCGTTTCCTAAATTTGTTAGTACGCTTATTTACTTATATGCCAAATAAAATAACAGACTGTTGAAATGTGGAAATCCTTCAGATTTTTGCTCCTGTTTGCCACTCGGGACATTGGTGGTTATGGCTGATAAATACAAGAACGCGGAAATGTCAAATACTTGACCCGCTACACAAAAAAGCCCCAAGCGATGAGAGAAAGGACATTAATAAATTCACTGTAAGTTGCCTCTGTCTTCTTTACTTTAATAGATAGGTCTATTTTGAAAGTTGAGTTGGGTGTATATTCCATATTCAATTGGGTGTATATTCCATATTCAGTTGGGTGTATCTTGTCCATTCATTCGGGTGAATTACTGACTTCTTTTGGTATTTAAGGGATATGTATTTTCAAGATTGATAACATATGCCGGCGGGAAACCTCTCGAGAAAGGCGAGAAGGAGAAGGAAATTAAAGCACCATATGTTAAAATTTCAGGCCAAAAAACAAGGTATAAATTTGTGACTCTGAACATTAAACTTTCCTAAATGAGATTTGTAATTTATTTTCTTCGTTTTCAGCTATGACTGCGCTATCTACGTAATGAAGTGGCTTGAGTTAATAGAGCCGGAAAACATTAAAAAGGGGAAGTATGAATGGGATAATTGGACACAGGTAACTGTCTTTAGAACTATATAACTCTGTATTACTTTACTGAATTAATATTTCTGTTTAAACATAACATACTTTTTAATTGTAGGAGGAGGTGGACCACTATAGAGTGGAGTATGCTTCCCGGATACTATTCAGTGAGATGAATACACAGAGAGATCGGGCAATTAGAGAGAGTAGTGTTATAAGGCTGTCGAAGCCATCCTCTGTATTATTGAGTCCGTTTTGTCAGATTAATTCTGCTGATATAGAAACTGGGTAGTTTGTAAATTGAACAAATGATGTAAATATTTTCCATTTATCAACAACTTCTATTCCATGTATATTTTTTCCCATAGTTAAACTATCTGTGCTGGTAAACTGTCTGTGATGTATTCAAAAACTGTATAACAGGTGGTAAAACATAAAGCAAAAAATCAAGGCATACGCATATTATAAATTGTTACACCCAACGCAAGTCTAATAATACACCCGAGGTTGAATAAAATATACACCCAATTGTCTGTGCTGTATTCAAAATGAATGAATTACATGTACTAAAATATGAAAAAAAAATCAACTGAAATATACGCCCATAACCTGTGAATTTTTAAAGCTTTTGTTCTATATGTATCTACATATGTGTCTATATGTAAATTGTCAATTAACAAAAATACACCCAAAAGTAACAGAGCTTTTACACCCATACTCCTTATAACTATACACCCAAAGAGTTATCCCCTGCTGCTGGTACCCTGAACTGATAATTTATAACTTGTCCCTGATATTGGCTGCAACTTGAATGCGCCACTGATGCAGCATCAAACAGGTTTATCTGAATATAACACTCACGCATTAGCTAAACTATTAACTAGAAAAATAAACTCAATCGCCACAAATTTAAAGAACATTACATTTACCTCGCTTAAAACTTTCGTCTTCTTCTTCTTTGTGGAATTTGCAATCTGTTTCTCCAGCTTTGAACCTAGCCTGTTTTTTGGACGTCCTCTTGTTCGAATCCTTGGCGGGCTTTGAAGCTCGTTAACGGATTCCAAGTTGGCGTCTTCGTGGGATAAAGAAGATGTCCCCTTCCTTTTGCCTTTTAGTGCTTCCATCTCGGCCATGACGTTATCGTACGCACGGTGCAGAATTGCAGTCAGCTCCTCCGATTCGGAGGCAAATTCGCAAATATTTTGCGAACGAAAAACCAGTTGGTCGAACCTCTTGCTTCTTGGCTCCATTAGTGGCTCGTCGTGGCTGCTCTTGATGTGTGTGTGTCGCCTCTTTACCTTCTTACTCCATCGTTCCAGTATGTATCTAGGGGACACTTGGCTTACTTGTTCGAAGCTTAAAACGCTTAGTGCGTGACGGCACAGTATCCCTCTCGACTTGAATAATAAGCATTGGCATTTTACCTCGGCTGCAACTGAGTCGTAGGTAACCGCGAACTTGTCGAATATTGAGCTGGAAACTTGTTCTCCGACTTCGTATACTGAATAGCCTAGAGCGGAATTCTTTAATCTGGTGATGCAATTCGCCTTTCCTCTGAATTGGGCTTGGACTTCCCTAAACTTTGCGTGGGTGTACGCATCTTGAAACTGAGCTTTGATGGAGGATTTGGTTGCACACGGTATGACCGTATGAAAATCTGCAGCATCTGATTCTCTCTCTGCTTGCTCCCTGCTTCCGAGGCAATTATCGTACTGTTTGACGAACTGAATGAGCGAGCTGTTCCGGGTGATGTACTTGTTAAAAAATGAATGCATGCTCTCGCTCCTTTGTGTGCTTCTCATCCCTGCCCAGAAGTGGTGGTCCAGATAGATAGGAACCCATATGTGACGGTCTTCGTACAGATCTGCATAATACACCCAAACACACACAGTAAAATACACCCGAGTGATCGTACAATTTACACCTCTGCTGCAGATTTTAAAAACACATTACCTGAAAGCCACTTGTTGTCCGCAAGACCAAAATTCACCAGAAAATCGTTCCAATTCCTATCGAATGAGTCATTGCTGTGAGAGTTCCAAACAACATGGCTCATTTGTTGTTCGATATCGGCATGTCCCTTGTACCCGTTTAATTTGTTTGGAATCTTCTTCATGATGTGCCAAATACACCAGCGGTGAACTGTTGTTGGCATACAGGCCTCTAAAGCCCTTTTCATTGATGCGCACTGATCGGTGAGAAACCCTTTCGGAGCGTTTCCTCCCATGCAACGAAGCCAGCATTGAAATAACCATTTGAATGATTCAATTTCTTCGTTCTTCATCAAAGAGCATCCGAGAAGTGTTGACTGACCGTGGTGATTCACCCCGACAAAAGAACCACAAACCAAATTATACCTGAAACAAATTACCATAGTGCAGAATGCAAAATCATTAGGTACACCCCAACAAATGCTTCGAATACACCCAATGGGACGGCCAATATACACCTCTGCTGCGGATTCGTAAAAATAAATTAATTTAGCATCATAAACAGGGACATTTTGTTACCTGTTTGTATTGTAGGTGGTGTCGAATGAAATGACGTCTCCGAAATACTCAAAGGCGGCTCTGCTTCTTGCGTCGGCCCAAAAAGCCAGCTTAATCGATTGATCCTCCTCGAGTTCGAGCTCAAAAAAGAAATTCGGATTCTTCTCTTTCATTCTTAAGAAATATTTCCCGAATTTCTTTGCATCTTCTTGTTCGGAAACATTCCGCACTTCCCTGGTAATGTAATTCCTCACGTCCTTTTCGATGAAATTTAACTCGCGGTGACCCCCGGCAGCCGCAACAAATGATTGGTAGGTTTTGCTTGGTCTGATACCAGCCTCGTCGTTATTCTCTATCGTACGACGAATGGACATGCTTAGTTCCCTGTGCTGTTTGAGCATCTCTGCTTTGCTTGGACAGCAGGGGTGTGAATGATCCAGCACAACCTTTGAAATGATCCAAGCACCGACATCCTTCAATGTGTGTATATAAATTCTTGCAGGACAGTTTAAACTGGCTGTCGGATTGGTCTTCTCGGTTGGAGATATTTTAGATTTCCATTTTCCCTCTCTGCTACATGTAATCAGTTGATTCTTAATCTCGTTTCCCTTCCTATTTGTGCACCGAACTCTTGTAGAGAAACCTGCAGCCTTCGCGTAGTTCCTGTAAAATTTTCCGGCATCTTCAAGGGTCGTAAAGGTCATTCCGACCTTCGGAACAAGCTCGTCATCAACAACAGAGAGAGGCTGCAGAATACACCTGGTCAGAACTGTGAATACACCCATAGATATGATACAAATACACCCAATCATGTCTAATATGATACACCCGAACCGAAACAATTCAACTACAGAATGACCTTTAAAGCCATAAACTGTCAATACACAGGCTGCAGAATACACCATGTCAAAAACTAAAAACACACCCAATCATGTCTGATATAATACACCTGAACAACAACAACTCAATTAAAAATAACAAAAAACCAGTAAAGTGTATATACACCCACACTTATAGCTAAAATACACCCAAAGAAGAATTGATCTACACCCGAGCGTCTGCTATAAATTCCAGGTAATTAAACAATATTCAACAATTTTTAAACTACACAATGCTATACAAATTACTGTAAATCAAACCTCAGGAACTTCGTTAGATTCAAATTCATAATCCACATCGCCTGGATTCAGCACAGAATCTGAGCTTGAAGGATCCATCATCTTCAAAACGAGTTCGAACTTTGATTTCAGAAAACAACAAATCAAAAGAGAAAACGAAGCTCGAGTTGCAGAGAGAGAAAAAGAGAACGTAAACGAAGAACATACCAGTGAGAAAAGAAGATGAAAAGATCGATGGAGAAGAATGAGGGAAGACGCGCGAAAGAAGAACAACCAAATCTCAAAATAACGAAAACGAAGAAGGAAACAAATATTTTAAATTTGGAAGTTAGATATACGCGGCATATTATATAGCGCGTGTAATCAACGTAGGTGGAGGAGCGCGTATTTTAAGTTTATTGTTTAATAAACTTATAAAGCATACAAGCCCTAATGGCTTGTATGCAGAACTTTTCCGAAAAATTAATAAAACTAGACTCTTTCGATAACACATTCAAGCATAACTTAATCATTAAGAATTTTCTCATTAAAATTAGAAATTAAAAGAATTATATTTCCTTTTTATTCTTTATTAGGCATCGCTATAAATTTGAGATATTATTTTCCGATGATGCTTACAGCTAAGAATTAGAATCTTGCCTTGGAAAGAAATTAAAAATGTACATTTCGAGAAATTTCTTGCCTTGTCCACCTTATTTGGCTGCATTATTCTATGCATTCCAAATGTGCGAATCAAATATATGAATTTTTTATCTAGTCTTCTTACTTTTCATATATATATATATATATATATATATATATATAGGTGGCTTTATTTAGTTCAATTGTTTATTTTATCTTTCAGAAACGAAATAAAATAGAATAGTAGATTGGAGAGGTTATTTGATTTGTACGATGAAACAAAACAAGAAGAGAACAAATATATTGGTTGATTGATAGTATTCTCATTGTTATTGGTCAACAACTCAATTCCGTAATCAATTTGGGTTGGTCGAGTGGTCAGCTCACTCGTCCGCTTAAGCAACTGTCGGGAGTTCGAACCCCGTCTTGTGCATGCAGCAACCTATTAGCCAACGGCAGACCCTTAAATGAAGTTCAGATTCGCGACGGATTAATTCTTAACATGTCATGTTGGGAGATACCATTTGGATAAACAAAAAAAAAAAACTAACTCAATTGCGTTCCCGCCACAGTGTCATGGCGTTGCAAATTTGCAACAAATTAAAGCGATGTGTATGCTCATAGCTAAAATATTATCTAAATCTTAAATGAGATAACACGCTTTCTTGTCTTAATACATGTCACTAAAGTATAATTATGATTAATCAATTTAGTTTGATCTAGTAATTAGTTTATTATTTAATTTAAACAAAAATCAAGAATTTAAATTTTATTTTATGTATGCAAACAACTCGTTAACTCGCAACAAATTTTTAAATAGATTTTAGATTCGAAATAGATTAATCCTGAATTTGATAGACTTAAAGATATCGTATAGAAAAAAAATATATAATTATGATTAACTACCACGGTTGAAATTATGTCGCACGGTTTCCTTAGCTTGGTTCTATTGACCAAAAAAACTAAAAAAGTTGTGATGTCACACACCTTAAAAAGTCCTAAACCACTAATATAATATTGGACTTACGGCAATATCTCTCTCTCTCTCAGCATGTAGTCATGCATGCTCCTAAGTCCTAACTAAATTTGTGGCTTCAAACACCTTAATTAGATCTTAATCTCATTATAACACTCATTTTGGGACATAATCTTTTAAAATAAAAATTTAGTATATATAGATTGATTATAGTATTTGAATAAAAATTTTTTTTTGGTGTCTATTCGAATAAAATTTAATTATGTATAAAAAATTATTTTCGTGAGCCTCTATATATTTTCATGCATGGGTACTTTAGAGTTACTTCTTATGAAACACCTAGTCACGTTAATGTCTATAAAAAGAAAAAAAAAACTATCGATATGTGGTTTATTTTTTTTAGATATTAGATAAAAATTGGTGTAATTTTTTAATATTGGAAATTATAGTGTTTTACAAAATATTGGGATGATAGACATTACAGAGGACGAATTGTTAGAATAGATTTTTTTATTTTAAAAACAATACACAGACTGCGTATTATATTATTTTAATATTAAAATTACAATACACAAATCGTACATTGTCAATACAATACGTGTTCTGCGTATTGTACTTGCACAAAATAGCGTCTCCAAACATTATAAAACTCTATTTTTTATAACATCAACGTAATATTCTATTCACTCTTCGATATTAAAATAAAAAATTCTCGATATGTTAGTATCTACTAATTTACTAATAGCATATAGTATATTGCGTGGAAACTCATGCTTTAACTCGTTAGCTTAAATAAATTTTTGCTTTTTATAAACTAAAATATACTCTATATTTATAAAAAAAATAATAATTCATATTACATATAAAATTAATATTAAAAATATTTTTAAAATAAGTATAAATATACATAAATATATAATTAATTTAGCGATTAATTTTTTACATGTAAGTTGCATTTTTTCTATAAAATACTCCTTTTTTTGTTTTCACTTCTATAACATTTTTCTTTTGATTTGGTTCGATAAAATTTAAAAGGCTATGGTTTTAGTGTGAGTAAATCACCAAAAATGTTTTCCAATAATTAAATTGCCAACAAAAGTATCTTTTAAATTTGCTAATAACAAAAATATTTTTAAATGTAACAAAAAATATCCTTTTTTTATAAGTGGCAAATGGCATCTGTATTTAGTAAAACACATGTGTATTTAATTAATTTTTTTTTACAATAATAGGATTTTTATTTGAAAAATACATGAAAAATAGAACCAAAATTTTATATCTAGATTTTTATTTAAAAAAAAATTTGGTCATTTACAAAAAAAATTCAAAAAAATTATCCATCGTATAAAATCATCAAATTTTAACAATAAAAAAAATCTTTTTTTAATTATACTTACAAAAAAATATATAAAAATATATAAAAAATTTTGAAAATATATATTTAATATTAAATACTTTTTGTCACATTTTAAAATATTTTAAATTTATTTTTTTCTTGAAAAAATTTAAGGATACTTTTGCTAACAATTTGATCATTTCAAGACAATTTTAATAATTTACTCTTATAGTTTCTAATATTAATTTAATTTGCTCCATTAAATACTAACTTGATAGGTTAAATGTTGACGCGACATGTCATTAGCATAAATAGAAACCAAAAAATTTTATTTCAACTAATTAAAATTCGTAATTCAATTCTTTGAAATTTATAAATCATTTTAATTGAATATATAAAAAATATTAGAAAGAATTTTAGTTATTTTCTAAAATCATTATTACTCCATCCATACGGAAAATATTCGGGGAATAAATTTTAGTAAAAGTACAATTAATAGAAAAGCACAAAATGTATTTTTTAAGAGTAACAACAATTTCATATTTCGAAAAATTACTTTTCTATATGTTACATTTTAATTTAATTTTATAAACTTTACTTTTTTTAAGATTGACAAAGTATTTTTAAATGGAGGTGAGTTGTAGAGAAAGACATTAGTTAAAAAATAAATTCTGATGATATTCGAATCTTCAGTAAATCATGGCTCCCTTCTCTTTACTCTTTCACTGTATACTACGTACTATCAAATAGTTACCATCTGTTATGGGTGAAAGACTTGATTTTTTCAAATAAATAGTAGAACCAAGCATTAATCTCAAATCTTTTTTCTCGCTCCAAGAATTGCTCAACGAATCCTATTCATAACCCCAGGAGAAGGTGAAGATACAATTCAATATAGGTGATGAACATAGCAAAAACATATGATATTGTATAAAAGTACAGGATTGCTTATCAATTTTATCATATTTCCATTGAATTCTATCCGAACTTCATGCAACAGAGGCCAATTTAAAATTATTTATGGAAGTTGAAAAATTCTCACAAGATATTGTTCTTTGCACGAAAATTTTTTTATGATAAATTTCCTATTCTACTTTTCATCCACGAGTGGTTCCTATCCACTTCGATAACTTATCCAACTAAATTTACAAGTCAGCACCAGAATAGTCTTTTGACTTACCTCATTCTAGACCCTAGATATTTCTTGTTCTTCGATTGGTGGAGGGATTCGGTGTTACAAACTGGATTTGAGGAAACAAGCTCTTATATAGCTCAACTGATTTTGATTATAGTTTGGAATATTTGAAAGAGGAGAGTATCGTCGATTCTTCGAGCATGTCCAGAAGCCTCCGAAAAAAATACTAGCAACATCGCTTAAGTTGAACTAGAAACTATCTATTATGCTTTATGCATAATGCACTAATATTCCTTTCCCTATTTACTTTTCTATATTATTTTCTTCTTACAATTTCATCTGTTCGTGAATAATTGAGAATCTCTTTTTTTATTTCTCTTGTCCTAACTTTTGGATATTATATTTATTTTTTATTGAATAAAATACCACTATTGTCTTTGAAAAAAAAATGTTGTAAATCAAATTCAATTCAAATATTTAAATATAAATAAAATTTATATTTTAATAGATATTTTAACACCAAATCATTTTCTTTAAAAAAGTTTAGTTAATATATACTCTTAGTACATTTTAAATTACTAATTGAAAATTTTTTATAAAAAAACATATAACATTTTCAATGCATTATTTATTATGAGTTTATTAAAATTAACAATTAAAAAAATCTACTAATAATAATTTTAATTAGATAAATCTAAAAGGCAATCTTTCTAAAACACTTATCTTTAACAAAAGAGAAAAAACGAAAGCCTATCTAAACAATTCGATCGGGTAAACATATCAAATAACAAAGAATAAAACTATACATTCAAATAAAATATTTAACTAAGACTAACCAAATTGTTATAATGATTTTTTAAATCGCGTGCTCCTTTTTCTTCTTCTTTTCCTTTTTCATTATCGTCATTACTAACAACACCAACATTTTACTAACATCTTTATTAATTTTTATTTTCTTATCATTAAATAATTTCAGTTCATTTCTTAGTTTATTTCAGTTCATTTGTGTGTTAATTGAGGTTTATTTGATGCTACTGATAAGTATTGACTACATTTTTTATTCTTTAAATAATTTTTTAACTGTTTATTCAAATCTGAATTTAATTTAGTTCATTTGTGAATTGAGTTAAGTTCACTTGATACTATTTTTAAGTATTCACCAAATCCGTTATTCCTTAAAAAAATTGATTTTAATTTAATGTTTCTGTTTAGTATTGCCAAGAAATATTACACACCAATTGAACAATCCTACTATTTTTTTAAGCTACCAGCTAATTTTGATCCCTGATAATTATTATCTAGGTAAATTAATAATATTAAAATTACATAATTCTTCCAAATTGAAAGTAATTATAGTCAATTTATGAACTTCAAGTCTTCAAACAAAATTTCTTTTCCAATGATAATAAATGATTGAAGTGTTAGTTCAATAGTATAAATGAAAATCGTATAAAAGTCTATCTAGATGCAGAAATTAATTGAAATGTGCTTTTCTTGCTAATTGAATATTTATTATTTTTTGTTTAAATTTGAACTGAATTCGGTTTATTTATGAATTGAGTTAAGTTCACTTAATTGATACTACTTTTAAGTATTTACCAAATCTGTTATTCCTTAAGAAATTTGGTTCATCTCTTAGTTTAATTGAATTCATTTACATGTAAAAATGAATTGAAATGTGTTTTTCTTGCTGATCGAATGTTTATCACTTTTTGTTCAAATATAAATCGAATTCGGTTCATTTGTGACTTGAGTTAAGTTCACTTGATACTACTGTTAAGTATTTACCAAATCTAAACCAAATTCGGTTCATTTATGAATCCAAATGAACCTTAATTAAAAGGAGGAAAAAAAAGTGTAGCAACAACAACAATAATAAAAGAATGATGATTGAGAGAAAACACGCGAAGAAGAAAAAGGAAGACGAAGAAGAAGGAAGACAAAGAAAAAGAAAAAGTAATGCGAAGATAAAGAAGAAAAAAGAATGCGAATACAAAGACAAAGAAGTGTTATTAAAACGCGCATGTGTATACCCGAATGTAATGAAAATGATTTTTATTGAATTTAAACCTATTTTAGTTGGACTTGAATACACAAATACTTGGATGTATAATTGGATTGAATAATAAATTAAGTCTAATAATTACAAATCTTGATTTATCAAATTTTATTCTATTTTATTCTATCAAGCATGTCAAGTGGGTTAGGTGTCAATGCAAGTGCCAACTGATGAGTTAGAGTGAAAATATTTTTATTGGTAATTTTTTTTAGAGTTGGTTTATGTTTTTTAAAGACAATTTTTTTTGTTGTGTTTGACAAATATAAAAAACCACATACTCATATTTGTAATTTTAAAATGTTAAGAATGATGTATTTTTTTAAAGTTAAATTGTACTTATTAAAATTAAAAAAATTAATATAATTGTATATATTAATAAATATTAAAATTAATCTTAATTAAATTATTTATGTCAAATTTTATATATGATCAAAATTCTTTTTTATTTATAATTATTATAATCTTTTTAAATTTTAAAAATTATTTAATAAACATAATTATTATCATACATGATTATTGAAAATCACTTTTAGTTTGATTTACCAAATAAAACGTTACTGTTTTAGAAAATTATATTTTAAAATCCAATTTTAAACTATTATTTATGAAAAATAAAATCTTTATCATACCAACTTGATTATAGGATTTTAAAAAGTATTTCTCTTGTATGTTAATGCTTTATGTAAAAATATTATAATTTAACAAAGTGAAATTAATACTTTGGTTTGATCATTTAACAACTTTTCACATGTAATTTTTTTCTGAACCAATTTATTTGTTATAACTTGCAAGTGGATCACAAGATACTTTCTATGCCTAAATTGATATTTTCAAACTTTCAACCTATTAATTATTAAAAGATCCATTGATAAACCACCTAATTACAACCAAGCAATTCCACAAACATAAAATCTTATAAATCTCCATATTAATTGGTCTAGTAAGTTATCTTTTCCACTTAATGATATAAAATATAAAAATAAAATAAAAAAATATGAATTGAATATTTAGAGCAACATATTCCTGTTCATTCCACATAGGAAATGGTAACACTAACACACCATATGAAAACAACAAAGAAAGAACCCATTTTTAAAGTGTAGCAAAGCAGAGAAGTGCCAATTTGAAGTAAAACAGAGAGGAAGGTAGTGTCTCTGTTTTGGCGCTTTCCTTCATTAAAACCCCATAACTCTTCTCTCCATAAATTTTTCTTTTTTAATATTTTTCTCTCTTTCTGGTTTTCATCGCCGTTCTTTGATTAATTCAAACATCTTTCAAACCATTTTCTTTCTTCTTGTTATATTCTGTGGGCTAAAAAGTTTGCTCCTTTGTCCCTATCATCGTCTTCTTCTTCTTCTCCATGATCACAACCAGCATTTGAGTTCGTAGAAAGAAAAGATGGGTTTGTTCGGCAGTTTCTTGGGGATCATTGGTTTTGTGTTTGGAATCCCTCTTGGCCTATTGGTAGGGTTCTTTGTGTTTGTTTACTCAGAAACCAAACAAGTGAAGGTAATCTTTTTCTTTCTGGGTGTTCTGTTGTTGTATCATGGTTATGTTATTCAGTTTGATTCAATGCAGATTGAGACCCCTTTTCCGTTTTGAATTTTGGGTGTGGTTCAAAATCTGAAATTTGTGTTTTGACTGTTGAATTGCAGGAACCTGTTGTTAGGCCAATCAGTGAATTAGGCCCACATGCATTGCAAGAACTTCTGCCTGAGATTCCTCTTTGGGTGAAGACACCTGATTATGAACGGGTTTGTAATCTTCATAGTTTCTTTTCTTTTTGTTTTTTATTCTGTCTTGTTTCAATGTTACTGTGCCATTGATGTTGCATAGTTCTCTCTTCTATGCAGGTTGATTGGTTAAACAAGTTTTTATTGGATATGTGGCCTTACTTAGACAAGGTACCTCAGAAATTCACTTGTATATTTTTCTTTTACTTTTTCTTTCTATTATTGAGTGATTCTTCAATAATTCAATGGTATTTGGTTTTGATGTGTAGGCAATCTGTGAGATTATTAGAAGCACAACAAAACCGATTTTTGCTGAATACATTGGAAAGTATCAGATTAAAGCAATTGAGTTTGAAGAGTTAACGCTTGGTACTCTTCCCCCAACTATTTGTGGTATGGCTCTTAGCTAAACCATATGACTTTTAATTTTAGTTTTTTGGTTGTAAATAATTTATCCAAAGTTCTGTAGAAAAAATCTAGGATTAGGTATGGTAAGTTGGGATAATTTTTTCACACAGGACATAACCTCCTTGGGCATGAAATGGATTGGATAATATGAATCCTTTGAAATTTGAAGCACAATGCAATTTTGAAAGAAGTGCACTTGAATAACTTCTTGTGTTGTGATGAGAGGGAAAAGAAAATGTTGAGAAGAAAACCAGAACTATGTTTTTTCAGCTTATAGACTATGAGTTATTGCAGTATTAATGCACTAATTTGATTCTTTTGTTGTCGACTGTGCAATCCGGCAGGCATGAAAGTCTTAGAAACAAATGAAAAGGAATTGGTCATGGAACAAGTTATCAAATGGGCTGGAAATCCTAACATAGTGTTGAATTTGCAAGTGTCATCGTTGAATATCACAGTTCAGGTTAGATATATAAGCCTAGTTTTTCTGCAGTTCCTTCAACAATGATGCTTTGCTTTCTGGAATCATTCTTTTTTTTTCCGTAATTTTTCTTCAGTTGGTTGACTTACAAGTATTTGCAATGCCAAGGATAACTTTAAGACCTTTAGTTCCTACATTTCCATGTTTTGCAAAGGTTGTGGTATCTTTGCTGGAGAAGGTAAAAGGAAATATTGTATTCAAGCTTAGCTATATTGCTTTTCTTTTTCTAATTTTTGGAGTCAGAAGAAATCCCTTCTTATATGATGATATGTAATTATGTTGAATATACAGCCTCATGTGGATTTTGGGATGAAAATATCAGGAGGAGACATCATGGCAATACCTGGTCTTTATAGATTTGTTCAGGTACAATGACCTTGCTAATTCTATTCTTTTTAATGATAGATGTTCTTGTTTTTGTTACTTTCTTAAGGTTGTTCATAATCCATTAATCCTATGCACATCAAATCTCTAGTTCCATCAAATGAATTGAACTGTGCTCTTCTATTTGCTGTGGCAGTTTATTATTTAGTCATACTCGAAAGACTAACTACTTTGTTTGCTTACAGGAAACGATTAAAAAACAAGTTGCGAGCCTCTATCTGTGGCCTCAAACACTAGAAGTTCCTATTCTTGACGAATCGACGTAAGTTTGTATGTACAAAATCATTTTCCATAGTCTACAAGCTTTGTAGGTTTCTTGTCTTGCATTTTTGCAACAAAACCTTCATGGATCATTCTTTTCATTGGTTAATATGAACATCTAAAAATGGTTGTTTCTGATGTGTATAGGGTGGCGATAAAGAAGCCGGTGGGAATATTACACGTGAATGTCATTCGTGCGCATAAGCTTCTGAAGATGGATTTGTTGGGAAGTTCTGATCCTTATGTCAAACTAAGCCTCACTGGGGACAAACTTCCAGCAAAGAAAACCACTGTCAAAAGGAAGAATTTGAATCCTGTGTGGAATGAGAAGTTCAAGCTTGTTGTAAAGGACCCTCAATCTCAAGTTCTCCAATTACAAGTCTTTGACTGGGACAAGGTTTCCCCTGATCTTTCCTCTAGTCAATTTCTTCTATGACAAGTCAACTATAGTGGCCGACGTGCCATGGTATAATTGGACGAATGTGTAAAATGAAAAATTTCTTACATTGTCAGTATGTTCAAATTAAATTGATTTTTATTTACATTTTGGTTGAACCACAAAAACTTTGAACTAGATCTTTATTCGGGTCCGATTTCCAGGTTGGTGCACATGACAAGCTGGGAATGCAATTAATCCCTCTTAAGATGCTTAAACCTTATGACAACAAAGAATTCACACTTGATTTGCTAAAGGACACAAACATAAATGAAACTCCAAGTAAGAAGCCAAGAGGGCAAATTGTAGTGGACTTAACATTTGTTCCATTCAAAGAAGATAGTAACAAGTTTGGTGGGAACTCAGAAGGGTATGGAAGAAAGGAAAGTGGAATTGATGTGGTATCTGATGATGAGGTGCAAGAAGGAGCAGGTTTGCTTTCAGTGATAATCCAAGAGGCTGAGGAGGTTGAAGGGGAGCATCACAACAACCCTTTTGCAGTCTTGACTTTTAATGGAGAAAAGAGAAAGACTAAGGTATACTTATTTGTATTAGAGTGTGTTTGGTTTGCAATTATATTGTTTTTAGAGTAAAGGATACTTGAAGTTCGGCTAAAGTTTTAAAAATACCCCTAAGTTTTATTTTGTTTTAATTTTATCCCATAAATTTTCGATTTGCATTAAATATACCCTTGACGGCTAAATTTTCAAAAAATTTAAGACCAATCTAACAATAATACATGAAAATTATGCTTGATTTGCTTGTGTTGAGAGTTGTTCTTATGAAATTGTTGTTAAATTTGTCTTAAATTTTTTGAAAAATTAATCGTCAAAGGTATATTTGATGCAAATCGAAAACTTATGGGACAAAATTGAAATAAAATCAAACTTATGAATATTTTTAAAACTTTTGTCAAACTTTAGGGACAAAAAGTATATTTTACTCTTGTTTTTATTTTCAATGTTTTTTGTTTCTAAGATTTTGCGAAGAATAAAAAGAAAACTTTGAAAGCAATTAAGGTGCATTTGGTTTGTATTTTTATTTTTAGGATTTTGTGAAGGAAAAAAAAATAAGTGGTGAAAACAGAAAATACTATTTAATTACTTTCACCAGTTTCTTTTTTCTTTACAAAATTCTAAAAATAAAAAAAAACTAAAAAAAAAAATCAAACGCACCCTAATTTTTTTTTTTTCTTTACAAAATTCTAAAAATAAAAAATAAAATTGCAAACCAAAGTACCAAACACAGTAGTTTTAAAAACGTAGTCCGTGTGTAATTTTGTGGTTTTATTATTTTATATTAAGAAAAGAGAAATGATTTTGATAAACGTGCGCAGGTAATGAAGAAAACTCGTCACCCACGTTGGAATGAAGAGTTCCAATTCATGCTAGAGGAGCCTCCTCTACGGGAGAAGATTCACATTGAAATTATGAGCAAGAGGAAGACCTTTAGTTTTCTCTCAAAGGTGCCATTTCACTTGATATATATATATATATATATTAACATTTTTCATCTTTTTAATGAAATGATTATTTTGTTAATGCAGGAATCTCTGGGGCATGTGGAGATTAACCTGAATGATGTAGTGCACAATGGTCGCATTAATGATAGATACCATCTTATAAATTCAAAGAATGGTGAGATACATGTTGATATACGTTGGAAGGTCGTTTAATAAATCAAAATCATAAATAATAATAATATAACAACAATTAAACCAAACTATTGTGGTATACATTTTCTCAGAAATTATCAATTATTTATTTATTTGTTATGCTTGCACGATTTCTAGAACTTTTTTTTTTAATTTTTAATTTTTTGGTTAACAAAAGGCTCATTAGTCAATAACAGAAAACAATATTGACATATTCATACCAAAAATAAAAAACTAAAATCAATTTTGTCATGTATTTTGCTTCAACACGTGGCACTGTCCGCACGAAAAATAAAGATTACGTTATTGACAATTGGCAAAGCTGCGTTATGAAACTTCGACTAAATCACGTGAGAAAAAAAATTTAGACAATTTTGTACATATAATATTTAAAGAATTCAACGTGTGTGCTGGTCATTGCCTCATTGGTCAAAACATAGAAATATTTCTTTTTTTTTTCGATCAGATAAATTGGTCATAAAAATTAAAAAAATATTTGAAATAGAAACATTTAAATAAAATATTTTTTATAGAATTAAAGAGAATAATAAATAAATGTATTAATGCATTTACGGTTGATTTTATGTCATTAGAGCCTGTACTTATTCTCTAAATTATCGACTTTGTTTCTGTACTGGTGTCATAAAGAGTATTTCGTTAATTATTTAATTTTGATCTCACAAATATCTAATGCCATTAAACTAATAATTTAATTACCTCATAATATATAATTTGATATTATAAAATGTGGAAAGGTTAAATATTATATTTGACTGAAAACAAATTTATTTTCTACATCTATTATATATTACTAATTAATTATACAATTAAATTATATATATGTCACTTTCTCATTACAATTGAAATGAAATCTTTCTTTCCAAAATTAAAGAATTTTCCCTTCATTTCTCTCATTTTTTCTATCTCTCTCATTCTTTCACTCACTCTATCTCTTTTATATATTTCTCTCATTCTTTAACTCATTTTATCTCTCTTATATATCATTATTAATGACTAATTATAAATTTAACAATCAAAATATATAACATGGTATTCTCTAATTATATTTAAATTAAATTAAAATAAAAATATTAAAATTGAAATATAGCTATATTATATTTATATATTACTAACTAATTTAATAACTAAAATGTATCAACGTGTCATATGATACTCTCTTATTAAAATTTAAAAATAATATTTACCTCATAAATTCGTAAACGTCCTTCTTACATTTTCTTATCTACCTCTTTTTTTTATTTCTCTCTATCCTTCCGACTCTATATATAATTTATATTTTATATTTTATATTAATAATTTGACAAATCAAAATATATCACCAGATATTTTTTTTACTACAATTAAAATAAAATTATTCCTTCCAAAATTAACAAAGTTTCTCTCATTTTTCTTCTTTGTCTTTGTCTCTATTTTCTCTCATTTTCTATTTTTCTCTACCTTTCTTTTCTACAAAAAAATAAAATTAACAACATAATATAATTCAAATAAAAATATTATTATATGATATTTTTAATTTTATATTTTTACTGTTTATCTTTCTAATCTATATTTTAACTTTTTTTTCTTCAAATATTTATTACATATAATTTAGAGAAATACTAATGTTGTAATTAAAATTTAAAATCAAAATTCAATTATTTTTTTAAAAAATAAATTTGAGTTAATTTCATAACTATCATTATAACTTTTTTATACTAATATCTAATTATAGTTTTACATACATAGAGAAAAAAATATTATTTTTAAATAACAAATATAAAAATTAATTATTTATATTTATGAAATAGACTTAATACCTCTTAAAATATAAAAGGAGTAAAGCATCGTTTTTGTTCCCAACGTTTGGGGTAAGTTATAAAGTTGTCTCTAACGTTTCAATCGTCCTATTTAAGTTCTTAACGTTTCAAAATTGACTCAATGTTGTCCTGTCATTAGGGATCCATTAACAGAATTGACGACAGGACAAAATTGAGATGGTTTAAAATGTTAGGGACTTAAATAGGACGAAAACGTTGGGGACAAAAACGAATACATAGAAATAAATTTTAATTTTATCTTTCAATAAAATCAAATTGTTACTGTACATAGTATTCAATTATTTTTTAATCACATCTAAATAAATTACACTTAATCACATTACTTTCATTCTAAATAAATTTATTTTTTTTTATAATTTTACACTAAAAGTAATGTAATTCTTTTATAAATAAATAAATTTTACACTTTCATTTTAAATAAATAATGAAATGTGATTAGAATGAAAGTGTAAAATTATAAAAAAAATTATAAGTAATGTGATTAAGTAATGAAAGTAAAATTATATTATTTAGAATGAAAGTATATAATTATTTTATTTATAAAAAAATTACATTATTTTAAGTGTAAAATAATAAAAAATATTAATTTATTTAGAATGAAAATATAAAATTATAAAAAAAATAAGTAATGTGATTAATTAATGAAAGTAAAATTACATTATTTAGAATGAAAGTGTAAAATTTATTTATTTGTAAAAAAATTACATTACTTTAAGAGTTAAATTATAAAAAAAATTAATTTATTTATAATGAAAGTAATGTGATTAACTGTAATTTACTTAGATGTGATTAAAAAATAATTGAATACTATGAACAGTAACAAATTGATACTATTGAAGGATAAAATTAAAATTTATTTCTATATATTATTTTTGTCCCCAACGTTTTCGTCCTATTTAAATCCCTAACGTTTTAAAATCCTCTTAATTTTGTCCCACTGCCAATTCTGTTAACGGATCCCTAACGGCAGGACAATATTGAGTCAATTTTGAAACATTAAGGACTTAAATAGGATGATTGAAACGTTAGGGACAACTTTGGGACTTACCTCAAATGTTAGGGATAAAAATGATACTTTACTAAATATAAAAGTATACATGTTAAATTCTTTCAAATTTTAGATAATAAATATTAAAATTAATTATTAGTTAAAAAAACTCTTTCATATAAATATAATAACTAAAAAATCTTATTATTTAATTTTTTTTATCTATGGAGACCCTAATCTTCTTAGTCGATGAAAATTTTTGTCCTTTACAACCTTTTTGATATAAGTAGTTTAATGCTATAAATTTTTTGTGCCTTAATTTATAATATCAGGACCGACATAATTTTAAAAGATTTATATTCTCATAATATTATTACGGGTAAGAAAAATTCAAATCAAAAGATTGTTTTTTTTACAATATTCTCCGGCCTGATATGTTAAGGACTAATACATCACGAATCAGAGCTCCAAAACATGGATATGGGCCTGCAGAGCAACCAGTTCGTTCAAGAAAAAATGATGTGGCCTTATCTTTGGTTTTAAACTGGGCTAAAGCCCAAAAGAGATATTATTACCTACGCCTAGGGATACTTGACACCATGTTTAGGCCCACATACCACCATTTCCCTGATGAGATTCCTTTACTCTCTTTCTTTTCAATTTAATTTTCACCCTCAAAAGTCAAACCAAAAAAAGAAAACTTTTTTCCATGCTTTTCTTTTCCTTGTTCCGAGAGATGATATGGACACCAGGTTGATGACAAATTGACAATTGACAACAAACAAAAAAGTCAAAAGATTCAAAGATGGCTACACCACACTTTTCTATTAAATTGACATAGGATAAATTTTTGGTAACAATTAAAACCAACCAATAATCAACCGAATCAATTGATTCTCTAACCTCTAATATTGATCCCATCATCGGTAGTAACTGTAATAAAAATGGAAAAAAGAAATGAAAATTAATTAAAAAAAGAAATTAGAAATACAAAATCTAAATATTTAAATCTATATTTTGGTGTGAAAAGTTATAATTATATAAGGAGTTGAATGTATATGATGTACTAAACTATTTCTAGTACTATTCAGACCTTTTTCCTTGGCAAATTAAAAGCTATGATTGAAAACTCAGTCCTTTTGGGTTGTGCAAGTGCAACAGTTATACCAACCACTCTTCAATTTTTTTTTTCTCTTTAATTTCCAGATTTTGCTGAGTGTGTGTGTTGTTGGGGTCTAGGGCGTCCTCAATTATGCCAATCAATTAACAAAGGGTCCTCAAATATTAACAAAACAATAATAATAATAATAATAATAATAATAATAATAATAATAATATGCATGCATGGTACATCAAAAAAGAAAAGGGGGGAAAAATCAACTTTGGAGAATCAAAAGAAACTCCCCAATGAGACTTTCTCTGTGCAAAGATTTGCATGAACCTTCTTCTCATGTAAATTTGTCAGGGTATTTGCATGATAGTGTTTTTAAGGTACAGCTATGCAGAAAAAAAAAAAGAAAAAAGAAAAGGATCGAGATAGCTTAGCTAGCACACACTAAACTACTAAAGCATGTAAATAAATAATATATAATTATATATACATATAAATAAATAAATAAATAAATAAATAAGAGTTGGATTTCTTAGCACAATCTGGGACAATGATTTTGAACAATGTGGACCCCACAGAATGTATGGATTAAGTTTGACTTCTTGATCATCAAAACATGTGACATCATAATTAACAAAAACTAACAAGGGTTGGTTAGTTCTCCTCTTACGCTATGTTTGGTTTTAAAAAAATGAATAAAAAATTTTTATTTTATTTTTATTTGGATGTCAAAAAAATGAAAAAAAAATTATGTGAATTTTACCAAAATTTTTTTCTATCTATTATAAATAAGAAAACAAAAAATATTATTTTTTATATATTTACGATGTTACTCATAGTTATATTATTATTAATAATTATCAATATAAATTTAATTTTAATAATTTTAATATATTATTATAATAAAAATTTATATTTAAACATTATATATGTATTACATAAATAATTTAAATTATATATGTAAAATTATAATATTTTATAATATTTATAAAATATAATAAAATATAAATAAATAAAAATATTTATACTTTATTTTATTATAAGAATATTAATATAATTTTATATTATTATATTTTTTTTCGTTCAAACAAAAAAATTTTCTATTTTTTTCATTTATTTTCTCTTCGTTCAAACACACATAAATAACTTCACTTTTTTTTTATTTTTTCTTAATATTTTTTCTGCCATTTTTTAATATCCAAACAAAGCCTTAGGGAGATCTGCATGGTTGCAACCCTTTTTTTTTTCTTATCTTGATATTTGCATACTTGGATACACAAAAGAAAAATAAAGTAGCTTAGTAATAATAATTATCACTTATACTTGTAATAATACCTCAACTTTATGGAGAAAATGAAAAAGAAACATAGTGCGTGCTTGAGCTTTATGCATATATATATACTCTAATCACACAGTCTCATCAAACCATTGATAAGAAAATTAATTAAATTAATTAATGTGATTCTTTGGAACACTTAGCTTGCTTAAACTAAATTATCTCAAAATTTGTTTCCATTCGGGATGGATAAGCAATGAGCCTTGGGAAGCTCTCTCTCTTAAATTAATGTATGTACTTTAAGTGCTTCGAATATGCTTTGTTAGTTTAATTAGTTGGGATTAAATAATTAATTGTAGTTTGTCTACTATAGTGATAAAAGAGACATAGACATATAGCAAATTAGGGTTTACAGAAATCAAATAACAAATCTTTGAAACATATCTCCCAAAAATTCTAAACTATAAATTATAAATTTAAAATAACATAATATTATTAAGATAGAAATTCAGATGCAGTTAACTTCATATAAGATAATAGTTGAGAATCGTTAAAATAACAATTTAGTCAAACTTATCAAATCATTTAATAATTATCAATTATCAATTTTACATAAAATTAACTGTAATTGAGTTTTTTTTTATTATTAATATTTTTATATGTAGAATAAAAAGATAAGTATATAATAGTATATGGTAATTACTAGCTTGAATAAGCATTAAAAAAAAAGTGGGAGGCAACATGAGAGGAGAGGTTCCCTTTCTCGTTGACTTAGGCCATAAAGTCTGGCAAATTTGAAGGTAGTTTAAAGGGAATCCAATCCTCCTCCCCACAAAAAGGGGGAGTTATTTGATGAGGGATTCTCTATTGAATGGTTCTCCACTACTCATTCATGTATGTATCAATAACAATTGCCTCTCATACGCTCTCTCTATCTCTATCTCTATCTTCAATGTATGTGTGTTGTGATGAGGCATGTGTGCCCTCAAAAGGAGGAGAGTGATATTGAAAAGTAGTCACTTTCTTCGTTGCTTATTGATGTTTTCTTGTGGGGGAGAGGAATATATAATTTTTTTTGCATACTAGAAAGATAGGGAGTTTTTTTTTAAATATTTTTTTAAGAGTTTTATACTTTTTTAATTTTAATATATTGATTGCATTGATCAAATTTAAAGTTCTTTATCTTTTTAAGTAAACATGTTTACTTTACATATTTTAATGAGTGTTAACATTTTACTGAAAATTTTAAATATAATAATGTTGTTGGTATATATGCTAAAAAAATAGGGTTTTATCGTGTGCGACACAAAAATATATATTTCATTTGGGAGGTTCGTCGAGGACAAAATATTTTGAACCAACTTAGATTGGTCGAGTGATCAGCTTACTCATCTGCTTAAGTAAGTGTCGAGAGTTCGAATCCCGCTTTGTGCATGCAGCAATTCATTGGTCAACGACAGACTCTTAAATGAAACTCAAATCTGCGATAGATTAGTTCTTAACCTGTCGAGTTGGATAATACCGTGGACTAACAAAAAAAATAAAATAAAGGGACAAAATATTTTAGTAGGTGTAGTTCAAAAAATTTAAACAAATAAAAATACGTTAAAAGAGCACTCAACCAACAAATATATTTTTTGCATAAATGTTTTTCTCTCGTATGAAATAACGTTTGGCCTCTCCAACAATTGAATTTTTTTCTCTCCCAAAAAAAAATTGGATCCCGCTAGGAAGATAATGATTTATTTGTACAATGTGTACAATAGACTATATGAGTTACAAAATAAACATCCTCCATACTATCTAGAATAACCATCCGAGTACTAGGGATAATAAATATCTTTCTAAAAGTTTAAATTGATTTTCGGATTCACCAAGGATCGAACTCTTAACCTTTCAGATCTAGAGCTCTAATACCATATCATAATACCACTCATCCTAAAAGTTTCAATAGATGGAAAAAGGTAACACTAATAATTATATTTCTAATATTCCATAAACCTCTATTGCACACATTATACAAATATTCCATTGACTCCTGATACTTTTCCAAAAAAATTTCATCCACTGTGTATTACACTAGTGAGATCCACTATGTAAAATACCATTTTTTACCTCTATATAAAACATAAAAAGCGAACAAATTTTTATTTTATTTAATATTTTATCTTTAAAAGTGAGCTTTTGGGGGGAGTAGATTAAAGTAAATGGGAATAGGGCATACCACTGAAAAGCAATGTATAGGTTAAGTATCATTTTGGTGTTCCTATTCCAATCTCATTATGTGGATGCTCTTTGATTTGATTAGGCTTAGTGCATGAAAAGTGGTTGTCATGGAGATTCTTTATTGGAAGACCAATGCATAGAGGAGTGCTAGCCAGTGTAAGAAGTAAGAACCCTTTGATTCCCCCCTCAATATATAGACCAATTAGGGATATGTCAAATGGGAACAAGAATAGTTCCATATTCTTCAAAAAAGCTATACAAATAAGGTGGTTGTTATAATGCCTAAAAAATGATATTTAATTTATTAAAAAAAATTAAAAATAATATCTAATTTTAAAAATATAAAAACAAATAATTTATAAATATTTAAAATTTATTATAAAAAATAAGTTAGACAAAAATTAGATATCAAATTATATATACTATAGAATTCACCAAATAATCCAACTATCCATGTTTCTAATGAAAAAGGCCACTAGCCATGGATGTGTTATGTTATCTATCTACTATTCAATATAATAATAATGCACCAAATTTCAAAAGGAACCTAATTTCTTAATGCATGATGGCCACAAATCCATTGCAATAATCCACACAAGCATATATTCTCTAGAATTTTCCACTCCTCTGAAAAATCAACTTTTCTGTCTTTTTTATAATAGTGAAAATTAAAAACATGAAATAAAGTTTCTTTACCCCATGTATGTTTGGTACCCTTTGCCTTATTATATTCCTTTTTTCTCCTTATCTAGTTTTTTTTTTTTTTGGACTAACTCCTTAGCTAGGTTATGCCGTTATATTAGATTATTAGGACTTCATCTTGCTTGAGTACTATATTCCATTGACGCCACATAACTTAGTAGCTTTTTCCCCTTTAATTTTTTCTTTTGTCAAATTATATATATTAATTATTTGGTGAGATTAATTATATTTTGTTATATCCATAATTAAATGACTCCTAATATCAGTCAATTATCTTTTGTGTATATATATATATATATATATATATATATATATATATATATATATATATATATATATATATATATATATAATTCAAGCATAAGTATAATACAAAAATTAAGATTAAATGACATGACAACAAATAATTGATAATAATTACACTAAAATACATCTAAATAAAATAGTTTCTTGATCATAAAACGTGTTAGCAAATTATATAGTGTGTAACTATATATAGCTAGCAAAATATTAACGCAATTTGAGTCAAGGTAAATGTTGATTATTATTATTATTATTATTATTGGTGTACCAAACATCTTCCTGATATTTTGCATGGGAGTTTTTCTAGAAAATCATGTGACATGTTATTTTGCTCTTCAGATTTGGAAGGTTTGTATAAAATTCGATTCAATCCAAGTTTTTGATGCGTGACATTTCAAGGCTCTAGATTTTGACTATTCGATTCAAATTTTGAGGTCTGTGTGGTTCATTGACCGAGATTATGTTCGTCATCATAAAATATAAAAATAATGGTTTTATGTACGACGGTTGTTTTCTGTCCTAGATTTGTTAGTTGATAATGATAAATATTTGATATATACAACTATTTTTTGTCCAATCTTTCAATAGCTAATTAGATTCACCCAATCATAGACAAGTGTATGTAGAGTTTTATATGGTAAAAGTTAGTTTATTATAGTTATTTATAGAAATAAACAACTATTGTAGCCCATACCTTTACAAATACTATCATCAAATAAAATAATTAACGTTATATCCCATGAAAAAGGATTTTTTTGTACAAAATATTTATATTTAAATTTTTATTAATTTTTAATAAAATTTTTAAATAATTTTTATCTTTTATCTTTAATCTCAATTCTATATTATTATTTTTTTTCAAATTTTAAGGTAGAACTTCTGGCGATAGTAATAATATTTCTATTTGTATTTATAAAGGTGCGACAAAAGAGATAAGTTTCGATTGATCATGAGGAAAATAAACAGCGTAAATTCGATGATAAACATTCACGTAGCGAGCACAAATGATTATAGAGCGTCGAAAGGAGAGAATCGATGACAAGAATGAAGACGACAAAAAAAGAGATTCTTCAAATAAAAGAGGGATGCGGAGTAGGAGAGGGAGACATTGTAATGGTGAACGACAAGAAATGAGTGTTTGGACAATTGGACTACAAGATTTAATGAAAGTGTTGGTAGAAATGCTAGAAAATAAGGGGTTGATGTACAAGACAATGATAAGAAATGGACTGTGATAATGGTGAAGAAGATGAGGGATATGAACAAAATGGGAAGGAATGTGTATTGATGCTAAGATGAGACATAAGAATATATTGGAGACTTTGACTTACCATTATTGTCAAGAGGAAAGAAGCTCTTCGTTACTGAGTATATGTCCAAATGCAGTTTGCTTACTGTCGCTGTCC